>NW_026943823.1:20909841-21274841 GCF_035594765.1 Anolis carolinensis
TGTCAAATTTGTTGTATAACATGATGTTTTGGTGCTTAATTTGTAAAATCATAACCTAATTTGATGTTTAATAGGTTTTTCCTTAATCCTTCCTTATTATCCAAGATATTCGCTTATCCAGGCTTCTGCCGGCCCGTTTACCTTGGATAAGTGAGACTCTAGTGTATTTTGTAATACAATATAATACTAAGAATACAATGTAATAATGTTAACTATATATTATATATTACATGTAATATTAATAATAATATTACAATATATTGATATAGTACAATACAGTAATTTATTGCCAGTATTGTGCTATGCTAATAATATAATATTGTATGTAAATTTAATTTGTAAGCTGCCCTGAGTCCCCTTCAGGGTGAGAAGGATGGGATATAAATGTTTTAAATAAATAAATAATGGTTAGTAAGAATTCATGACTATTTCTCTAAATTAATTGTGCATATTTAAATTGCTCTAATTGGGGGAACTTCAGGGGCTCCTTTCTTCCTCGTTTTTTAAGCTATTGGGGTGAAACTTGCTACAATTCTGTTTAATTGCTATTAAAATTTAAAAAATTAATTTCTAGGGGGTGTTGAATAATATTTTAAAAGGTAGGCCAAATAAGTTTGGGAACCACTGACTTAGACGAAGAGTTAGAAGGCACGATCATCAAGTTTGCAGACAGGACCAAACTGGGAGGGATAGCTAACACTCCAGAAGACAGGAGCAGAATTCAAAACGATCTTAACAGACTAGAGAGATGGGCCGAAACTAACACAATGAAGTTCAACAGGGACAAATGCAAGATACTTCACTTCGGCAGAAAAAATGGAAATCAAAGATACAGAATGGGGGACGATGCCTGGCTTGACAGCAGTGTGTGTGAAAAAGATTTTGGAGTCCTTGTGGACAACAAGTTAAACATGAGCCAACAATGTGATGCGGCTGCTAAGAAAGCCAACGGGATTCTGTCCTGCATCAAGAGGGGAATAGCGTCTAGATCCAGGGAAGTCCTGCTCCCCCTTATTCTATTCTGCCTTGGTCAGACCACACCTGGAATACTGTGTCCAATTTTGGGCACCACAGTTGAAGGGAGATGTTGACAAGCTGGAAAGCGTCCAGAGGAGGGAAACTAAAATGATTAAGGGTCTGGAGAACAAGCCCTATGAGGAACGGCTTAAAGAGCTGGGCATGTTTAGCCTGCAGAAGAGAAGGCTGAGAGGAGACATGATAGCCATGTACAAATATGTGAGGGGAAGTCATAGGGTTTGCAGAAGTGTTAGAATAGCAAACAAGAAAGAGGCCAGAGGCCAAAGAAATGCGTCCATCCTATGCAGGGAATATTAAAGGGTGTGCTGAGAGAGAAACCTTTGTCAAAAGCAACGTCTCGTTTGAGTTAGAAGCAGCTCTTGCTTTCTTGGATTATCCTGCAGCTTTGTGTATTCAAGTTCATGGTACTATGTCATGTATTAATGGAACCTTGTTTTATGTCTAAGGTTTTCTTGGATTGTTCTTTATAGCCTTGGTTTTGCAACAATCTTTTCTGAGGATGCCTGCCATAGATGTGGGCGAAACGTCAGGAGAGCGTACTTCTGGAACATGGCCAGACAGCCCGGAATACATACAACAACCCTGCAATCTTTTGGATCTTTACTTTTGCTTTTTAAGGACTATTTATTTCCTATTTCCTAATAAACTAAAAAAAGACTTCAACCTGTGTACAGCCTGGTGTGTTCAGCAAGGTGAGACAGAGAGTCTCTTTTGAGAGTAATTGAATAGGAAAGAATTAACAGTCACTAAATCTTTAGCTCAGGTGTGGCACAAGCTTGGGAAAAAAGTCAAAGTACCTTTTGTGACATGGATTCCCTTGTGACCTTCTGCTATAAATATATGACATGTAAAGTATGGAATATAACCCTTGGGCAAATAATAATAATAATAATTTTATTTTTGTACCCCGCCACCATCTCCCCAGAGGGACTCGGGGCGGCTTACAGATATAAAACCAGCATACAGTATACAGCATACATTAATACAAAAACACACAAATAAATTTAAAAGGCATTAAAAAAATCACAATCATTATAAAACATATGAAAAACACAGCAATAAAAACATAAAATGTACACAGATTTAACATAGGAAGCATTCCCTTTGCAAATTGTCCAAGATTTAACTCTTAATACCCAGCCCTTAGCAAGACTATAAGCCAATATGATCAAAACCTTCTCCTTTAAAAGGCTTGGCAAAGCCTGCTCTGCTTCGCTGTCAATCATTCCCCGAAAGCCCGCCTCGCCCAGGCGCCATCGGCCAATCACCACGCAACGGGTTGCCTTTTTCTGATTCGTCAAGGACAACCCCATCGTCCACGCCCCCTCTCCCCCGTCGTTGCTTTCACTTCGAGCCTAAAAGTAAAAGTTGGGCGAGTGGGCGGGGCTGCGGCAGAGGAGGAAGTCAAGCGGACCAATGGAGAGGCGGAGGAAGTGGCACCTGACCAATCCGACGGCGGCTCGGCGCTCAGCACGGCCAATGGGCGCAAGAGTGGCGGTGTGGGGGCGGGACCGTGCCTCTGTGAAGGAAAAGTCGAGGAAGCTGTCATGGCGGCGAGTCTTCCTCTCAGGCTTTTGGGCCTGGGCGTCGCGGCCTTGTGCTTGGCCGCCTTGGCCGTCGAAGGGCAGAAGAAGAAGGAGGTAGGGCCGCGCTCAGGGCCTCCACTTATGGCTTGAGTCTCATTCATTACTTTTAGAGATCGGCATTATTTTCAGTGATTATTTCCATGTACAGTAGAGTCTCACTTATCCAACACTCGCTTATCCAACGTTCTGGATTATCCAACGTATTTTTGTAGTCAATGTTTTCAATATATCATGATATTTTGGTGCTAAATTCGTAAATACAGCAATTACTACATAGCATTACTGTGTATTGAACTACCTTTTCTGTCAAATTTGTTGTATAGCATGATGTTTTGGTGCTTAATTTGTAAAATCATAACCTAATTTGATGTTTAATAGGCTTTTCCTTAATCTCTCCTTATTATCCAACATATTCGCTTATCCAACGTTCTGCCAGCTCATTTACATTGGATAAGCAAGACTCTACTGTATTATCAGTTATTATTTTTAATGATTATTTCTATTTATTATTATTCAGTGATTATTCAGTGCTCTTCTATAGGTTGCTGGGAGTCTTTCAGGTTATATGGCCATGTTTCAGAAGCATTCTTTCCTGACGTTTCGCCCATATCTGTGGCAGACATCCCCAGAGGTTGTGAGGTCTGTTGGAAACTAGGCAAGTGGGGTTCATATATCCAGAGTGGAAGAAAGAACTCTTGTCTATTAGAGGCAGGTGTGGATGTTGTAATTATTCGCCTTGATTAGCATTTGATGGCCCTGTGGCTTCAAGGCCTGGCTTCTTCCTGTCTGGGAGAATATTTTGTTTGGAGGTGTTAGCTGGTCGTGATTGTTACTTGTCTGGAATTCCCCAGTCTGTATTTATCAACTGCTCTGTATAGAAAAACAAAAGCAGCTCCATAAATAGCTTCAGCCACATGTATCACAGGACTAACCAGTTCTCCAGCACTTTAAATAATTTAATTTAAATAAATGATGTCTGGTTTCATTAGACAGCTGAGCTTCCTGGAAGACAAGCTAAATACTAAGTGAAGCTTCGCTCTCCAATCTTATCCTTCCAGATGGTGCTTTCGGAAAAAGTGAGCCAGTTGATGGAATGGACGAGCAAAAGGTCTGTCATTCGTCTCAATGGGGACAAGTTCCGTCGTCTGGTGAAGGCACCTCCGAGAAACTACTCTGTGATCATCATGTTCACGGCACTTCAGCCTCACCGACAGTGTGTTGTGTGCAAGTATGAACTTCAATCACTTAAAAAACAAAAAAACAAGAGTTATCAAAAGCCTTATAAGTTTCCTTACTTCAGTGTATTTTTGCTTCCTTTTGCCAAGATTGTTTAAAATTTCAGATTGAACTTATTAAATGCTGTGTGGTATATGTGTAAATGGTTCTTTTAATATAATACAAAATCATATGCAGGGCTTGTCCTGTGTAGAGTGCCAGGCAAGAAGAACTGTGAGAACACAATGTCTTTTCATATTTTGTTCTAATTCACTCAGGAGTAGAATACAGGTGTATTTTAGTTAGCAAAGCCCACGTATTCTTGAGCATTACTTGCAAAACCTGGGATAAAAATAACATGGAAAGAATGAGGAAGAACAGTACAGACTGCAAAAAGCAGCTTTGTCAGAGGCTTTGTTAACATATATATTCCTATATAGAAGTATGGGCTTACTTTCCTAAAAGCTCTGAGAGAAATTCTTTTAAATTAATTTGACTAAACTCTTTTAAAAACACTATTTATTCAGGCAAGCTGATGAGGAATACCAGATTCTGGCCAACTCCTGGCGATACTCAAGTGCATTTACCAACAGGATCTTCTTTGCCATGGTTGATTTCGATGAAGGCTCCGATGTCTTTCAGATGGTAATGTATATTATTATATATACTTTAAAAATAATTAGCGCATGCCCAGAGCAATTTTAAGTATTGTTTAGTTAGGATATGGGGTATTGTTAAGTACATCAAGGATAATCCCAGTTGTTAGACAATGGATGAGCCTTACGTCTCTGAAACAGGAGGCGGGACTTCCAGATGTTCATAGGTTTCCATATAATCAGGGAGAATGGAAGGAACACATGGCTGTTGCACCCCTGTGTCAATTTAATAGCAAAGCTACTGATAATTATGTGATATGCAAAGATACAGAATGGGGGACAAGTGGCATGTGAAAAAGATCTTGGAGTTTTCGTGGGGAGGAAGGTGAACATGAGCCAACAATGTGACGCAGCGGCTAAAAAGGCCAATGGGATTTTGCATCAATAGGGGAATAGCGTCTAGATCCAGGGAAGTCATGCTACCCTTCTATTCTGCTTTGGTCAGACCACACCTGGAATCACACTGTGTCCAATTATGGGCAACGCAATTGAAGGGGGATGTTGACTCTAAGCTGCAATGTGTCCAGAGGAGGGCCACTAAAATGATTAAATGTCTGGAGAACAAACTCTTTGAGGAGTGGCTTAAAGAGCTGGGCATGTTTAGCCTGCAGAAGAGAAGGCTGAGAGGACACTTATGAGGGCCATGGATCAAGATGTGAGGGGAAGTCATAGGGAGGGGGGAGCAAGCTTGTTTTCTGGTGACCTGGAAACTAGGACACAATGGAACATCGGCTTCAAATGACAGGAAAGGAAAGAGATTCCACCTGAACATGAGGAAGATCTTCCTGACTGAGAGAGAGAGCTGTTCAGCAGTGAAACTCTCTCTCTCCCCAGGAGGGAGTGTGGTAGAGGCTCCTTCTTTCGAGGCTTTGAAGCAGAGGCTGGATGGCCATCTATCAGGGGTGCTTTGAATGCAATTGTCCTGCTTCTTGGCAGAATGGGGTTGGACTGGATGGCCCACAAGGTCTCTTCCAACTCTAGGATTCTATGATTCTATGAAATGCAGATGACTTAAGCAACACTTTGTCACTTTGTTCCATCCAAATTGGCAGCTGAACATGAACTCTGCTCCGACGTTCATTAACTTCCCAGCGAAAGGGAAGCCGAAAAGAGGAGACACGTATGAGCTGCAGGTGCGAGGTTTCGCTGCAGAACAGCTGGCTCGCTGGGTAGCCGATCGGACTGATGTCCATGTAAGTAAAGGCCAGACTTTGATACCGTTGCACTCAACTAACTTTGCAGTTTCTTAAAATATGCATATTCTGCCCAATATTATGGCAGGTGGATATTTTTCCACAGAAGTAACTGTTGGACCAACTCCTTAAATTCAAATGCCCTTTGCCCTAGATCCGAGTGATAAGGCCTCCGAACTACGCTGGGCCCTTGATGCTGGGCCTGCTGCTGGCAGTCATTGGTGGTCTGGTGTACTTAAGGAGAAGCAACCTGGATTTTCTGCATAACAAGACTGGCTGGGCGTTAGCTGCTTTGGTAAGCAGCCTCATTTCTACAGCTCCCAACTTTGCTTTTTCCCTTTTTGTCAAGGTCCATCCATGCCTTGAGTCCATGGGCAAGGAAGGTCTTTTCAGTAGGGCAGCAACACAGAAGTGGCTGCTGATGTACAGTCTCTTCATTTTGATTCACTTTCTAGTGCTTCGTTCTGGCAATGACTTCGGGGCAAATGTGGAACCACATCCGAGGGCCACCCTATGCGCATAAGAATCCTCACACAGGCCAAGTGGTAAGGACTGACCTTGGAACACTGTTTTTTTCAGAGAAACTTATGTAGATTTTTGTAGCTGGTGCACATTTGCCTTATATTTAAAATGCATCTTCCTGTCCTCTGTATACTAAGAAAGAGGGCAGTGGGAAATGGCTCTTCTGGTTTGTTTTGTTTTGTTCTTGTGTCATAGCCCTTGTTTCCCATACTTCCGGCCTTCTTAGCAGTATGGATGCCTGATTTGTGGTAAAAGTGAAACACAAGATGGTCATAAACAACTCTCTGCTGCTTTCAGTTGTCACAGCAGTAAGATAAAATCTGGGAGTTTCAGTTTTGGAAACTGGTCCCTTGTTTCCTTCCACTGCATGCCATTCAACAAGTGTGTGCAGACTGAAGAGTTGATGTCAGTGCTCCTCTCTTATATTAGCTGACCAGGAGGACCATCTCTCGGGAGTTTTACCTACAAAAGAGAAGACAGATGCAGTCCAGGGACTGTACGCTTCCAAAAACAGCACCACTTACTTTCCAAACGTTTTATCTTGCAGAACTATATCCACGGAAGCAGCCAAGCTCAGTTTGTTGCTGAAACACACATTGTTCTCTTGTTCAGTATCCTTCTCAATAACAAAGTTCAGCACTAAGCCTAGTTGTGTGAAGTCATGCTAATGTAATGCTTCTTGACCTGATGTTGCATTTAGTAAGAGCATTGCAAACTTGAAAGAGTATGTCCTGTAGCTTCATGCATTTATAGAGAAGCATCTTGATATGTTTAGGATGATTGCAAACATCTCTAGCTTGCTCCTGCACTGTATGTTCTTCAAGTGTGATACAGAATAGTTACAGATATACCAGTTGCATTTAGTACTTTTACACATTTATTTCCACCATCTTCCCAGAGATCTGGAGCAGCCATTATCATTATCATAATCATTATTGTGTTGTCAATGGCTTTCATGGCCAGAATCACTGAGTTTCTGTGAGTTTTCCGGACTGCATGGCCATGTTCCAGAAGCAGAGCACTTGATGAACCAATTTGGACACAGCATATTATTTGAGAACACAGAAATGCTGGACAAATCTAACAACCACCATGTCAGGCTACACAGAGAAGCCATTGAAATCCACAAGCATGTGAACAATTTCAACAGAAAAGAGGAAACCATGAAAATGAGCAAAATCTGGCTACCAGTATTTAAAAATTCTAAAATTATGACAATAAATAAAGAATGCCACTCAGAAGATGGGAATTCCAGACAGAAAACAATCGGGGCCAGTTTACACCTCCCAATAAAGGATTCCCCAGGCAGGAAGCAGCCAGGCTTTGAAGATGCAAGGATGTTCAATGCTAATCAAGCTGCTCAATTGCAACATTCACACTTGCCTCCAACAAGCAAGAGTTCTTTCTCACTTGCCTAGTGTCCAACAGACCTCACAACCTCTGAGGATGCCTGACACAGATGTGGGTAAAACGTCACGAGAGAATGCTTCTGGAATATGGCCATACAGCCTGGAAAACTCATAACAACCCTACCTAAAGTAGTTTCATAAGTTGTAACAAGAATGTCAAAATGTATAGAAAACTATCAACATGTATCTAGACAGCCTCAATTGTTGATAAATCAGATTATTTGACTTGCCAACAATTTGAGATCATTTGTTACAAAGAGGAACAGATTGTAGCATGTGTTTCTTCAAACTGCTACAGATTAGTATGTTTATTCTAACTCTTGTCGCAATGTGTTAATCTTTGATTTATGTGTCTGCAAATGTGACTCTTCCCTTCTGTATTTTCTGGCATCTTTTCAAGGTTTTTTGCTTTTTACTTGGGTGCCATCAACTGCCTACTTCCCTCACAGTTCTCTCTCTGTGTGTCTTCTCCAGCCAGTGCTGCCTGTTTCTAATTGTCCATAGAAATGCAATGAGCATAATCACCAAATGCATGGAAAATGAGAACTGGAATCAGACCTAACAAAACTGAGAATGCCAAAGCTGACAGAGCCTTAATGGGCACCCAGTTACCTCTTTCTGTAATTCAACTCAAAATGCTTGTAAAAAGCTGCACAGTTCCATTTTGTCTCAGTCTTATATTATGTAGACGGTGTAGATATGTAGGATAGTTTTACAATATTTCATTCTATATAGTCTCATTTCAAGGAGAATTACAATGTATTTATTATACTCAGTTTTAAAAAGGATATAGGAATACAATTGGAGACTTAAGTTCACAGGTTGTTTGATAGTGCTAACAGGAACATTGCTGTATTTTTTTCAATTGTAAGATGCCATTGATTGGAGGACGCACTCTAATTTTAGGAACGGCAACAAAAATACATAAGATATACTCACAATTGTTTTTGGAAAATGGCATTCATAACCTTTTGGAAAAACACTTTTTGGAGATCATAACTTTTTAGATAAGCATGACATTTCAGAGAAGAGCCAAAAACACTTTAGAGTAGAATCTTCTCTTGTGGTATACAACCAGATATAATTATGCAAGGCAATGGTTTCAGTTGTTAGACTGAATAACCTGTTATCTCTGATCTGTTAGAAAAACAAAGATTTGCCAGTACATAAAAACAGAAGTGCTTCAAAAATGTTTTTCAGTGCCGATAGATAGATAGACGCTCCCATAAAACAACTGGTTTTATAGCATGCACTCAAGAGACAAAAATGAAGTAGACTTCAATGGAAATAACGTATTTGGTTTACTCACAACTGTCATGCGTTCAGCACACACAGGTACAAGTCCAGTTTCAGATATGTTTGAGATAATTATCTGTGCCCTCCAGCCAGGGAAACTCTTACAGCAAAACAGCAAGCAAGTGTGTGAGCTGAGGTCTGAAATAGTCTTTAGTCTGTCTGTAGTGTACAGTGATCATGTGGTCTACAGCTCCTTTTATAACTTCTCTGGAACCATAGAGTAAAGGAAGCTGTATACCAGAACATACATACAGAAAACAGTAAGCAACAGGATCATAGATAAACATTACAAGAGCAGGCCTGAAGAAGTTTGTCATTTCTAACAATTCTAACATGCACTCAATTTTTGAGAGGTTTATATAGGGGGAAAAGTATGTCTTAGAATGGAAGAAATACAGTAATTCTGTCCCTTGTCATGAGCTGAGGCACTCCAGTATGCTATAGCTGGATGTTTTTTTTCCAGTCTTGACTATGAATGCAGCTGCAGCGGGCTACCTATAACTCTCAAAGTGTGCAACTCAAACAAAATTCAGGCTGCCTTTCCAAAAGCTAAACAGCCTTTTTGAGTCAAATACCAGTAGTAGTGCCTTAAACAGCTTTCTCAGATGCTGGTGTGACCCTGGGGATAGTGCTCTTACACGAAGCGGCAACATCCGACTTGGAAGTGGGGAAGAGAAAAAGTAAGTACTGATTCTGGATCCTTGTTGCATCTCCAGTTTTAAAGAGATCGTGGTGCCACTCAGCCATTTCACATCTGTTTGCCCTAAGCAGTGGTTAGAATATTTAAAGGACACAAAAGCTGCTAAGGGGTTGCAGGAGTAGGCGAAGGAATATTGAAAATAACTGCACCCAGTCTCTGGGCACACATCCCTTTGGAAATAAATGGCAATCATAACCTTATTGAAAAGGAAAAATGATTTCATATCTGTTTGGCAAGTGTGAATCTCCATGAACATGTGGAGACCACCTTTTGAAAAACACTAGTCAAGAAAAGCATTTGTTAGAAGTCAACCCTTTGAACAAGTGATATTCATAAGCATTCATGTATGGCGCACGGGTCAGTCAATTGTTAAAGTGAAGAACCATGTCCTTGAACTGCCAAGGACAAAGACATGCCACTACAAAAATATATTGGGTTAGCAGAGGATGTTTGTTTCTTTGAAGTTGAAATTTCCCAAAAGACACATTCTCTTGAAACCTCTTAGTTTAAAATATGCACTGAGATTTTAAAAAATCAAAGTATTCTTTGAAAAAATCCACATATCTTGTTTACTCACAAGTATCTTGCAAATTATAGATAAGATGTAGTTCTTTGTGTGTTGAGTACACAGGATATAACTCTTAATATCCATAGGTATAGTTGCACTCACTGAAGTCCCAAAGTCATACTTCTCTACTGCAGCCACCTCCATTGAGATCTGGTACAAACGTGCATCCACCTCCACTGAGGTCTGATGCAATACAATGCAAAATGGAGTCCTGAGTCTGAACATGCTGAGTACAGTCACATGTTTGTAACCCCTCCCACACGAAAGAGGTCGGTCAAACTGGCAAATTAACATACACATAGAATAGAGGTTAGCAGATATATAGATTAACAAATAAATAGTGAAAGGCTTGGTATGTTATTTCCAACAAAGGAAGGCCATAGAAATACATCTACACATTTGAGGGAGGGTGGAGGGAGAGAGATTGGATTGTTCAAGATACTGAAGGACACCCCTGTAAAGATGGAGCCAGGACATTATTTTGTTGGAACAGGACTGGATTGCCAGTAGGTATTCTCGAAGATCCACTTTGCTTGATCAGTGATGAAACAGGTTGATTTTGTTCTGCTTTCTGCACAGTAATCTGTATGGCTGGAATTGGTCTGGTCGTGGTGTTCTTCAGCTGGCTGCTCTCCATATTTAGATCAAAATACCATGGCTATCCATACAGGTACGTATTGAATTGTAACAATATAAGCAAGCTGTTAATGTGCCCTCATAATTTTGGCATGAGGGTAGGGTTCTCTGTTGTGTTGGGGGCTTCTGGGCGACTTAGGGCTTCTATGGCTGTAGAAGAAGCATTACTTTGTTTGGTTGGTGATCATCTTGGTTTCTGTGTTCTCTTCAGCTTCCTCATGAGTTAAGGGACATTGGAGCTGTGCTCTTCCCTCAGCATGGAACAGAAGCATTCAGTATGTGGATCATGCTACCTCTACTTGAAATTAATGAAATTGTTGCACACGAAACCAAAGATGTCTAGTGCCTTGAAGAAAGAAACAATTTGCCCTGAAAGTCCTAGAGAGTATGAAGATGAGAGCATTGCCATCCTCAATTGATTTGGGGTCGTTTGTAATCTCAGCTTTCTATTGTTAGTTTTAAAAGAAGCCTCACCTTTCCTTTAATTCTAATGCCACAGCCCCAAGAGCCTTCTCAGGCTCCTGCCAGTGCCTCTGTGTTTCTCCAGAGAAAAATCCTGATTTCACTGCAATCCTTTGCAGCTCTACAGATTGCCATGCATTTCCACTTTCTCTGGTATTGAGGAGGGAACTGTTGGATGGGACTGTTTTCCCAGTGGCAGGGGGCTCAGAAACCTTGGAACATCATGCAACCCCTTTGGACTGTGGGCTTGAGGAGCAAGCCGTCTCATACTCTGCATTTCCAGAAGCCCCGGTGTCTGTTTTCCACCCATCCGATGCCCTCGTTGTTGGGTTGGGCACATTCTAATTGTTAAGGTTACATTTGTGTGCAACAGGCTTCAGAGCAAGGCCGCTTTGGGGGAGAGGGGACACTCTTAGAGAGGAACTGGTGTACAAAAAGCCCACCTTCCACATTTTTATTTTAGCCAGCAAAGTTGAGTGGCTTTTCTTAAGCTCATCTTTTCTCTCTCTTCAAAGAGTGGGACTATCCTGGGATGGGAGTGGTCATTTCTCATGCCATGAGCTTGAGAAGATTCTTTAAGATTGTTACCCTGTTATGGCCTGACTATTACAAAGTAGCAGTAGAGCAGGCTGTCTCTCTTTGTGATGGGCCTTGCTTGTGACTTCATTTTGAAGAGCATGCAGCCCTGACCAATAGCTACTAGCTTTAGGAACATGTCTGCCTCACAAGCAAGGTGACCCACTTTAATCATGCCAGTTCCCTTTTGTGGGGTAGGGGCTGAGTCCCCCGATGCAAGTGATGAACTGGCACTACTAAAGCTGTTTGCATTGCAACCCTGTTCCAAGAGTTTCAAGCCTGCTGTTCTGAATGACTGGTCTCCTGTGCCTTTGGGACCTGAGGGAAGGGTCCTTGCTGTTACACATATGAACATCTTATATTCACAATTGTGACTAGCAGGCTCCTCAGAGGTGAGCCAAGAGTGAGATCCCAGTATATATATCCCCAAATTGAGATTGTAAAAGCTTTTTGTCTTCTGCTTTAGTTGCTTTTCCTACAAATGAGAATGAGGTGCCATTGGAGGCATTCCCCCTCCCCAGAAAAAGCATTGCTTGGCTTTCAAACTCGTTAAGACATGGTTCAGAACTGGATTATCAGGGAATGCCAGCTGCCTGGCCACATACTGCCTCCTTAAATACAGGCCTTGCATGGCTCATGAGCGGGTCACAACTCCCACGATCCCTCGCTATTATTGTTCTGCCCAGGGCTAATGGGACTTGCAGTTCAGTGGTGCTGGAGCCCCAGGTTGCCTAATCTGGATACAGTGCAAGTGAACTCAACTGATTCCCATTGGGGGCGGGAAAGCCATGGAAATACTGTTTCATTGAAGTTGAGGGGAGCGACTCCTGCTCTCTTTAGGTACACAGTCTGCTCTTATACAGGTTTCCTCTATGTAATTGCATTTCAAGTGCCTTACTTAACACTGCTAGTCTATTTTTCTGGGATTGGTTCCCCATTTTTAAAATGTTTATTTTATACGGCTCAGAGCATCCCATTATAGTAGCATGGATACTGAAATAACTACTGTGGATTTTGACAAGTTTCAATAAATACTTTACAAACATACGGTAACCCTGCTCTCGTCATTGACTGCACCTAGGAAACAGCATTCACATTCAGATTGCTGAAACAAACAGGGTGGGATGAAGGGGTTACATTGTGGGTGGTTTTGGGCTGCCTGCCCCATGCCCCATGGCTTCACAGGCCCATGCTGCCACACATGTTTCTGCGCTAAAAAGGCATGCAGTATTTTCTTTTGAATTACTAGTTGTGCTGGTGCTCCTTACTTCAGATAAATGGCTGACTTAACAATGCATAGTCATTGGCCCTTTACTCAGTTAAAAGCTGGACTTGCCAAAGCGTTCTGGAAAGAAGTCTTGTCTCTTGAAAAACGAAGTACTAAAACCTTCAAGACCTGAATTCTGAGTAGGAAAAAAAACCCACAACGCTTTGCATGTGGGTTTCTGTGCAACTGGGTTATTCGTTTATCACCACTGCTGCATCCTTGGGTAAGTTCTACAACGTACTAAAATGCTAAACTTACACGACAGTCATGATGAAGCATTTAACCAATTGCACGCAAACCAAAGAGGAAAAATAGCTTACCAGTTCATTATTGTGTGCCTACAAATCCATTCTAATCAGTGAACCCCTGATCCCATCCCCGTTTCAATGCCATTACTGAAATGGCTCATAATCGGAGGCTTCTCTGCTCCGTCCAATCCCTCCTGGCATCCATTCCAAATGCTTTCTTAATTGTGATACTTCAATGTGACTTTATAGCTTAATTTATTTTTAGCTGGTTTTTAATACTCTCAATGGAAAGAGAAGATATAAAAACAGAATTTTCCAGTTTCGTCTGTGCTTTTCCTTAGCATTACGCTCCCATTGAATGCAGCTAGGTTTACCTCAGGCTTCTGGACAGACACTGAGCTTCAGGTACCTTTTGTAGCCATTACACTATTGTGCCTGTGTTAAGGGGCCTTCACTGTGTGTTTTGATGAACAATTGGAGGGGAAGAGATTGGCCCACTGCCTGCCTTGTGCAAACAATCTCTGGAATGTACACAGCACACAGAGAGCGAGAGCGCCAAAGGGAAGAGTGCGGCCATTCTAGCTGGGTTTCTCCCAACTTCTGGTCTCCCTTTCCTGAGCTTTGTTCTCTGCTAGTTTCTGCAATAGGGGGGAAAAGCTTCCAAATCCTCATTTTCTTCTGATTTTTTGACTGCTGTCTCCATTCCTGTGTCCAGGTTGGTGGATCAAGTGCTCTGCTTCTGGAACATGGCCATACAGTCCGGAAAACTCACAGCAACCCAGTGATTCTGGGTTCTGCACATGAAAGCCTTTGACAACACAATAATAATAATTCAGACAGACAGGGTTTTGGAGCACAATACTCCTGACCTCACGATCGTGTTAAAAGACAAAGTATGGATTGTCGATGTCGCAATCCCAGGTGACAGCAGGATTGAGGAGAAACAACTGGAAAAACTGATACGATATGAGGATTTAAAGATCGAACTACAAAGACTCTGGCACAAGCCAGTCAAGGTGGTCCCAGTGGTGATTGGCACACTGGGTGCAGTGCCTAAAGGCGCTGGCCTGCACTTAAACACAATTGGCGCTGACAAAATTACCATCTGCCAGCTGCAGAAGGCCACCTTACTGGGATCTGCTCGCATTATTCACTGATAACTTGGGAAGTGTCCGACGTGTGATCCAATTCAACAGCCAGCAGAGTGTCTGCTGTGAACTCATCTTGTTGTGTTTCAAATAATAATAATAATGGCTGCCCCAGATCTGTGTCCAGGTTGTTTCAAGTGCTCTGCTATGGCTGACTTCTCTGCCATAGATGTGGGCGAAATGTCAGGAGAAAATGCTTCAGGAACATCGTCATACAGCCAAGAAAATTCACAGCAACCCATCAATGAAGATCTTGAGCTGAACTGGGGCCAGGACCGAATCCTCTTCATGGAACCAAATAGTCACTTTTCCAGGATGAAGAGGAGGAACCATTGAGGTGAAGCACCCTTTGGGTTCGGTCACATTCACCTCATAGTAGCATTGCGTGGCCCACATTGGACTAGTTTGCTTGCAAGACAATGGTGTCGAAGGCCTTGCTCGAATCAAGATCTTCTCCATCCACAGCATTCCCTGCATCTACCAAGCCTGTAACTCCATCAAAAAAAAAGAGATAAGGTGAGTCTGGCCTATATGTATAATCTGGGCCTTTCAAGTCTCTTCAACGACAACTGAAAGGATCAGGAATGGTTTGAATGCTAGGCCCCGCCTCGCTCCGACTGAGGAAAAAGCCGCCTCTGAACGTCCATTTACTACGCGATGACGTCACGCCCCGGTTGCGCGAGACGGAATGACCAATAGGGAGCCGCGAGGGGCGGGTAGAGGTGACGCAAACGGCCCTAGCAACAGGCACGGATCCGGCGGGCCAATGGGAAAAAGGCCTCGCGCCGGCGGCGACCAATAAGGAGGCGGCAAGGGGGCGGGGCCGGCGGCGTCTCTTTCGCCGACAAGATGGCGGCGGCGGTGTTTTCTGAGGCGGAGGCGTCGTCGTCGCCAAGGCAGGCCTCCTCCCTCCGCGCCTGAGAGGAGAGCGCGGCACCGGCGGAGCCATGAGTGCGGAGCCCGTGAGGTGAGGCCTCGCTACTTTCCAGCGCCGCATCTTTTCCTCCTGAGGGAGAGAAGGCCGCCGAAGGGGGAGGGGCTGCTCCCTTCGCTCTTTTCCCCTCACACGCCTCGCTTCTGCGCATGCGCGGCCCGCAGCGCCCCCTCCCGGACGCCGTCCTTTGCCTCTCTCTCTCCCCTTGCGGCTGCGGAGGGGGGCGCATAGGAACAGCCAGGGGGCGTGGCCTCCGCAAAGGGGCGGGGCCCTCCCCCCCCCCCCCCCGGTGCATTTTCCCCCCCAAGGTCTTTCCTATATTCAAGGAAATCCCCTCCTCACTCCCAGGCCTCAACACCTCTAAGAGGTTCTTATTATGATGTTCATTTATACCCCGCTTTTTCTCTCCATACGGAGACTCAAACCGGCTATTAGTCTTTTATTAGTAATAGAATATATTATTCTAACAATTATTATTTTATATTATTACTACATATTATTATGTTCACTAATATGCTGCTTTTTCTTTCCACATGAAGACTCAAAGTGGCTATGTAACTATTATTATTAGAATTAATAATAATAATAATAATAATAAACTTTATTTATACCTCACCACCATCTCCCCAACGGGGACTCGGGGTGGCTTACATGGGGCCATGCCCAGAACAATACAATATCACAGAATATAAATAGAACAACAAATCATAACACATTAAACAATACAATAAAAGATAATATACACTACATTAAGCAAAATCAAAAGAACAATAAAACCAAGGGCGGGCCACACCAACACTAGGTTAAAAACTCAGGGTGAGAAAGGGAATAGGAATAAACCACAGAAAACAGGGTCATAAAGTAGTGGTGCAATCTGGAGGACAGAAAATTATTTTTCATATTTTATATTATTATTTTGGTTTACTTACATTATTTATTTATTTATTTTACTTATATTCTATTTTTTCTCTCCATACGAAGACTCAAAGTGGCTATACATCAATTATTAGCATTAGAATGGATTATAATTATTATGTTATATTATTACTACTTTTATTTATATCCTGCTTTTTCTCTCCAAATGTATTTATTATTAGTATTAGAATGTATTGTTATAATAATTATTACTTTATATTATTATATTTATTATACATTATTATATATTGTTGTTTTATATCCATGTGGAGACTCAAAGCAGCTATGTAGCTCTTATTAGTATTAGAATGTGTTATTGTTATTATTACTATGTTTATTATATATTATTATTATTATTATTATTATTACATGCATTTATACCCCGCCCTTCTCCCCGAGGGGACTTATTATGTTTGTTTATAGCTTGCTTTTACTCTTCATACAGAGACTCAAAGCGGTTATGTATCTATTATTATTATAATGTATTATATATTATTATTTTATATTATTATGTTTATGTCCCGTTTTTTCTTTCCATACAGAGACTCAAAGTGGTGATGTATCTATTATTAGTATTAGAATGTATTATTTTTCTTTTATATTATTATTATGTTTATTTATATTCTGATTTTTTCTCCATACGGAGATTCAAAGTGGCTATGTATCTTATTATCATAATTATTATGTTTATTATATGTAATTATAATTGCATATTATTATGTTTATTTATATCCTCCTTTTTCTCTCCATACGGGGATTCAGGGCCCTTCCAGACAGGCCCTATATCCCAGGATCTACTCCCAGGTTTTCTGTTTATCCCAGAGTATTTGGCAGTGGGGACTCATATAATCTAGTTTAAAGCAGAAAACCTGGGATCAGATCTTGGACTATAGGGCCTGTCCAGCAGAGCCCTCAAAATGGCTAACAACTAAAAGCATGGCAACACAACTTCAAATATACAAGTATTAAAACAGTATTATTATTATTATTATTATTATTATTATTATTATTATTATTATATTTATCTATACCTCACTTTCTCTCCCAAAGGAGACTCCAAGTGGCTATATATCTATTATTAGTATTAGACTGTATAATTAGATAATAATTAGATAATAATAATAATTTTATATCCTGCTTTTTCTCTCCATATGGAGACTCAAAGCAGTTCACAACTAAAGGCATTGCGACACAACTTCAAATATACAAGTATTAAAACATTATTGTTATTATTATTATTATTATTATTATTATTATTATTATGTTTGTTTATATCCCACTTTTTCTCTCCATACAGAAGGCCCTTCCAGACAGCCCTACAGCCCAAGATCTGATCCCAGGTTTTCTGCTTTAAACTGGATTCTATGAGTCCACAGTGCCAGATAATCTGGGATAAACAGAAAACCTGGGATCAGATCCTAGGATATAGGGCCTGTCTGGAAGGGCCTGGATACTCTTTGAGGTTGACCCTCCTCTGTTTTTTGTCTCTTCCCCCCCCCCCTAAAAAAGATCTGAAATATAGCTTGTCCAGTAGAGCCTTTGCATCCCAAGGTGAGTGGTGCTGTATCTCCCTCCAACCCCAATGAAGGGATGCACTCCTGTGGGCCAAGCATGAGTCAACTTCAGCCTTCCCTCCAGGTGTTTTGGACATCAACTCCCATCATTCCTAACAGTGGGTTGCCAGAATGGGGTTGGACTGGATGGCCCCTGGGGGTCTCTTCTAATTGTATGGCTCTATGGTGGGATGTCTTTCTGGATCAAAAGTGTATGGAACGGTACATGTTGGCAATAGATAACTATCCCCATCGTATGGAAAGAATGACATAGTTATAGCCGGTGGATATAAATACGATCTTAGTCCTTGGAGAAAGAGAGTGGCTCAAGTACACTCAGGTTGCATCTACACTGTAGTTTGGCGCCTCTCTTAATTGACATTACTACTCAATAATAGGAGTTGTAGTTTGACAAGGTCTGTGTCCTTCTCTGCCAGAAAGCATGGAGGCCTCGCCAGGCTACAAAGCTTAAGATTTTGTGGCAGTTAAAATGCACTCCAGTGTTTGTCTTATTTTGGAAAGTCTTTCTTTTCTCTGTTGCTGAGCGTTACTGTTTTGATCATAGTGATGTTTTGGGAACCAGGTCTTCATTCTGAGGGTCAGCTATGAGATGCTATCTTCTCCCTTCCCTTGTGCCCATCCTTCTACAAGAGCAGCCAGTTATACCTTCAAGAGATTGTTTTCGGAACTGCTGCTCTCCAGTACTTCTCTTGGCAGTCGTTCTTATTGTACTTCTGCCTGGGGGAGTGTATTAGTCAAGCTCTTGTCTGTTACTTTTGGTTAATGTTTAGAATTTTTGAAGAAGAGCAGATGTATTTCTAACATTCCATGGGAAACAACCCATTGTGTAGTTTTGTAAAACGCTTTCAAAGGTTTGCCCAGACATTAGGGATTTGGGTTGTGTGCTTATTAGGTTTCCCTATAGGAAGTTGGAAGCTATCCCACTATGTCTGTATTGGCCTTCATTGTATTCTTTTGTGTCACCAAAAAATCCATCTTCCAAAATGCAGCTCTGTTTGGAATGGAGCCAACTTTCCTGAGAGCAAACTGTTATTTGCCACTTCAGAGACAACTAACAACTTAAATTCCAGAAGGTTCATGTTAAGTATCTTCACAGAGATAGAGTTGCTCTTTTCAGGCATCCCATATCTCTCTGCTCATTTGTATCATGGAATAGTCTCCCAATGTTATAGTCCAGTAGTGCTGCACCTGAAGATAATAATAATAATAATAATACTAATAATAATAATAATAATAATAAGTAGAGTCTTGCTTATCCAACCTTCACTTATCAACGTTCTGTATTATCCAGTGCAGTCTGCCTTTTTGTAGTCAATGTTTTCAATATATTGCAATGTTTTGGTGGTAAATTAGTAAATAACAGTAATTACTACATAATGTTAACCGTGTATTGAACTGCTTTTTCTGTCAGTTTGCTGTAAAACATGATGTTTGGGTGCTTAATTTGTAAAATCATAATGTAATTTGATGTTTAATAGGCTTTTCCTTAATCCCTCTTTACTATCCAGCATTTTCACTTATCCAACAGTGCTGGCCTGTTTATGTTGGATAAGTGAGACTCTATTGTAATAAACTTTATATCCCGTCCCATCTCCAAACAGGACTCGGGGCAGCTTCCAAGAAGTATAAACACAGTGCAAAGTACAAATACAAAATTATAATATGATATATAAACAATAATATCAAAAATCTGACAGAAATAAAACAATACAAAAAGGCATATATAAAAACAACAATATCAAAAAAAGAAGAAGATGGTTGCAATGCATGAAAGCTCAGGCTGAAGTAAATAATTAGTTTTAAGATTGCTACTGGACTCCTTTCCTCCCTTTTGTTCCATACTGTTTCATAGTTACAAGACCTTTTTTCTCTTTGTGTCATGGCGTGATGTAGGCCCACAAAAAAAGTTGCTAGTGTATACTTTTGAGAGCTGGAAGAAAAGAATGCTTGGACAGTTTATAATTTGTTGCACTCTCGCATTCCCGTGTCTGCTTTTCTGCTCGGTATTCATGAACAGGTTGCTCCAAAGACAGAACGAAGTAATAATACACCCTTTAATCTCCCTCCTGACTTTTGTAATCCAGAGCAGCATTCTTTTATTGAACTGAACAGCGTTATCAGCTGGACTCTATGAAAAGCATACGGGAATACCCACAGGGGAAGGAAAGAGCATCCTAGCGCTTCTTTGAGTTGTGAATAGTATCTGGGTAGTTTTCTTGCATTAAAGGTCCTTACCACATTGGATGCCTGGCTGCCAATTTCATTTCCAGAGAAACAGCACTATGAACATAGGATAGGTGATGAGCTAGGGTACAGAAGGTGGTTCGAAACAGGGTAAAGTAGGCCTGGTTTTCTGCTTGTAGTGCTATTACCTGCCTGGATAATATATTGCATGGTTTGGGCTAAAATACCTTGATCCAGGTATTCTGTCACCGTTGGCAGTCCTTGCAGTGATCAGCCCTGGTTCTTGTCCAGGTGGGTTTTTGTGTGATGGAGCTGCTACCTGCCTCCATGGCCATAAAAGATCTTGGCCAGCCTGGAATCACTGCCAGAGCCTAAGATCAGCAGGGATAGCATTCACGAACTCCCAATAACCCCCGCCCCCCAAATGAGATAATGTGGTAGGACCTTGTGGAGCAGGTTGTAAAATACTTGATGAAAAGAATGGTCATTTGTATTGTGTCATTTTATTTTAGAATGTTTGTGGTTTTGTTAACAACTCAGCATTTGTTTCTGTTGAAGTTTCTGCATCTAGGTGTTATATGTGTGGACATGTGTAATAGCATATGTTTGGAATTCTTAGTATCAGTGGTTATTAGTCTTGCATGTTGTCACTTCAGAGTGAAAATAGGTAGTTTCAATTGTTTGAGCAGAAGCCAAAACAGATTTACAGGTCTTGCTTTCACTAAGTTCCCTCAAGAAGATAGGGCGGGATAAAAATAAAGTTGTTGTTGTTGTTGTCGTTGTTATTAGCATGCCACATCCCTCATCTATGTAAGGTGCATGGCTTCCATTTTTCAGTTCCCATGTCCTTAATCTTTGCCAGCCTTTAGCTAAATTACTACAGGCATACAGAAGGGCAAGAACAGAAAAGACAGAACACTAAAGAGATAGTATAGGGAAGCATGGTTGCTTTGGAAAGCAAAGGCTGAGGATGAAAAAAAATGTGAAAATTGAGAGGAGGAGACTAAAGGTTGAAATGTATAGAGGTGGCATGCATAACAGTTGTGTAGGTAAGGGAGCTGAAGTTTATGTTTGCCACTCTTAAGACTATAACAGAATTTGTTTCTACAAGATATTGTTTTACAAACTTTTAATGGATAAAAGCACTTTGTAGTTTGCTTAGTGTTTTGTGTCTTGATACTTTCCAAGTGTATTAGTCTTAGAAAAAACACTGTGAAGGCTAAGAGACTTGCCCAAGGCTAAGTAGGAACCTGAAAGCAGCTTTACTGTGATCAAGGAGCATGTTGGCTCTGTATTTCCCCTAGGTGTGAGTTCTGCTGATAAATCCACTAAGAATATATAAAACGGTTGTATTTAGCAGAGTCTGAAAATTCCTTTTCATCCAAAGATGGGTGCACAGTAGGTCAGAGAGCTGCTTTGGAGGCCTTTCAATTCCACCTATGCCACATTCGGTCGCTTTCCTAAAATGAATGTGATGTTTCCGTTAATTCAAATTGTTTTCATTAGAATGATTTTGAGCTCCTTGGGGGTAACCTCCAAAATAGCAATTTATTCCAGATCTAAGACATTAGTTTTGGAAGGCTCATTTCCCAAAACAGGCCATCAGCCTCACACAAAATGGGTTACTGCCAGATTTCAAACCTGGCATGGAAACCATGTGACCTTCCAGATAGCGTTGGATTGCAACTCCCAGTGGTTCCAGCCAGCATAGCCAGTGATGTAAAGTAATGAGACTTGCAGTCCAACTACATCTATAGGGAGGTGCAAGGCAAAGACTGGAATACATTGAAATGGTGTGTCCCCCTTCCCTGTGCCACATCCCAATTCCCTCCCTTCAGACTCCCTATCTTTTAATTCCTCTAATTGTGTTGGGTTTTGATATACAGTGTTCCCTCCCTACTTTGCGGTTCGCTTTTCGCTCCCGCAATAAGTGAGGGAACACTGTAATCCTGTATATGGCTTTGGCTTCGATTCTCGGCTTAATTGTCTTGATGTCATGGCAATTCACTTGTTTTAAAGTTTTAGGTTTCCTGACCCTTAGACCTGATGTGTTTGTGCTGGACTATGTCCGTCTTATGAGCTGGTCATTTACCGTAATAAAGTGAACTTGATCTTGAATGGTGTGTCTGTTTTTAATAGTGAAAGCAAGCTGAATACATTGGTGCAGAAGCTTCATGACTTCCTGGCTCATTCGTCAGAAGAATCTGAGGACGCAAATTCTCCTCCAAGGTTATCTGAGAGCAAAAACATAGGTAAGGTTTTGTTTTAGGATTGCTTAGGTCTGTGGATCCTGAATAGTTAAATTCCCATGCCACACTGTGGAACTGTTTAGATAGGTAAGGAAACACAGAATCTGTTCTTCTCATCTTGGTCTTGATGGCCATTGAAATGGAAAGCAGATGACTTCCGCATTTTGTGCTCAAGTGAGTCAGTTTTTATCTTGTTCATCAGCATATTGGGAAGTTAAAAATATTGTTTCAGTTTGCTTTCAGTACTTTTGTTATTCCTTGTATTAGAACTGTGTAACGTTGTACTGTCTGTCTCCTGGTGCCAATGTTAGCTGCCTTGGATTGTGGTGACTGCAGCAAGTCTTTTTTTTAAAACACATTGCCATTAAATCAGAAAGTGTGAAGAAACAGCATATAAAAGCAGTCTTAGAATAGTACTGATATCAAAATCCGTTAATAGCTTTTGGCTGATATCTTCTCCATTTAGTCTTGTAGCTGATTCTGGCCAGAATACACTGAACTGTAAAATTTCCTTGCCAGCTATCACCTTGAGTCTCATTTAGGATAACAGTCATATATAAATAAATATAAATCATTCTGTTATTAAAAAAATATGGTTGCCAGGGGTGTTAACAGATATTGCTACCTGTGTATATTAAAATATTTCTCTTGTCCCTTGTATGAAAAAGTATCAAATCTTATTTCACCAGAGAATAGAGCACCCCTTGCTACATATGGCCACTCTGCACTTTGTTTCTTACAGATAACGCTACCATGCCTGGAAATAGTTCACCCCCAGCAGAAAACAGCAAGGAAGAGGTAAGAATAGAATTTTGTAAATAATGTACTTAATTTGCTCTGAGACTCAGACTTTGCATGTAAAATAAAGTTCGTGTGAAACATCTAGAAATTATTATAACAAGATGTTATACATCTTTCGTAATTCCTAGTGTGAGCATCCACTGTAAACTATTGAACTTGTAAGGAAAAAAATGAAATGAGTTACATCATAAAGCAAATAATAACTTTGTTTTGTCTCAGTATGAGAGAGAGAGGGAGAATGAGTATGGGTTCCTCACTTTTTTTTGACCAGAGACCACTCTCCAACATCAGTACCAAAAAGGTTATGAATCAGTTTTTGATCAACTTTAGATTCGGTTTGGTTATTTGGGGTGCAGATTCAGAAAATTGCATTGGATAGACCACATCAGCTCTAGTTTCTGATACAGAACATATGCCATCCAGTCATCGCCATCTGCTCGCCCACAGAAAACCATATTTAATAACCTAGAGCTGATGTGGTCTATCTAATGCAATCAGCACCTCAGATAACCCCACCAATAGGCCTAAAAACAAAGACACCAAGAAAAAAAAATGTTTTTGATTGGGTTGTGTTATTATCCATATTTTAGTTTTTGTGGACCACTGGTGGTCTACAGACCACAGATTAGGAATCACAGAGAATCCATTTGCCCAAACATGTATTTTAGAATCCTAAAGTTGGAAGAGATCTGGTGTGCCATCCAGTCAAACTCTATTCTGCCAAGAAGCAGGAAATCGCATTCAAAGCATCCCCGACAGATGGCCATCCAGCCTCTGCTTAAAAGCCTCCAAAGAAGGAGCCTCCACCACATTTTGGGCAGAGTGAGAATTACACTGCTGAACAGCTCTCACAATGTAGTGTGGTGGAGGTGCTTTCTTTGGAGGCTCTGTATTTTTGCCGACTTCTTTCTTTCTTTCACTTCAGGTGAAGTTCACATTGTGATCTTTGACACATAGGCCTCCTGCTCTTGCAAAGCCTGATTTGTATGATCGAGTCTCTTAGCAAATCTTAGGAGATTTTGAGAGTGACATTAAATATTTAACAAGTAATAAAAACCCCATTGGATTTGCAAACCACTTTTGCAGTCAGGTTCCATTCCCTTTACACTACTTTGAAATAATGCATTATAAGCCATATCATCCAACAATTAATGACTAACGTTGTTCTCTTTCCCCGAATCTATAATGTTAGTTGTTCAAGGGGAGGGGGTGAATAAAATAACTATCCCCAAAGCACTACGAATGCTAGTTACTCATGAGATGTATGTAACAAGAATAAGTGAGTGCTTAATTTAAGCAATGAATTATACATTACTAGTTTTAGTAACTTTGTAAAACTTTGATACAGTTATAGACATTTTGAAGATACACCTGTCCTCTATCCCTAAGAAATGAATTATAAGCTGAGAATGATATTGGTGGTGGGGTGTAGGGAACTGACTTTTAACTGCATGTGGAGATAATGTCCATAGTGAGGGGTGATGCTGTTCTGATGCTCCATCAGTTACTTCAAATTGTGTGTGTTTGCCCTCCCCCCCCTTTTAGGGTAGCAGTTCTTCTGAAAAATCCAAATCAGTAGGATCATCCCGCTCCAAAAGGTTGGTGTGATGTGCTTTGTGCTTGTTTGAGTTACCTGGTTCACTAAGAACAGTGGGACTGTCAGAATCCATGATTGTCATGCTAAGAAGGTGTGCTACAAATCCAAGTTTATGGATAGTGGTATTCTTTTTTGTCCTTTTCTCATTAGTTCATCCCATTTGACCATATCTTAGCCAGTTTTCCCAAAGAAGAGTCAGATATGACTGTCCTGAATACTACTCCCCCATTAAATCACCTGCATTTTCATAGGAGGCTTTTATTTTGTTTACCCAAAGGAAATGTTATGTTTCTGCTGCCTGGTGTCTTCCATGATGCCTGGTGTCTTTACCTTGTTCTTTCCAACCTACACTCAATTCTTTTCTATTATTTTATGTTGTGTTAAGTAGTTGAGTACCTGGGCAAAGTCCCACAATCTACTAAAGGTTCAGTGAGTTGGTTAAAAGTGTGCTATACATGTGTGTGTCATATAGTTTTGTGTCTTCTGCCCTTGTAGGAAACCCACAGTTGTAACAAAATACATTGGTTCTGATGAAGAACAAAATGTGGATGAATCCATGAATCAAGATGGTTCAAATGAAAACTCAGAAAATGAAGTAGATATGAAAAGCTTGCCTAAAGGTAAATGATTTAAAGTCTGCCAGGGCACACTCATTCATTGATTTCAATCAATCAATCAATCAATTTATTAATGCTCCGACCAATGGTCATATGCATTCACAGAGACAACATCATTGATTTCAACAGCTGTTGAAATCATATTTCTGTGAGCTTTTCGGCTCCCTTTCCTCCCATTTCACAGCCACAGAAAGGTGATAAAAAACGTCTCTCATGTATTGGAATGTAAACAAACCTCAGTTCTGTTGAGGTCTGACCTGGTTTATACAGTGGTGAAGGTGATTCCAGTGATATCCGCTTCTGGTCTGGCTTGTGTCTGTCCTTATGAGAATGTCTGTAATGGATTCTAGTTTCAGTAGTTCTAGAGGTTGTAAGTATTTTGAACAGGAAAGTGGTGCTAGCTTAACATTCTCAAACTGTGCATTAAAGGGGGAATTCTGGTTTAAAGAATGCCTAAAACGGGAATTGTAAAGTCTTTTAGCAAATATAACTTTAATAATGAAAGCTTTGGTGGATCATTCTTTGCAGATTTACGATTCCTTGGGGAATAATTTTCAGTTTCATTTGTCTGCACAGAGACTTTAAATAGCACATACATATAAAAATGAAGTGATTTTGTATTATGTCTGTTCTTACATTTATATTATGTGATTGTGTGTGTGTGTGTGTGTACAATATATTTATTTATTGACAGAATGTGTGTATAACATAGGAGAAATTAATGCCGTGACTCATTTTTTGATCATTAAACCTTATTGGAGGGGGAAAACCTGTAGATTCTGTGTTTCCCCATAACATCTGGCAAAAGCTTTGTTCAAATTAGTCAGCTTTTACAATGATAAAACCCTTTCTGTGTTGGCATATATGAAAGCCTCTCCCTGACTACAAACTATTACATTTTTAAACTGGTTTTCTGTATTTATTTAACTGTCATCTTAGGTACAGTAGTGGTACAGCCAGAGCCAGTACTTAATGAAGATAAAGATGACTTTAAAGGACCCGAATTTAGGAACAGAAATACTCCTAAAATAAAACCTGAAACTCAAAAGAAGCGTGGAGGTAAATGCATCATGAATCATGTTCAGTAATGTGTTTATAGTGTTCCATTTTGGTTAGCAGAGCATGTGTCTTGCCTGCTGATTCCCACTGTGCCTCTTTTTCAGCAGTCTGTTGCACTCCAGCCCGGGAAGGAACACCTTTTCAGCCAGCACTACCAGAGTCCAGTATGCGCTACCTATAGCAGTTTATTTACAAACAGCAAATACAAAAGGGAAAATAGGCTTTTCCCAAAAGGCAGTCAAAACGGTGCTATAACAGTGGTTCTCTACCTGTGAGTCCCCTGATGTTTTGGCCTTCAACTCCCCGAAATCCTAACAGCTAGTAAACTGTCTGGGATTTCTGGAAGTTGTAGGTCAAAACACCTGGGGACCTACAGGTTGAGAACCATTGTGCTATAAAATGGCAATAGTCCAAAAATACAAAGATCAGTAGTCCAAGGTAGAAAGATACATGAAATCCATGAAGTCAGGAACATAGCATACATCCATAAGCATGAAAACAGGAACTTTTCCAAGGCAAAACAATTACAGGAACAAAGGCAAACTTAAGAGCTAAACATGAACTTGATATATTAACACAATGTTGTCTGCTCTAAAGAAACCAGGAAAATATCACTCAATTTAAGCTCAAACATCCCAGCAGCATGAGTTGTGTGGAAAAGTGGGAAAAGGTTTTTCCCTCCCTAAGGACAAAAGCTTTGGACACTCCATGACATTTATTGCTTTTGGCTTTAGGACTCTTAACTAGGGCTGCTTTAATCTAGGAATAGCATCAACTTCATTGGAGGCCACATGGAAGTCTGGCCTCCATTCATCAGGAATGGCTTTCCTATGGTCTCCAGCCTCTATTTGTCCAATTAGAGACAGATCTAACTAGTCTCCATTACTGTCAGCGAATACCTTGCCCTCCAATGGGAAGTGAGATTCATTTTAGGAAAGAGCCACATGAGAATGCCACTATTCTCCCTCACAATGAAAAGAGATGACTGCATTGGATTGCCGTCAAATATAATTCATACTTTCCTGCCAATGCAGCATGCCTTTTGGGTTGTTTATACGCTGGTAATTTGGTCAGTATTTACCTAGTACACATTTTCCTCTACATCTCTTCATTTTACGTTAGATGGCATGTCCAGGCATGATACTTTATTCCAGGCGTGGTCAAACTTCGGCCTTCCCTCCAGGTGTTTTGGACTTCAACTCCCACAATTTCCTGACAGCCTCAGGCCCTTTCCTTAAGTGGCTGAGGGGGAAAAGAAAGGGGCCCGAGGCTGTTGGGAATTGTGGAAGTTGAAGTCCAAAACACCTGGAGGGAAGGCCGAAGTTTGCCCATACCTTCTTTAGACTCTATGCAAATGCATACATGTTTCTAATATTCAAGCTTCAGGGGCTTACATTTTGCAAGATCTTTAAATACAGAAGGTCAAATGATTATTTTACATTAGCACATTGGCTCTTTGTTGAGCGATCTCTGCTGCCAGTGCAGCTGTTAAATGTTGTTTTCTGCTGAACTACACAGAATTGATACCTGGCCCATAAATCATTTCATTCAAAAGTGTGAAGGAGGTTCTTAGAAATGCTAGAAAAGTTGAAATAGTTCACATGACAGTGGTTATATGTGTTTTATTCATCTTTCAGGTTATAATCCTGCATTAGAAATTATTTGGTGTGTGTGTTTTAGTTTGGAAGACAGAAGAGGGGGTGGACTGGAAAATAAAGCCTGTTTCTTCTGCGTGGTCACTCTGGAATCCACACCTGTGGTATCTCCACCATCCACAGGTGTGAATTCCAGAGGTGACCACTGGAAGAAACAGGGTTACAGGTAAGCAACCATACCTTCTTTTTTAATCATGGCAACATTAAGGAATAGTGCCATTGTGAAAAAACATGGTTCTCTACAAAAATGCATACGTGTTTGGTAGTAGCAACTAATATTACATTGCTTCCCTTTCCCTTCATTTTTGCAGAGGACGGACTCCACGGCATTGTGAGTTGCACTGCTTGTGGCCAGCAGGTGAACCATTTCCAAAAGGATTCAATTTACAGGCATCCTACATTAAATGTCCTTATTTGCAAGGTATGTACTAGGCTAGTGCATAATTTTGGATTAGATCGGAACTCGTCTTTGATTAGTTAAATTTGGACATACATACGTGAGTCCCGAAGCATGCAGGAAAGGTGAGGGGGTGGAATTTAGAATTTGAATCACCTACCCATTTTTTTCAGAAATGTTCTATAACATTTGGATAATGTTAAATGTGTTCTACCACTGTAGCAAGTTTTATCAGGATAGCTCAAAAAGCCCCCAAAGTTTCCCTACTTGCCAGTGATGTTTTCCCATTGCACATTCGTGACCGCCATTAACAAAGTACTTATGAAGATTCGTAGGTTTCATTAGATATCTGAAACATTTACCCTAAAAATTAGGAAAGAACTTCAAAAACTAATCGCCAGCGCCCCCTACTTTTGAACACAGTTTAGAACCATTTTTTATGGATCGCACATGCCTAATGTGTACATGTCTCATGGGTAGTGTTTAGATCTCCACATTATATTTATAAATTACATTCTCTGCTAGATTTTATGCTTTCAGTAATATTGTTCAAAGTGTGTGTGCAATGGATCCAAACAATATGATTTAAAGTTTCTGAGAAAATAATCTTTTCTTTGCAGTCTTGCTTCAAATACTATATGAGTGATGATATCAGCAGGGACGCTGATGGAATGGACGAACAGTGTAGGTAAGTGTATAAAATAACTTATATAGTATTGCATTTACTAGGGTTACGAGTAGCTAGTAAAGTCCCTTTTCTCTTAACTAGTATTTAAGGAGTGCATGCCGATGGCATGGCAAGCATAATATCTATGGAACCCCCTGGATTCTCAGTAATGAACAACAATTGTTGCATAATATTTGAATTCTTCCCACATTGAGCAAACACTAAAATATTTAGTTTCACTCTGCAGTGTGCCTTCTAGTAACAGGCAACCTCCCTCCCAAGAAACCTTGTTTGTGTGGAGGACATAACATAAGAAGAGGCCCACAGTTGAGCAAATTTCTAGTGTCTGTGTAGAAAGTGAGAGAGATTGGTGTGTGTGTGCTTCTTTATGGAAAGCTGGGGTTCCCTTGGATTCCTTGCTCCTTCCATTGTGAGAAGAGTCTCTCGTAAATCCAACCTAGATTGGTGGGTCCCCCTAATAGCCGGCCTATGTAACCATATAAATAATGCCTTCAATATACCTATAGGTTGGAAAATGGCAATAATCATCCCTATTTACAAAAAAGGGTGTAAAAAAGACAATTGCTTTGTCCTACGTTGTTTAATTAATAAACACCTAAAAAGAAAGAGCTTCTTACATGTCACTTTTATCGATTTAAATGCAGCCTTTGATAGCATCAATAGAGAGATTCTCTGGCAAAAATTAGCGGAACACGGAATTGATCATAGGCTATTGCTCTTGATCAAAAGTCTATATTAATGATCTGCCGGACTACCTTAGAGCTACTGAAGTACATTTGCTAAAAATTGGTAACAGACATGTAAATACACTTTTATATGCGGATGATATGGTTCTGATGTCTAACACACAAATTGGAGGTTACTGAGTAAACAGTGTTTATGCCCACAAAAACAAGTTGACAGTACACAAAACTAAATAAAAAAATAATGGTGTTTGGAAATCGCCTAGAAAGGCAAAAATGGTTCCAGATGCTGAGGGTATAGAACAGGTCAGCTCATTTACACACTTAGGATTTGTCTTTTCAGAGTCAGGTTCATGGCCTGTGCACTTTCACTCATGCACAATTAAAACTAGGGCTCGCTCAAACACACTGACAAGACAACTATGCCATAGATATCCTGGGTCTTTAATCCTGATAATAAATGTTGAGAAAGCAAAGATTGTCCCTATAATACTATACAATGTGTAGTTTATTCATGTTCCAGCTTATTGACTTTCCAGAGGAAAGCCAATTGACAGGGACCTTAATTGTAAAGGCAACAGTAGCACTGTCCTGTGAGAAAATCCTTAGCAATGAAATGGTGGCCTCATTTGCTCAGACATTAGCCCTCTTGTGAAACGTTCTCCATTGTTTTGAAACCTGTCTCGACTTCCATTCCAGATGGTGCGCTGAAGGTGGGAACCTCATTTGCTGCGACTTCTGCCATAACGCCTTCTGCAAAAAATGTATCCTACGCAACCTGGGCCGGAGGGAGCTGTCGGCCATCATGGACGAAAACACGCAGTGGCACTGCTACATTTGCCATCCAGAGCCCTTGCTGGACTTGGTCACGGCTTGCGACAGCGTGTTTGAGAACTTAGCACAATTGTTGCAGCAGAATAAAAAGAAAATCAGAGCGGACAGCGACAAAAGTAAAATGTATGACCACACACTGAAATATTCCTCAAAGAAAAATAGCTCAAGCTGTAATGGCGAAGAAAAGAAAGACCACCCATATGCTGGTTCTATAAACTATTCATACAAAGCATTAATGGTGCCAAAAGACCTGCTCAAAAAGACAAAAAAACTGGTAGAAACAACCACTAACATGAATGCTAGCTTTGTAAATTTTCTTAAAAAGGCAGCTGAAAACTCTGAAATAAACTCTACAGTGCACTTGCGTCAGCTAAAGGCTTTTAAATCAGTGTTGTGTGACCTCAAAAAGGCCCACACAGCTTTGGAGGAAGGTCTCAATCTGGAGATTGAAGCTCTAGGTGTTAAAATGGGGGGAAAAGATACCAAAGAGAAGGGAAGTGAGACTAAATTGGCTGGCAGCGAAGCAAGGAAGACAGAAGAAAAAGAATCCAAGGAGCAGAAAACCACAACCGAGGCCGGTGAGCAGAATGTATCCGCAACAGAACAAACGGCAAGCCGAAAGTCAGTTTCCAGAGAGAAAAAAAGTGGGAAAAGTGATGAGCTTCAATACGAACCCAATAGCACAGAGGCCTCAGATATGGATATTGTGTCTGTCCCCTCCTCTGTTCCTGAAGACATTTTTGAGTCTTGCATGGAAGCGCAGAAAGCAGGGGAGCCGGGAGCAGCAAGCGCAAATGCAAAACCTAAGGACAGCAAGGGAGGGGCAAAGCAGCAGGTGCCGTCGCCAAAAGTCAAAAAGGAATTGGTGGTGAAACTGACTCCCGTTTCCCTCAGCAATTCTCCTGTGAAGTCTGACGATCCAGATGGAAAGTTAGAGGAGGAAGAGGAGGAAGAAGGTGGAACAGAAAATCTTGAAACTGAACTGCCAGTTGAAAACGACGTTGTCTCGGTGATAGAAGATCATGACCTCAGGAGGTCTCCGCGAGTCAAAACCACCCCTCTGAGACGCCCGACCGATGTCAAAGCCTCAACATCTAACTCTGAAGAGGAAGGCAACGGTGCGTACAGTGAAAGACAAAGAAGAATGCCTGCAAAGTCCAAGAGAAAAAATGACCAGCAGAGTTCTCCTGATAGCACTCTTAGTAACCCTAATGCGCTTAGTGAGACTGACAAACCAGACGCAGCGGACCTTAGTTCTGATTCTGATGAGGTGCCTGCAGTTCTCCAAGAAGTGGCCATGATGAGCCACAGCTCTTCAGATGCCGACAGCCCCTGTGAAACATCAGAGGAGCCCTTGAGTGCTGCAAAGAGGGAGCCTACCAAGGAGGACAATGGGAAGCGGAAAAGGAAAAGTTCCAGTTCTGGGTCAGACTTTGATGCCAAAAAGGGCAAATCAAGTCAAGAGTTTGGTGAGGTGAAAAAGAAACGGCAGACCCGTTCAGAGTCTTCTAATTGCAATTCTGGGGCAGAACGAGAGTCTAAAATGGAGTCTCCTGGAAAAGCGCCAAAAAAGAGCCCCAAGAGTGAAGACGGTGGCTCTTCCGAAGAAAAACCGACTAAAAGGGGGAAAAAATCAGAGCAGCCAGAGGAGGAGGAATTATGCAATGAAGCTGATGACGTGGAACATCCTTCTCCAGGTGCAGAGAAGCTAGATAGTTCTTCGGAAGAGGAAACTGCAGAAGCCAAGGGAACGAGGGATGAGAAAGAGAGACCTTCCAAAGGCAAGCAGAGAGATAAGGAAGAGTGTGCTGTCTCCAGCAAGAGAAACAGAAAGGCAAAAGAAGAAGGACAGGAGCTTTCTTCTGATGAGAGTCAAGAGCAGAATGGCGAGTCCTCAGATGGTGCGGGGAAAAAGACTAAGAAAAGCACAAAAGGAAAGAGCGTGGGCCAAAGGAAAGGCGAGTCCTCTTCCGAAGCTGACAAGCCTGAAAAAGAGGCATCCAGTCCTTCTGGAAGTAACACCAAGAAGGAGAGCCCTCCTGAGGGGAAGGTGAAAAGGACCCTGAGGGAGCGAGTTCCCAAGAAGGTCCCAGACCACGCATCTGAGGCCGTGAAGTCTCCCCAGAACGACACTTCGGAGGACAACCTCACGAAGAAAAGAGGATTCTCCAAAGAAAAGAAAAAAGCCGGCTCCAAAAGGAGGAACTCTAAAAAGGCAAGAGGCGACTTGCTGTCCTCCTCTGACGAAGAGTCCGAGGAGAAAAAGACCAAAAAGAGAGGGGCGGCCGCTAAGCAAAGCAGGAAAGGTGGACGGGACGAGAAGCAGAGGACTGGAGGGAAGAAGACAAAGACGGAGGCCGCTAGCACCACCACTACATCGTCATCGGACAACGAAGCCGAAGAGGACGCGAATTCCAGCGACACAGAGAACAGTGACAAGCAGAAAATCAAGCCCTTGACGGAAAGCCTTTTGCCGCCTACCAAGCTGGGATTCTGTCAATCTTCAGGTGTGCAACATATTTCACATTTGAGAGTTGTTATGAATTTAAAACATTTTCCAGCTTTTTCAAATTGTATTTCCAGTGATGTTTGTGTGAAAGGCAGGGTGTAATTTCAAGAATAATAGTTTCATTTAGATTGGTGCTGGCTTACTGGTTCAACGTTCATGTAATGGACTTTTAAACAGGACCTTGACTATAAGGAAGCTGGCATCCTGTTTGACACAAGGGCTAGCTGTGTGGCCCTTAACAGCCTTCAGACAGGACACATGGTAGGAAACCTGGCCCAAGAGCACGAGTTTGTCTAAATCAGTGGTTCTCAATTCGTGGGTCCCCAGGTGTTCTGGCCTACAACTCACAGAAATCCCAACCAGTTTACCAGCGGTTAGGATTTCTGGGAGTTGAAGGCCAAAATATCTGGGGACCCACAGGTTGAGAACCACTGGTCTAAATAAAGACAGCCTTGAATCTTTGATGTAATTTTGCAAGGAAAAAGGGCTGATTCCGGTTGATTTTGGTATTCTTTCAGATATTTTCTGAACAGCAGTGTGAAATGACCATTTTGTTCTTTTAACTACATGTAAGCTGTGTTAGTTCTGTTCTTGAATCGGTTTGTTCCATGTGTCTCAAGAGTCATTTATCCACATCTGACAAAATATATCCTCTCTGGGCATTTCTTAGATTCTCCAGTACAACTCTGTGGTTTGCTTTGGACTGAGAAATCTGGAGAACTGAGCGTTGCCTAAAAAAGTCTCCTCTTTAAGCATTTCCTAGGTCCTCCCAACAATTCTATGACATACTGTTACTGGAATTTGTTTGTTGTGTTTGTACATAGTTTCATCCAATTAGAGAACATAAAAATGTTCCCTGTATAGAGGGAAAGATTGATGGTGAGGTTTCGCTGACTTTGGGCTATTTCAAGGCTACACTTTATATGCACATCTGCTTTTTAGCCATCTTGTGGTTGCATACGAAGGGACGGAAATCGTTGTTGGGAATTGTGGCCCTTCAGTTTATTGACTGATTGACTATAAGTCCCTTATTCCTTCATATTTAGTTATTGCTGGGTAGAGCTGATAGGATTCTAGGCCAAAAGCATCCAGAAGAGGACAGTCGCTCAGTTCTGCTATAGAACATCAGTTCAGTCTTATGCACGCACTTAGGACTGTCCCGCTCACTTTATAGTTCAACTACAGCAAATAATATTATTTACTGGCTGCCTCTCCTCGTGGCTTGAAATTTAAACACAATCCCATAAAATACATAGTACAGAAATTAAAACACGACATGACACTAAATGGAATGTAGTGTTTGATTTTAAATTTGCATCTTTTGGTTTGCCCTGTGTATATAAATCACAGCAATTGTCTAAAAACAAAGTGTAATAGTTATTAGGCAAATAGTATTATCTAGTTTTATTTATTCTTTTTATAGGTTTACACATAATAATAATAATAATGATAATAATAATAATAGTATTTCTTATCCACTGCTCCTTGGAGTGGGGCACAACATATTTAAAAACACTTCAGTGTAAAACATGATATTAATAAAATGCATGGAACAAAGATTAAAATACAGTAAACACGGGACATGAGTTTAAAATTCATAGTTAAAAACGGACTGGGTTTTCAGTTTACACAGCAGTTCTGAAAAAGATGGTTTTGGTTATTTTAAGGAGCAGATTCTTAGCAGTGAGAATGGTTTTTGTTGTGATTCTACATGCAATGAGTGTTTCTTTCGTGCCAGATTCATACCCATTTTTCCTTTCTTTCTTTCCAAAGGTGATGAAGGTGAGACCAAGGCAGCCACCATGCCGATGGAGGCAGAGGAAGATGACGACGACGATGATGATCCCGAGAATAGGTATGATTCCGACCGTAAGGACCTTAGCTGGGTTATGACACCCCCTAGGCGCAGGTGCACACCAGCGCAACGGAGCCACAAGCAGGTTGTAAAAACCAGAAGTCCCTGCCTGGTCCAGACTCGCTCCCAGGCTTCCCGCAAGTTTGAACGAGAGGCCAGAAAGCAAGCCCCTAAATCTGGGCATGAAAAGAAATTCAGAAAATAGATTGAAGTGTTAACACTTACACCTTGTGTAGGGTGTGTTATCAATGCACTGCAGCTCTGTCCATTCTGAGGTTTCCATGTGAAATGTAGATTTTATGTAACTTGTACATTCAGTCTCATTTTGGAGCAGAGGGGAGGAACCGGTTTCTTACTTAATGGCTGCCCAGAGAAGTAAGATGGCCTTAAATCAGTATTGTGACAAAAATTTTGTTTTGCATCACAACGATGTTTCCAGTTGATGTATGAACTGGTTCTAATGAGAAAGCAGGACCAGAATGTCCCAAATATTCACTCCATAACTTTGAAAGTGAGTATCTGGTGACATTTGGTAACATGACCTGAGTTGATTTCCTTTGAGTGAAGCTTTATTAATGGGTTTTGGAGTTAAATCCACATGTTGATTTAAACATGTGGGGCAGTGTACTTTTTTTCATTAAAATCTTGTTAAAGCGGTAGTTCTCAACCTGTGGGTCCCCAGGTGTTTTGGGCTACAACTCCCAGAAATCCCAGCCAGTTTACCTTGCAGTTAGGATTTCTGGGAGTTGAAGGCCAAAACATCCGGGGTTGAGAACCACTGTGTTATTAAAGTATTGTATCATTGTTGTTTCATTGTAGTGCAATTTAGGGTCACAGGCCAATTCTATCATTATGGAACAGTAAAGCAAATTAAAAACAAAACAAGTAAAATAAGATTTTTTTTAAAATGGATGGCTGGACTTAGAAGTAAGCCTTGTGGGACCCAATGGGGCCTATCATTGTGAAAGTGTCTTTTGGATGTGCTCTTATTGCATGGATCAGATCCATCTTGTCAAGGCAAATGTTGGTGCCTGATGTCGGTTACCAGGCAGTTTCTTTTGTAAGAATTATTTGTTTTTGGGGAAAATGACTTCTGCAAACTCAGTACGCTGATTTGGCAATTGGGTGTCTTTTGACAATGACGAATATACAATTATCTAAGGGAGAGGGGGATAAGAATCACATGTTTGACTGGTTTTTATTTGCTCAATTAGAGAAAACAAAGCATTTTCTTCCTTTATTTTCCTTTCCTTTTTGGTTTGTACCTAAAGTGAATATTAATGCTTGACTTGGGTACAGACAAGAATGCTGCTAATGTAGCTGTTACTTATGCTTTGCAAATATTTAATACTGAACGATAATAATTGCTTGGTGATTAAGAATATAGAATAATAAGCAAATATTTTGGGAAAGTTTTAAGACTTTGTTTTAAAGAAATCAATACTGAGTTCCTTATTTAATTGTTAAAATCATTTATAGTAGATAGGAAAAATGGTTGGGTGGGTTTTTCTTGCTTTATTTTATTACGTAGCAGGCGAATCCTGAAATAATATTTTAATCATAAATAATAGTTTTCTGTAGTTCCTGGAATTGCTTTAAAGGGGAGGGAATGGCATGCCCATGAATGCTGTATAATCCAGGAAATGATCTATCTACCTCTCTGAACAATATGCAAAAATGACTTGCGCTAACGCTGTTTAATGTATCCAGAGGCTTCGGTTTGGTCCTTGTTTCCAAATAGGGAGAGCTCCAAAGAGCTGACTGAGCTTCAAAGGATGCACTTAAGGCTTGTTGTGTGTTTAATTGTGGCTCGCTTTTCCTTTTGGGCAAAGCACTTGACTCCTTCCAGGCCAAAGAGGGATGCTGGAGATGCAGAGTCTTAGTGACCTTACAACTTGTACAGTTGTATCTACCGCTTTCTTTTTTCTCTCTCTCTTTCTCTTTGAATAAACCATTTAAACATTGCCTCTTATTAAAATGTTAAAATAATCTCTTTTATTTTCCTCTTTTTTGCCAAGTGCAATATTTTAGTTTTAATATAACAGACAGTGCTGTATTTTGTTGTGGTGTGTATTTGTTTCCTCTTGATTTGTCTGCATTTTCCAAATAGTGCTGTTTTAATATGTTTGGAGTTTAATTTTTTTTTTGCTATTTTGTTCATTAAGAGATTCATAGTGTATTCATGCACAATGCCTTTTAAGTATTTGATGGATGCAATAAATTTTTGTAAAACACATTTCTCGTGCAAGCATTTAATTTGAAGAAATATCAAACACAATTGTTACTAAAATTTACTTCATTTGTGTTCATACTGAAAATTTGCTCACAAAGTGCGCAGTTTATCCTTTCTGCTGTTTCCTAATGTTAAGACAAAATACGTTGATTGTGGTACATTAGTTAAAGAGTAGTAGTATCTCCATAACACATTGCCACAGTTTTCTTTACGCATCTTCTCCTTTTGGGCAAATGCAGATTTTAGTCAAAGGTTTAAATTGTAATCTCCCTTGATTCTAGTTGGAAAACGTAATCTGTCCCAGAAGACTTGTGCATGCATTCAGGGTTTTCTATGCATTTTCCAATTGTGACCTCGAACATGATTCATGCACAGATTGACGCTCTTCAACACTTTCCTCCTCTCAATATATATTTATATAAAAGCATTGTGAGAGTTTGCTGGAGGAGTGGGTTGTGTTGGGCACAACTGAGGACAAAGAGGCTGTTGCAGAAGGCCGCAAATGCGACACCTTCTTGGATATTTCAAAGCAAGAGAATGCAGGATATTTCAAGGAGGGTGCTTGTGGGGCTCTTTTCTATACTGTAAATGCGATCCACAAATGCAGGTTGTACTGTTGTCAATAAAAATAGGGGGAAAGTGAGATAACTGCCTTTTGACTCTTATCATTTTGATCATATAGGACATTCTGTCAAAAAGAGTCCATACGCTTTATTGTCCGTGCCTTTTACAAAGTGCTCCACGAGGGTCATTTCTTATTGGAAACACCATTGATGATCTGGTACAGGGACTGGTAGTTCTATTCCCCCATCAGCCAGTTCCCTGTTTCTGCCCATTGACTACAATTGTTTTATTACCTCTCCTGGAAACACAAGGGCTGGTACTGGTCCAGGGATCACCACTTTGGTTAGTGCTGATTTAAAACACCTGGTTTAGACTTAAATACAGATAACTCTCTGTTGAAATCCATGGGATTTAAATCATTAATGCTTAACTTCTTGACTCCATCTCAAGGTCCAGGGTCACGAGCCTGCTTGCCTTTCTGGTCACTGCTCCAAGTGTCTAGCATTTCCTCAGTTGGAAGTTCCCACAGAGATTTCACATAGGTTTTCTTTCAGAAGCAAAACCTATTAGTGCCATTTATGACTTAGGTGGAGTCAGTTCTGTGGGAGGAAGTTCTTAAACCCTGTTTTGAAGTCTGAAAACCATTTTAAACTGCCTGGTTTCTTGGTCTATTCAGTGATCCGGTTGTGGGTTCCAAAACTGCAAACCACACTGAGTTAAAAGGCTAGGAAAAACTAGTCTTGCCATTATTAGCTTTATTTGTGTTTCTGTTTTACTTTGCCTCCTTTGACCTCTTCCTCAGATTCAATGCTAGTCTTCCAATAAGTAGACTAAGGCTACAGGTAAAGAAAAGCAGGAGCTTATAGATAAAATATGGACAAGAACATGTGTATTTATCAGGAGGCATTTACAATTGTTGTTTATGGTTCCGTTCATCATAATCCTTTTGTGTTGTCTGTACAATCGTCTCTGCAACTTACAGAACCACCAACCAAAGCAAACCCCAGCAGTTCTGCATGATGACCCAGGAAGTCATCAGAAATAGTAGTTGTGCATTTTGGCTGTTCTCAGGATCAGAATTGGTCATTTTGAGTTATGATTTCTGGAGCCAAAACAGACTCAGTGACTCAAAAAAGCATCCCATTTTGAAGAGGGGAGAGAGAGCTTGCTTTCCGCTTTTTGACTTCCCAGACTTGAAAAACATGACACCTGTCAGTAGTCTATTCTCAGGCCCTCATGACTTGCACTGCCATGATTTCAGAATACAAAGCAGCTCCAAAGCTTCCCATTGTGCCAGGGGGTGGTCCCATAGTGGCACTCGCTGCCTGGCTTTATGTCTTTCAAAATTCACAGAAAATTTGTACTCGATGGCTTGCAGATTGGCTCATCTGGTGTTGACCTGCAACTGGACCAAATTCTTGAGCAGACACACAGCAGAGTGTCTTCCCCAAGCATCGACTGCCTGGGAAGAAGGAGGTCCATTCAACATGAGCGAATGACATTTCCGTCAGGTTTTGGTTTGGTTTCAGGCCAGGAGAACTTCCTTCATGGAGTACGCTCAACTAGAGAGCTGATGCATAGTAATATAGATATCTTCAAGACTGATGTTCTAAAACATTGCCGGTGACAGGGAAAGAAGAGTGAACCGGAGAGACTGTAATTAATTCAGTTTGGTACTGCTTGAACTGCATTGGCTATGAAACCACTTCCAAAGTGTGCAAACAACAGCCCTAAGGATTCCATTGCAGTGAAAGTGGTGTCACACTGCATCCATTCTACTATGTAGTTAGGGCCTAGTTAATCCATGTTATGGAACTATATCAGCAACAGGTGTGCTTTAGGGCAGACAACCCCATCGAACCAGATCTCCTCCTCCTCTTTGGACTGCACTACCCATTTCTCAATTGCAGCAGGGTTTTATTGGCAGTATTTATAAGAATGGCCTCATTTCTCCACAAGCAACAGGTGGCTTTCTGCCACTGTGATCATTCAATCTCCCTTTTGTCTTGCACAGGCTTTAAGCACTCGGTCTTGCGTTACCTTTTTAGTACAGATATATACAAATTGTATTTGTCTGTTTACTGGTGAATCAATGGAATACGCCTTTTTTGTTTCACTCTAAAGAATTGCCAAGAAAATGCTTTTAGAAGAGATCAAAGCCAATCTTTCCTCAGACGATGAGGCCTCTTCCGACGAAGACTCGGACGGCGGGAAGGAGAAGAAGAATAAAGGAAGGAAATCCACAGCCACAGAGGAACACGGTGAGCACAAGGCACAGGCTTCATTCTCTGTAAATCTGTGATAAACTAAGAGTTTGCCTTAAAAGCAGATCTTTAGGCATTTTCTAGGTCCTCCAGCATGACCCTGTGTTGTGCTTCCACCAGAAGTTGGGCAGAGAATTATACTGGGGGGCCTAGTGATGCCACAATGATGGTGATACAGAGAAAAATAACTTACATGATAAAGCTCTAATGCTGTGCCCTTTTTTTCTTTCTGCGACAGAAGAGAATGATGAGGACGATGATGAGCTCGACTCAGATTCGGATGTTGAAGAAGCCAAGAAGCCGAGGTACAGGCACCGCTTGCTGAGGCACAAGCTGACTATGAGCGACGGAGACTCCGAGGAAGAGCCAAAGGGGAAGTCTAAAGAGACCAAAGACTCGAAGCGCAAAACTAGGAGGAAAGGTACGGAATCTATGCATGTGTTTCATAACGAGCACCAATGGGGCTATTAAGACAGCCATGTTGCATCCTATGAGATGACCAATCTGGCTTGTTCTCGTTGCTAGATGGAATGTCAGCACTTGTGCAAACATCACTGATTTAATTTCAACCAGCAATTTGATTTAGGCCATAGCCTTCATACCTTGTTTTAATTGATATATTGTATTACTGTTTTATCTTTTTATAGTGTGATTTGTATTATGTTGCCTATATTTTGTCCTATGTTGTTTGGGCCTGCCCCATGTAAGCCACCCAGAGTCCCCGCGGGGAGATGGTGGCGGGGTATAAATAAAGTTTTATTAATATTATTATTAACCAGGTCACCGCAGAACAAAAGCATTGTCTTCTCAGTTGTCTGCTTGGCAGAATGAATTTAGATGTGCTTTGAGCATGCACAGAGAGATCAGAGTCAGTGTCTTGAATTAAGCCCTTCAAGTTTGAACTGAGACACAGAGAGATTCACTGCCCCATTGAACTGAGATCCTTGCATGCACCTCATTCTGTCCATATGTGTGTGCGTGTTTTAATGTGTGTTTGTGTGGGCTGTGAACATAGATAAGACTGAATGCGAATGAGCTCAGATCGCAATTGTTCCTTTGTTTGATCCTGGGCAAAGGAGACACTACAAGAGTCTGCTGGGCGTGAGTGCATGCTGCTTTTATCGTATTCGGCTCAAACTCACATAGTTAATACTGTCTCAGATGTTGTTTCTGAGCAATGGGGAAAGCTTTGCCCCATGAGTGGTTTTTTTCCCATTTTTCCCAAATGCATCTCCCAATTTGAGTCATCTAGTTTCACAGCTCCCTCCTTTGCTCCTTCTTACCAGAATTTTTTACAGTTACATATATTGAGTATATATAGACAGGATAGCTTGGCAGACAATGGATAGACAATGATGCTGGGGAAAATGGAAGGAAAAAGGAAGAAGGGCTGACCAAGGGCAAGATGGATGGATGTTATCCTCTAAATGACTGGTTTGACCTTGAAAGAGCTGGGGGTGGCAACGGCTGATATCATTCTCCTGAGAATTGTTGATATCTCCTCTATAAATAATGACATTGAAGCAGTAGAATTTTTCAAGTGAAAATAAAAGGTTATGGATGTGAGACAGTATTTTCTTCTGTCCAGGAGAGTGTGGAAAAAGTCTATGCAGACATGTTTAGAGTGCAATTCCTTGCTTTCTTTGTGTGTTTTGCCTACAGCTTGTCCTTGTTTTAAGAAATAATGTCAGATATTTCTCAGTGTTTAGGCTTACAAATAAGATGCTACTTTTTTAAAACATACATCCTCTGCCTAATTGCTTGAAAATATTACCTCTGGACTGTAGTGAAAAAATAAACCCTTTGAAACAGCTTTAGGTCGCCTTCCCTCTGCAGCCTTTTGCTGCTGTTTGTCTCCAGCATCTTTCATCACAAGCTCATCTGAATTCTCCAGTTTTGGGTTTCAATACTGAAATTCATTTTTTTTCTCATTTACACATGCCAGCAGATGGCACCATTTCCCTTTCCTTGTCTTCTGTATTTGCTCAGAAAAGTATAGAGGCTGGGCCACACAGTGTGAGTTATCCTTACTGATAACTAGAACCTTTTATAGTCACTCTTGACTGTACCTTATTCTCTTTTCTTCCTATGAAATTGTTAATAAATACTAGACATTTATCTAGTCATTTCTGTTTTGTTTCCTCTTCAAGTGAGCAGCGAGGACTCTGATAATTCAGAAGAGAGCGAATCTGGGGTCAGCGAAGAAGTCAGTGAATCGGAGGACGACCAGCGCCCACGGACCAGGTACCAGAAATGACGGGAAGGGGAGGCCGGAAAGCCCCTCCATTGCCGCAATTAGGCTGCATTTTTCGGGTGTGGACCAAAAACGGCTGTTTGGCTACTTGCCCGTTTTTGGAAGGCGAGCAAAAATGGATCCGGGGGTCTCCCAGAATTTGGCAAGCAAAACAGATTGAGCTTCAGTCAAAAAGCACACATCTTCAAATCATACACAATTCAAGTACAGTTAATAGTGAAATGGGCATTATCTAAATGCGTCTGTTGTCAGCAAAGTGAAGCAACCACTGTGCTGTAAACATCCCAAAATATTTGTTTTCCGATGGGTCCATCACTCTGAACAATGACAGAGATTCCACTGTATCTGCCATGGAATCCTGGGGTTGGGAGTTTAGGGGGAGCATTTAGAATACGTTTCTAATAACTTTAGGGGTTTACATTGTTTGTTTTTAATACTGTAAATGTTTAATTCTGTTTTAATGTATGTTTTTAGGTTTTAAATTACAGTAGAGTCTCGCTTATCCAACGTAAACGGGCCAGCAGAACGTTGGATAAGCGAATATGTTGGATAATAAGGAGAGATTAAGGAAAAGCCTATTAAACATCAAATTAGGTTATGATTTTACAAATTAAGCACCAAAACATCATGTTATACAACAAATTTGACAGAAAAAGTAGTTCAATATACAGTAATGTATATTGTAGTAATTACTGTATATGTATATGTATTAATTACTGTATTTATGAATTTAGCACCAAAATATCACGATGTATTGAAAACATTGACTACAAAAATGCATTGGATAATCCAGAACGTTGGATAAGCGAGTGTTGGATAAGTGAGACTCTACTATACATTGTTTTGGTTTTATTGTGAGCTCTTTTTAGAGAGATAAAACAAAATAATAATAGGATAGTGCAGGCATGGACCAACTTGGTCCCTCCCTCCAGGTGTTTTGAACTTCAACTCCCACGACTCCTAACAGCCTACTGGCTGAATTGTGAGAGTTGAAGTCCAAAACACCTGGAGAGAGGGACCAGGTTGGCCCTTGCCTGGACTAGTGCCTCTCAAAACTATAAATCCCAGAGTACCATGACATGGAACCATAGCAATTGTAGTTGAATGATGGCAATATAACAATATGATGCAAATGGACCCCTAGTAGTTTAGCACACCATAATCCGAATGCAGAGGCCCAGCCCTCTTGCCTTGGAGCGCCCAAAGAGGCCAATTCACAACTCGGAATCAGCAGGAAAGGTGCAGAGGCCATCCCTCATCAAGGTGATGAGACTGATTCACAGCAACAGCATGTTTTGCCTTTGCCATTTGGGATACTGTGAAATAGGATGACATGCAAAAGCATTCAAGGAGCGGTCTTCCTTTATGGGCAAAAAAGTCTTCCTTTTTTCCAGATCAGCCAAGAAAGCCGAATTAGAAGAAAACCAGCGCAGTTACAAACAGAAAAAGAAGAGGAGAAGGATAAAGGTCCAGGAGGACTCCTCAAGCGAAAACAGCAAGGTATGAGTGGACTCAGGCCCTTGGCACTAGTTCTGTGGCCTCAAGGAGGGTAGTTTTTGTTGGAAATAGCAACCTCCCAAGCCTTTCACTATTTATTTGTTAATGAATATATTTGCTAGCTTGTATTCTATTTGTATGTTGATTTGCCAGTTTAACTGTACCTCTTTGATGTGAGAGTGGTTATAGACATGTCATTGTACTGAGCATGTTCAGACTCAGGACTTAATGTAAGGAATCTTGTAAACCATTGTCTCTGCTTAATGTACACACGTTGTTTCCCCCCCAAAAGTTCAACAGTTAATCATTGTCACAGTTCTTATCACAGTTCAGCAACTTTTAATTACAGTTCACGAGTGTAGTTAATGATTTTGTCCTTGCAGGCCTTCATTCCTTGGAACGGTGTCTTCAAAATTATTAGGTCTCATTCATTCATTCATTCATTCATTCATTCCCACACCTATCAAATCCACAATTATCAAATCTGCACATCATATTTTCATGACACCAGGATTATATCATAAAACACATTACATATCTTCACTAACCAGGTATCAGAAGAAAAAAGAGGGGGAAATATAATTACTTATAGTAAGCAAATGACTATTTTGTTGTCTAACATTTATCTTAACGTTGGTCTTCTTTCTATCAATGGTTGGTAAGCTTAAGTAATGATTTGTTATCATCAGCAGTTTGGTCCTTCTTGGAATTGCTGCTAAGGATGTGAAAGGATGATAGACTCATGTCTTAACTGGTTTTCTCCTTTGTTTCGCAGAGTAATTCAGACGATGACGACAACGATGATTCCAAATCTCCAGGGAAAGGCAGGAAGAAGATACGGAAGATCATCAAAGACGATAAGCTCAGAACGGAGACGCAGAATGCACTGAAAGAAGAGGAGGAGAGGAGGAGGCGGATCGCGGAAAGGGAGCGCGAGAGAATAAAGCTCAGAGAGGTACGTCAGTTTCCTCTAGATCACAGTAATAAGGGGATTTTCTGAGAAGTTTTAAGTGTTGCCGTTACTTCAGAATAATCCTGTCAAATGCAAGGGAGCTCATTGGAAGTATGGAAAGTGAAGTGTGGTATAATTATTATCCTGCTTTTTCTCTCTAAAGAAGAGACTCAAAGTGGTTCACAATCAAACCAATACAATACAATTTAAACCTATAAATATATAAACCTTAAAATGGAATTTAATATGAATAGTTATAACCAATTAATGTGCTATTTGTAGCTGATATACCCATATTTAACTCAAGTCTAATGTGCCACCAAATCTAATGCGTACCTCAGTTTTCAAAAAAGATAAGGGTTAAATTTGAGTAAATACAGTAATTGTAAGCCACCTGGTCTCAGAAATAATAGTGTACATAGTGTTAATAATAATAAATAATGTAAATAATAATACTTTCAGGACAGAAGTGTGTGTGTTTCAGTATTATCATTACAATCAGCAATGTGTTGCTTGGTTGTCCCTGAAATTGCTTGATTTATTTGTGCAAACATCCCCCCCCCCCCCAACCAGGTGATCGAAATAGAAGACGCACCCGTTAAATGCCCCATAACAACAAAGCTGGTTTTGGATGAAGATGAAGAAACTAAGGAGCCCATCGTTCAGGTTCACAAACACATTGTGACAAAACTGAAGCCCCATCAAGTCGATGGTAAGGGAACAGGGCCCAGACGTTGGCCTTGAGTCTCTGTCTGCTCCCGTAGGTTTAAAGCTTTGAATCAATAGAGCTGGAGAGAAACCCCAGTGTCCTGTCACTGCTGACTTGAACTAAAGCTGTAGATGGGGAAATCGGTTGCTAATTGCTGTTTTCCTCCCCCCCCTCCCAACCCCCCCTTTTTTTCTAGGTGTTCAATTTATGTGGGATTGCTGTTGTGAATCTGTGAAAAAAACACGGAAATCTTCAGGCTCCGGCTGCATCCTTGCCCACTGCATGGGCCTGGGGAAGACCCTGCAGGTAGGTTTCCTTTCTCCTTCCACCTTCTTCCTGCCTATATGACCCTGTGTATTACAATTATTGTGTTGTGGAAGGCTTTTATGGCCGGAATCACTGGGTTGCTGTGAGTTTTCCGGGTTCCATTTCCAGTGTTTTATAAGGGCATTAGGTATCCCTTTTTGTTCTTGCAACAACTTTGTGAGATAGACTGAGACGTCATACTTAACTTCATAAATAGCTAATTTTTGAAATACCCTTTTTAAAAAAGCATATATATTAACACTTGATGTGTTTGGCTTTCTCTCTCTTGAAGGTAGTCAGTTTCCTCCATACCATCCTGTTGTGTGACAAACTGGATTTCAGGACCGCACTTGTGGTTTGTCCCCTGAACACGGCCCTGAACTGGCTGAACGAATTTGAGAAATGGCAAGAAGGCCTGGACGACAATGAGAAGCTGGAGGTATGTTCTGCTCGAGATAAAATTCTCTTTCATTTCACAGTCAGTTGCCTTCTCCAGCCTTACTAATAATACAAGTTGAGCTTCCCTTATCTGAAATGCTTTGGGACCCAAAGTGTTTTGGATTTTGGTCTGTTTCTGATTTTGGAATCCGTAATGAGAGATCTTGGAGATGGGACTCGGAAGTCTAAACATGAAATTCATTTATATTTCCTATATGCTTTGTAGGCAGAAAATAATTCTATGCACTGTATTTTTAATGTGTGTGTACATTCAACTATCCAGCAGCAAGTGTGTCACACTCTCAGCCACACAATTGGGGGAATTTTGGGTTTTGGAGCATTTCAGGTCAGGGTTGCTCAATCTTTAGTAAAACTTGCTTTGACGGTAGGAAAGATGTATTTCTCAAGTAAGTGACTTAAGAATCATCCCAGTGTGGGGAGTGCATTATTGGTTCATCTCCTCCTTGCCCTCCCTCCATGAAGGTGAATGAGCTGGCCACAGTCAAGCGGCCTCAGGAGCGAGGCTACATGCTGCAGCGGTGGCAGGATGAAGGCGGTGTCATGATAATTGGCTACGAAATGTACCGGAACCTGGCCCAAGGGAGGAACGTCAAGAGCAAGAAGCTAAAGGAGATCTTCAACAAATCCCTGGTCGATCCAGGTAAGCAGGACGTTCTGCAGGTTTGTCTTTTCCTCTCACTTCTGTTTCTTCTTAGCCTTCCTTGTATCTGGGAGACTCGTGGATCCTTATCTCTGTCAGGTAGCTATAGCTTTCCTGAGTGTATAGCGTTCCAAGCTTGATTTTGTCTTCATATACCAGGAGGTGGCACTCTCTTGCCTGTGTTTCTAAACACACATTGAGAAAACCTCTGGGATTAACTCTTCAGTTGGACATTTTTAGAAACAAATGCTACTGAACATGACCTGCTCTATCATGACTTTATGACTTTTGCTCACTTGCTTACTACACAACATCTCAAAACAAATGTTTCTCTTTGCATCTTGCACTAAAGGGGTGCAGACGGCAATGTTTTTTCTCTCTGTTGACAAAGAGAGTAGAGTTATTACTAGAGCAGGCCACACACAGATGTGACGTACTGGGCGGAAATCTGCAAAGGACATCTTTTTTGCAGAGACAATAAAGAGTCTTGTTTTCTTTCTTTAAAAACCAGGCCCTGATTTTGTGATCTGTGACGAAGGACACGTGTTGAAAAACGAGGCTTCTGCTGTGTCCAAAGCGATGAATTCCATACGATCAAGGAGGAGGATCATCCTCACCGGGACCCCGCTGCAGAACAACCTCATCGAATGTGAGTGCATTTCTGGGGAGAGCCAGGTGCCAAACTGTTGGGGTTTTTTGTTCAATATCAGGAGGCATTGTTTGTCAGACGTATTGTATTCTACCAGGCCTTTGAAGCATTAACGGTACCATGGTGCACAGGATTGTGGCCTTAAGACCTGTCCAGACTAAGGATCACTTTCTTTTAGACATGGCTCCTTTTGCAAAACACTTGAGGATACCAACCCATCCTTCATTTTTCCCCCTTTAGTTTTTATTCAGAAATAAAGAAAAAAATGAACAACAACACTAAGAAAGGCAGATTTTCACGGTCTTTATCGTGAAAACTGAACACCTATCTGGCTATCTACTATGACATATTACAAAACTAAATCAAAAGCAAACATACTAACCTCACATAAACCTACATGAATATACATGGTCTAAACACGCAACTACAGAGACAATTCTACACACCTCATGGTCTTTTTCTTTTGATTTTTACTCCTTATTGTCCTACTCCCTTTAGATAAGAGTATATAACCAACTCCTTGCAACTCCAGATGTTTTTGGAGGAAACTGGTTATCTGGATCTAGTGCAGTCTGGCTTTAGACCAGGCCATGAAACAGTCCTGATCCACTGGGAACTGGACAGGGGAGTGTGTCTCTGTTGGTTTGACAAGTAATTGGAGCAGTTCAGTAATTTACTATGAAACAATGTGATTGAGAAATGGAACAGCCTTGGATTATGTTTTGGTTGGTATGATTGTAATTGTTGTTTTTAATCATTCAGTTGTTTGGTTTTAAGTGTAATTGTTTATTGTTTATATGACTTCGAATTGCTGCCTGTTGTAAGGCTGCCTTGAGTCCCCTCAAGAAAGGCAGGATACAAATATGATAAATAAATAATAACCACCCTTCGTATGATTGACATTTGCCCCCATGCAGCCACACTTCTTAATCTAACGTTGTCCTTAGGATTTTGCGGGAGGGAAGTTGGGCAGCCACGTTAAGTGTATCGCATCAAAGACGACAAAGGGACATGTGGCCCCTGGAAGGCCACCAGGTTTCCTTTGGCACTAAACCATTATGGACTCCGGACTCGGTCAGCTCACAAAAGCATGTGTCGGATGGAACCCTTCAGCCATCGAGGCACCGCCAACTTCTCCGTTGCTTTTCCCAGGGCTCCTCTTGCCGTAGCAGACTAAACAATCATGGGCTTTTCCTTTGTGGCTCCTCAGATCACTGCATGGTCAACTTCATCAAGGAGAATTTGCTGGGGTCCATCAAGGAGTTCCGAAATCGATTTATAAACCCGATCCAGAACGGTCAGTGTGCCGACTCCACTATGGTCGATGTCCGGGTGATGAAGAAGCGTGCACACATCCTCTATGAAATGCTGGCTGGTTGCGTTCAGGTACGCGTTTTCGTTATTTCTCATATTTTTTACCATTCAAGGCCCTTGGGTTCTGACCTTTTAGTCATAGCAGCTTTGGAGTTTTGATTGATTTGTAGGAACTATTTTTTCTCCCAAATCTTTTATTCCTGTTAACCAGAAAGGAAATGTCCTGAAAGCTTTCTCCCAACTTCCCAAAGAAGAGCAAGACATGTACGTGATGGATAGATGTATCTCTTTGATTTCAGACTGCATATTGTTTTCTTGTTCATTCCCATTGCAATTTGCCCTGCTATCTATATTCTGTATCACGTGAACTCTTTCATCAATGGAGTGAGATTTCAAAACTGACCAGTGTTCTTGATGTGCTTCAAAAATATGTTCTATAATTGACTACTTTCATGCTTCTTTTACAGAGGAAGGATTATACTGCTCTAACAAAGTTCCTGCCCCCCAAATATGAGTACGTTCTCGCTGTTAGGATGACTCCTATCCAGTGTAAACTGTATCAGTACTACCTGGATCATTTAACAGGTAAGGTTGACATCGCGGTTCCTTGTGATATTCTACTTTTTTGGTTTGTTTCTGTAGATGTCTGCTTCCTCTTGCATTGCGTTGTGTGTTCTTAGAAGTCTTTATCCACACTCATCACTGTGACAAATGTTAGTCTTTGAACAGGAGTGCATTTTTGTAATTATGGTCATTGGTTTTTTTTGAACACATCCTGATGGAGCCTCAATGCTGCAGTTTTTCTCTTTATGTGTATTCGTGTTTATACAGATTGTTGTATTTTATTATCTTATTTTATTTTAGTGGTGGTTTTGCTTTAATTGATCATTTGTTTTTATGTCTGTTGGATTTTTTGTCCCATATGTAAGCAGCCCCGAGTCCCTTTGGGGAGATGGTGGCGGGTATAAAAATAAAATTATTGTTATTATTATTATTATTATTATTATTATTATTATTATTATTATTATTATTATTATTATCACTATTACTATTATAGTTTAGACCTTGTGCACTACAGCTTCTTATTGTTTTATTGTCTTGATGTGTGAATTTGGCATTTGATGCTTAAAATAGGGATTTATTTCTTTTCTTTTTTTAATAATAATTTTTATTAAAGGAAAATAGGGATTTATTTCTGATGACAACTCAGGCTTCTTAAGATGGTGTTGATGGCAACATTGTAGTAGAGGAGCAAAATTCTGATCATCATCATCATTTTTTTGCTCTTATCTTCTGCCCTGGCTTATAGAAGCTTCTCTAGTAGTAGTAGTAGTAGTAGTAGTAGTAGTAGTAGTAGTAATGGTATCTTATTTGCTTCTACCTCTGGGTCTATCACATACATGTATTTCGTTAGTCATTGTCCTGCCTTTCTTCTAGCTTAGGATCCAAGCTGATGTAGTTCTGCTGAGCCTGGAACCCCAGGTTTTGGCGGTGGCCAGGGGAGCATTTGCACAATTAAAACTTGTGTGCCAGTTGTGCTCATACCTTGGGACGCCAGATCTCTGGGAAGCCAGACTTGGCCATGGTGGTCCATGCTGTGGTTACATCCCGAATAGACTACTCCAACATGCTCTACGTGGGGTAGCCTATGAAGACGGTTAGAAAGCTTCAAGCTTCACTGGAGTGGCATACAGGGAGCATACAACCCCCCGTTATGTCAGCTCCACTGTCTGCGTGACTGCTACCAAGCACAAAGTGCTGGCTTTAGCCTATAAAGCCCTAAATGGTTCTGGCCCAGCTTACCTGTCCAAATGTATATCCTCCTCCGTCGCAGGCACAACTGGCGAGGATGAGAGACAGGGCCTTCTTAGTGGTCTCCCCCCCCCCCCCCAGCTGTGGAATTTCCTCCCCAGGGATATTAGATCACTCGCTTCCCTCCTGACCTTCCGAAAGAGAGTGAAAATGTGCCTTTGGGAATCAAGCTTTCGGAGAACAATTGTAGTGCAATAGAAGGATATGGAATTATGTGCAATGATTACTGGAATGACCCGGACTTTGCAGACAGTGTGGTTAAATAGTGATTGTAATGTCTTTTAAAATCTATTTTAAAATGTTGATTTTAATTGTTGATTGCTCTAAGTCATCGAATAGCTGCCTGTGTAAAGCCGTCTTGAGTCCTTTTCAGGGTTGAGGAGGGTGGGGTATAAATAGGGTAAATAAATAATAATAATAATAATTATTATTATTATTATTTATTTATATTCCGCCCTATCTCCCCGAGGGGACTCAGGGCAGATTCCAACATAAAATGGCAAACATTCAATGCCTCCATAAACAAACAAATACTGACATAAAAATCCCAGAGAAACCCCACATATAAAAATTACATTAAAACCTCATATCAATTTAAATTCTAACATCAATACATTAAACCTAACATCAATAAATTAAACTATGTGTAGTCAAACAAAATTATATAAAATTATATAAAAATCCGAACAAGCATCCACATAAGTTTACAACAGCCAACTAGATAAATAAATGAATGCACAGTTTTGTAAAAACACAATACAATTAGAAAGCTTTCAGTACAAAAATAGAAAGACAGTTGCCTCGCATGCCTGTATTTCCATGTGGGTCCAGTGACTGCATTAGATCTCTGAAGACATGGAGTATAGGCTTGTCTTTGCTTTCTGGGCATTCTTGCCTAAAGAACTGGGCATTGGATGCAATCATTCACCAAAAAGTGGAAGCAAATGTTCCTGCTGGAGTTAGTGATGGGAGTGCATGTGTGAGAGAGGGTTGTTTTGCGCAACGGCACATGCTGCTTGGCCAAAATGTCGCTATTTCCCTCTGCTTCTTTATTGCCAGGCGTCAGCAGCGAAGGAGGCGGCGGAAGAGGCAAAGCGGGAGCCAAGCTCTTCCAGGACTTCCAGATGTTGAGTCGGATCTGGACCCATCCCTGGTGCTTGCAGCTGGACTATATCAGCAAAGAGAACAAGGTAGGCGGCAACCTTCTTCCTTCCTTCTTTTTCTCTGGTGAAAGCCCTTCCGATGGAGAGGCTATGTTAACGTGATAGACCTTTTGCTGAATTATTGCCAGATATTGGGGAGTCTGGGGCATCTGTTGCAAAAGTACTCTACTTGATGGTCCTGTGACTCAGATTTTAAAAAGCACACAGCAAGGTTTAATGAAATGCCTCTCATCAAACCAGCTACTATTTTGTTTTCCAGGGCTACTTTGATGAAGACAGTCTCGATGAGTTCATAACATCCGACTCTGAGGAATCCTCAGTGAGCTTAAGTTCTGATGAATGTGCTAAGTAAGTGGAACTGTAATGGTAAAGATGCTCATTATGACGACTACAATAATGCCTAATGTAAATTGGTTTTTTTTAACTGATTTATGTTTTATTGTATTGTATTGTTGTTTTGGCATTGCATTTTTACCAGATCTGTAAGCCCCCTTGAGTCCCCTCGGGTGAGAAAGGCCGGATAGAAATGGCGTAAATATATGAATAAATAAATAGTGAACAATAATTACAGTAACCATCCAGCCAGATCTCTCACAACCATTGGTAAATGTTATACCTACAGGAAGAAAAAAACCAAAGGCAAAAAGTCAAAGAAAGACAGTAGCTCCAGCGAAAGTGGCAGCGATAACGATGTGGAAGTGATTAAGGTCTGGAACTCGAGATCTCGCGGAGGCGGAGATGGAAACGCAGAAGAGCCCTCAAACAACCCTCCACCCGCCGCAAAGCCAGAGGAAGGTAATTGTTGGAAGTAGCAACCTCCCAAGCTTTTCACTATTTATTTGTTAATGTATATATTTGCTAACTTGTATTCTGTGTGCATGTTGATTTGCCAGTTAGACTGACCTCTTTGGTGTGGGAGGAGTTATAGACATATAATTGTACTGAGCATCTTCAGACTCAGAACTCCATTTTGTATTGAGCCTACTTTACACCTCAGTGGAGGTGGATGTCTGTTTTCCAGCAGACCTCAGTGGAGGTGGATGCATGTTTCTGTTTGGACTTCAATAGAGAAATATGACTTTTTCAGTGAGTACAACTATAGTTAAAATGTATAGCAGTGATTTTCAACCTGGGGTCCCCAGATGTTTTTGGCCAACAACTCCCAGGAATCCCAGCCAATTTACCAATTGCTAAGATTTCTGGGAGTTGAAGGCCAAAAACATCTGGGAACCTCAGGTTGAGAACCACTGGCCTATAGACTATTGATTAAGAATGATACCCTGTGTACTCAATGCACAGAGAACTACATCCTATCTATAACTGAATTTAAAATACAAAATATGCCTGTATGGTGAATTAATACAAGAGTAAACAAGGTATGTTATTTTTCAAAGAAGACTTTGTATTTTTTTAGTGCATATTTTAAACTAAGAGTTTTCAAGGGAGTGCATATCATTTGAGCAACTGCAATTTCAACTTCAAAGAAACAACCATCCTCCGCTAACCAAATATATTTTTGTAATGGCATGTCTTTGTCTTTGGCAGTTACCTGTGTGCCATTACATGAATGCTTATGAATATAATTTGTTCAAAGGGTTGACTTCTAACAAGATCATTCTTTTCTTGACAAGTGGTTTTCAAAAGGTGGTCTTCATGGAGATTCACATTTGCCAAATGGATATGGCATCATTTTACCTTTTCAATAAGGTTATGATTGCCATTTATTTTCAAAGAGATATGTGCCCAGAGACTGGGTACTGTTATTTCCAATAGTAATAAGTGTAGTTTATCTAAATCTTGGAAGCTCAGTCAAGGAACAGGTCACACTCTCTCAGCCTCAGAGGGAGGCGTCAAAGGCAAAACCCTCTCTGACCAAATCTTGCCCAGGAAATCCCATCATAGGTTTGCACTAGGGCCGCAACAGGTGAAACAATTCTAATATTAAAGAAGGCCAAAAAGGCTTCTCTTTCTTACTGTAATGTATTTGCAAACTAACAATATTCAGTCTGTATTCCAAGCTTGGATATTAACATACCTTCATGATTTATTTCCCTTTCTCTTCAACCCTTTCCCCTCAAAAGCCATCAACAGAGAGACAGATGACATGAAATAAAGCTCCGTTTCCTCCCTTTAAAGTGTGTTATTGTGCCTTCGTTTAGATATGTTTGAATTCCTTAATGGATAACTCCCTCTTTTATGTCTCAGTCCCTTTATTGAACTCCCTGAAAGGGATGTCAGGGAAATCATTCTGTGGAGCTGAAAGTAACAGTGAGATCAAAGTATTAAGAGGAGAAGGAAGGATTTTTCTGTATTTATAATAAATCAGTGTGTGTGTGTGCAGCACACTATTAAGAAGAGATTAACATGGCAGAGTAATAACGCTGTCTGAAGAATGTGGGTAATATAAATAAAGGCCGGACTGCAGTATCAACCTGTAAGGCCACTGATAAATGTGTGTATGCATTACTGTGAAAGGAATGTAGGCATCTAATGGATCTCGTGGATTGTCTTTCATGTGTGTGGCATTGTATGTGTATATGTGTGTGTGTGTATATATACATATATATATTCTGCCTTTGCTTTTCTGAGGCACAATAAAATGTCCATAGTTGTTCTCTCCAAATATCAGCAATAATATTATCAGAAACATTAATACTATATTATTATTATTATTGACACAACGACATTGTATGACACAGCAAACAAGATAGATATGCTGGATTTCGTATCACAAAATCACAAGTCGAACACTTCCCAAGTGTCTAGGTCTGCGTGATGTATTTTCGGATGATGTGCGCAGATCCCAGCAGGGTGGCCTTTTGCAGTTGGCAGATCGTAATTTTGTCAGTGTCTATTGTTTCCAAATGCCAGCTGAGATCTTTTGGCACGGCACCCAATGTGCTGATCACCACCAGGACCACCTGTACTGGTTTCTGCCAGAGTCTTTGCAGTTCAATCTTGAGGTCCTGATAACGGCTGAGTTTTTCCTGTTGTTTTTCGTCAATGCAACTATTATTATTATTATTATTATTATTATTATTATTATTATTATTATTATTATTATTTCTGCAGTGCTGTACGCACTGTCCTTGGGCCCCATAATTCAATAATTCCATGTAATTAAATGACAATCCTGTTCTAATATTTGGAAAATATTTTTGTTTGATTTTTTTATGCTTAACTTGGAAAAGCAGCATAATTTTTATGAAATGACACAATATTTTAGTGTGATTTTACAGCCTCAATGAGAGGGAGTGCAATATAAAGGTAAAAGTTTCCCCTTGACATTAAGCCTAGTTGTGTCCGACTCTGGGGGTTAGTGTCGATCTCAATTTCTAAGCCGAAGAGCCAGCATTGCCCGTATACACCTCCAAGATTATGTGGCTGTAGGCATGACTGCATGGAGCGCCATTACCTTCCTGCCGGAGTGGTACCTGTTAATCCACTCCCATTTGTGTGTTTTCAAGATGCTAGGTTAGCAGAAGCTAGGGCTAACAGCGGGAGCTCACTCCGTTCTCTGGATTTGAACTGCCAACCTTCTGGTCAGCAAGTTCTTGTAAGCCACCCCGAGCCCTAGGGGAGTGGCGGCATATAAGTTTGAATAATAAATAAATAAAAATAAAGTTCTGCAGCTTAGCTATTTACCCAATGCGCCACCACAGCCCCTTATGGGAGTGCAATACATCCTGATTAAATTGTATGTTTCTTTCTCTCTCTTTTTTTATCTTAGCTAAAGCCACTTCGTCTTCCAACCCAGGGAGCCCTGCGCCTGATTGGTACAAGGATTTTGTGACGGAGGCGGATGCGGAGGTGCTGGAGCATTCTGGGAAGATGGTGCTGCTCTTTGAAATCCTCCGCATGGCAGAGGAGCTTGGGGACAAAGTGTAAGTCCTTCTTCCCATTGGGAAAGACCCCAAAGCCATCCAGATGCGTAATGCATTGCTTGCATTGATAAACTAGTTCAGGCTTATGGTCTTATTGCTGTAGTGAAGGCAGTTGAAGCCAGGCCAGCTTCAACTTCTGGCATCTCTATGAATGGGAGGCCTCCAAGTCTGTTTCCCATAGGCCTGCCTCTCTTGAGTCTGTCCTCTGATGCCGCTTTCCTTTTCTCCTCACTTCCAGTTTAGTCTTCAGCCAGTCCCTCATCTCCCTGGACCTGATAGAGGACTTCCTGGAGCTCGCCAGTCGGGACAAAGAAGAAGGCAAACCCATAGTATATAAAGGTCAGCATTGGTTTGGAGACTTTGAGGCCTTTCCTCCCATTTAAAGCTTTGCGTTTTCCACTCATAGCAGAATACTTCAATGCTTATAGCAGAGTAACTTACTAGCAGCAGCGTGACCCAGCACCAGTAGCCAAAAGTGATAAAAAAAGAACAAAAACACAGAGACCAATGTTATCTCTTTGGGGCTTTTATTTTGTACTGTTACTTTTATCTATTTGAAATATATTTTAAAACGGTCAGTGGAAATCACTCACCTGCTTGCCTTTTGCCTTCCTAGGGGAAGGGAAGTGGTTCAGGAACATCGATTACTACCGTTTGGACGGCTCCACGACGGCTCAGTCCAGAAAGAAGTGGGCTGAGGAGTTCAACGATGTGACGAACGTCAGGTAAAAAACAATGTTCTCTTGTGGCCTGTAAGCGGTGAGGCCCTGCAGCCTTTCATATTCTTTTCTTTCAAGCTTTGTAGTGTCATTTACAAATAAGCAAAGCAAGTCTCTTGAAGCATGCTTTGAACAACACTCTGAAAATGGGGGAATTCCAGACATGAAACAATCAGGTCCTGCTAACACCTCCCAACAAAGGATGCCCCCAGGCAGGAAGCAGCTGGGCTTTGAAGCTGCAATGCTTTTCAATGCTAATCAAGCTGGTCAGTAGCAAAATTCACACTTGCCTCAAACAGACAAGAGTTCTTTCTCCCAACCTGGACATTATTCCCCACTTGCCTAGTTTCTAATAGACTTCACAACCTCTGAGAATGCCTGCCATAAATGTGGGTGAAATGTCAGGAATATGGCCATACAGGCTGGAAAACTCACAGCAACCCAAGTTGAGAGTGTGTTAACTTAAGTTTATTTATAGTTTATTTAAATTGGTTGATTAAGAAGTGGCTCTTTCATATTGATGTGGAACAAACCTAAGTTGAATCGCATTTTTTGTTGCTTTTTGCAGAGGCCGCTTGTTTATTATCTCCACGAAAGCAGGGTCCCTTGGGATAAACCTGGTGGCTGCCAACAGAGTCATCATTTTCGATGCTTCCTGGAATCCCTCCTACGACATCCAGAGCATATTCCGGGTTTATCGCTTTGGGCAGACCAAAGCCGTGTTTGTGTACCGCTTCTTGGCTCAGGTAGGTCACAACCACCATTTTCCAGTCATGAAATGTTCTAGGGCACCATAAGATGTGAAGAGGTGTTAGCTTGCTCTTGCTCTTATACTCCGACTCCCAAAAGCCCCTATTGCTGGCTTGTCCAATGACCAGGGATTCTGGGAACACCTGAACACCTGCAGGGCCACACATTTGAAGCCACTGCTCCAGGAGGAAACCACTGGCCACTTTCAGTGTGCCTTTTCTTTCAGTTCGTCTCAACTTGGAGACTGGGAATTATTCGTCCCTTTAAATTAGGAACTTTCAAGTGAGTTGAGGCTTTCTTTTCTGCTTCTTATACAGGAATTCTATGTGTGTGTTGATATGCCAATTTGACTGATCTCTTTGGTGTGGGAGGGTTTATAGACTTGCGATTGTACTGAGCGTGTTCAGACTCAGGACTCCATTTTGTATTCAGTGCCTGTTTACCACCTCAGTGGAGATGTATCTGCTATCCCCTCAGTGGAGATGTATGTATGTCTGCTTTACACCTCAGTGGAGGTAGATGCATGTTTGCATCACACCTCAGTGAAGGTAGATACATGTTGCTGTTTGGACTTCAGTAGAGATCTATTACTTATGGACTTCAGTGAGTACAACTATACCTAAAGACTATGGATTATTGATTAAGAATGATACCTTGTGTACTCAACACACAGAGAACTACATCCTATCTATAACTGAACCTTAAATAAGAAATGTGCCTGTATGGTGAATTACTACAAGATATTTGCGAGTAAACAAGATAGGTTATTTTTCAAAGAAGACTTTGTTTTTTATATCAGAGTGCATATTTAAACAATTTCAAGGTAGTTCATATGGACAATTACAGCTGCAACTCCAGCTTCAACTTCAAAGAAACAACCATCCTCTGCTAACCAAATATATTTTTGTAGTGGCATATCTTTGTTCTTGGCAGTTCAAAGGCACGGTTCTTCAGTCTAATAGCTGAGTTACCTGTGTGCCATTACATGAACGCTTATGAATATCACTTGTTCAGAGGATTGACTTCTAACAAGGTCATGCTTTTCTTGACTAGTGGTTTTCAAAAGGTGGTCTCCACATGTTCATGGAGATTCACATTTGCCAAACGGATAGGACATCATTTTTCCTTTTCAGTAAGGTTATGATTGCCATTTATTTCCAAAAGAATATGTGCCCAGAGACTGGGTGCAGTTATTTCCAATAGAAGTAAGTATTATGTAGTGGAGTATTTACCTGTATGAACAGGGAGACTTCGTCTAATTATCCTCCATATGTTTGATATTATTTTAATTAGTTTATTGCATGTGGGATTTATGTTCCGAGTGGCTCACAGTCTAACTTCACTCCCTTGGCCCTCCTTGCCCTTTTCTAGGGCCTGTCTTGACAACGGACTTTCCCAAACCCGAACTCTGTGTGTTGCTTCTCAGGGAACGATGGAGGACAAGATCTACGACCGGCAGGTGACCAAGCAGTCACTCTCATTCCGGGTGGTGGACCAGCAGCAGGTGGAGCGGCACTTCACCATGAACGAACTCACTGAGCTCTACGCCTTTGAGCCGGACTTGCTGGACGACCCCAACTCCGAGGAGAAGAAGAAGAAGAGGGACACGCCAATGCTGCCCAAAGTGAGTGATGGATACATAGCTACCATCTTGTGTAAAATTTTCTTGTGGAGCCTCATGGAGATGAGGTTTTATGCTACCTTGACTCAAGCTTTCTAAATTCTGCTGTGTTTTAATCTGCTTCCCGAAATGTGTTGTCAAAGGCTTTCATGGCCGGAATCACTGGGTTGCTGTGAGTTTTCCTGGCTGTATGGCCATGTTCCAAAAGCATTCTCTCCTGTCGTTTCGCCTGCATCTATGGTAGGCATCCTCAGAGGTTGTGAGGTCTGTTGGAAACTAGGCAAGTGGGGTTTTTATATCTTTGGAATAATATCCAGGGTAGGAGATAGAACTCTTGTCTGTTTGAGGCAAGTGTAAATGTTGCAGTTGGCCACTTTGATTAGCATTGATATATAGACCTCACTTGCCTAGTTTCCAATAGTCCTCACAATCTCTGAGGCTGCCTGCCATAGATGTGGGCAAAATGTTGGGAGATAATGATTCTGGAACATGGCCAGACAGCCCATAGAACTCACAACAACCCATTGCTTCCAGAAATGTTTGATTCTGAGGCAATCCATAAAAGTTTTACCTTTCAAGCGACTGATTGGATGCAAACTGCATTTCAGGTGCTTAAATGTTGATCTTTCCCTGTTGAATATAATTTAACCTGCATTTGGTGACTTTGTTTGGAATGGGGCACATGGATCGAATGGCACTGTGTTCAAGGAGTATTGTTGCCATGAGAAGTACGCACTTTTTAAAGGACTCCCTCCAGTCACTTTAGCCCTTTGATGTTGAATATTATTATTACTGTTTACAGTTGTTAGAGAAAATTTCTACTATTATTATTACTATTTGAAGATAGATTTACTTGTGATAATTTAAGTTTTGAATCTGCCCTTTTCCCCCTCCTATGACATCTTTTTAAAATAGTACCATTCCAGTTCTCTCCCCCCCCCCAAAAAAAAAAAAAAAAACTTCGGCTTTTGCCACTTGCCCTGATAAAGAAAGCTCAGGTGTGCCCAGGAGAGTCTTATAATAATATGCTCACCAAAATCCTGACCAAGTTCAGCGTAACTTTGAAATGGGACCATTGAGGGAACAAACGGCCTTTCCGTCTGTTTTTCATATCCCCTCCATGATGAGCTACACCTCCTCGGGAAACATGGGGATTTGAATTGTTTGTCTTAAGAGAGCTGTGGCTGCTTCTCACAGAGCACTCCCGTTCTTGTTCCTCAGGACACGATTCTGGCAGAGCTGCTCCAGATCCAGAAGGAACATATAGTGGGCTACCATGAACACGACTCGCTCCTGGACCACAAAGAGGAGGAAGAGCTGACCGAAGAGGAGCGGAAGGCTGCCTGGGCCGAGTATGAAGCCGAAAAGAAGGTAGGGGCCCTTTCAGGGCTTTGCCACAGCATCACCACCAAAATGAAGCTGTTACTCTGCATCATAGCCAAGGAACCAAGGCCATCCCAATATAGTAGCAGTAGTAGTAGTAGTAGTAGTAGTAGTAGTAGTAATAATTAAAATAATAATAATACATTTTATTGTCACATGCCTCTCCTGACAGTTCGAGGCAAGATACAATGGAGTCAAAACACATGGACATAAAATACATAGATATAAACACATAATAATAATAATAATAATAATAATAATAATAATAATAATAATAATAATAATTTATTACCCGCCTTTCCTTGCTTGAAACAGAGTACAATGTATATGGTTGCATGGCCTGTTTTCACTACACTCTATTGTCTTTTATTACTTATTGTCACTTTCATTGAGTTAATTTTGTTAATATTGTTAGTTGTTATTTTATGTTAATTGGTGCTGTTTATGTGTTTTGTGTGGCACTTTTGTTGTGCTATTTTGTAAGCCCCCCCCCGCCCCCCCGGTTCCTCTTGGGAGATAGTGGTGGGATATAAATAAAGTTATTATTATTATTACTACTACAGTGGATAAAATACATAGATATAAACACATAATATTAATAATAACAATAATAATAATTTATTACCCCTCTCCTTGCGGCTTGAGGCAGGGTACAATGGAGTCAGAACACATAAACATAAAATACACAGATATAAACACAATAATAATAATAATAATATATTTTATTACCTGCCTCTTCTTGCAGCTTGAGGCAGGGTATAACAAAGTCAAAATATATGAACATAAAATACATGATGTAAACACATAATAATAATATATTTTATCACCCGCCTTTCCTTGTTGCTCGAGGCAGGGTACAACGGAGTCAAAACATATGAACATAAAATACACAGATATAAACACAGTAATAATATATTTTATTACCCGCCTCTCCTTGCAGCTCGAGGCAGGGTACAACAGAGTCAGAACATATGAACATAAAATACATTGATAAAAACACATAATCATATTTTTATTTATTTCCCTCCTCTCCTAATGGCTTGACGCCAGGTAAAACGGAGTCAAAATCCATGAACATAAAATACATCGATTAAAACACATAATAATAATAAAATCATGATAGTAATTTATTTCTCACCTCTCCTTCTGGCTCAAGGCGGGGCACAACGTGATTAAAAGAGCAAGAGAAGATGAAACACTATTAAAATCTATATTTTTATTATTATTTATGCCCGCCTTTTTCTCTCTAAAAAGAGACTCAAAACGACTTACCAGTAAAAACAGTGCAATACAATTCAAAACTTAAATATATATATATATATATATATATATATATATATATATATATATATATATATAACAAAATATCCAAGGTAAAACACAGACGAGTTAAAATTCACCGATAAAATGCAAAAGTTAAAATGCACTGAGATAGGGCCCTCCCGTCCTCCAAAATATTGGGCCATGCTGGCTGTGGCTGATGGGAGTTGCAGCCGAAAGGCGCATAGAGGAACTCTGATCTCTCCTGTTAATGCTCAGGGTTTGTGGGCAGGGAAACACTTCTCCTTGGCAGGCGTTTGCAGATGGCATGGAATTTTTAAAAAGATCTTTATTAAAAAACATCTTTGTGGAATTCAGTCCAACACAAGGAACTCTTGACTGTTTCCACCCTGATTTCAAATCCATACTCTTGTCTCACTTGTCAGAAAGTTGGCTGCGAAATTCTTGCTCCATAGGCAGTATTTTGGAACGAAATCCCAAGGGGAAAAAAAGAAAGAAGCAGGGAATGTTTACATCGTCTTTCTGTGGATATGCCATGTTGAGTCAGTTAATGTGATTTCACACATTTAATGGGTTTCACATCTGTAAGACACCAAAAGAGCTCTCTGCCAGAAACAAAACAAAACAAAAAATAGGCTCTTTCTGGATTCTGGCACATTAAACTAAGCGTGCGAAGGATGAGTGGAAGCGGACCAAGACCGACCCGTGGGAGTGTTTTTGCACTGACACTTGCGGAGGAGGAAGAGGGCTCCAAGACAAACACCCGCGATGTTTGGGAGACGTGGGAACGCTATGAGAAGTGGTCAGAGGAGCTTGGGCAGTCCCTTCCCGGCTTTTGGGAGCCGATGCTGCACCTGCTAATGGGCAAGGTCCTAAGCCACTTTGGCGATGGGCAAAAGAGCAAGGTTTCGCAAAGCTGGGCCTTAACTCTTGGGTGTGATGGAGCCCTCGGTGGCATAGGAGTTAAACCCTTGTGCTGGCAGGACTGCTGACTTGAAGGTTGGGTTGCTCTCCAACCCGGGGAGAGCGTGGATGAGCTCCCTCTCTCAGCTCCAGCTGCATGTGGGAGCATGAGAGAAGCCTCCCACAAGGAGGGTAAAAACATCAAAACATCTAGGCCTCCCCTGGACAATGTCCTTGTAAACAGCCAATTGTATTGTATTGTTTTGGGCATGGCCCCATGTAAGCCGCCCCGAGTCCCCGTTGGGGAGATGGTGGCGGGGTATAAATAAAGTTTTATTCTTTATTATAATTCTCTCACACCAGAAGCAGTATCTCAAGACGCTCCTGACACACACAAAAAAAACCTCTTGGGTCAGCTCATAAAGGGGAAGGCAGGTTTTCAAATAACAGGGTCTCAAACCATCTAGGCCCCCAAATAGCTCCTTGAATGGACTCCAGGAACTATGGGGAAATTGAAAAGAAGTGATTTCATTCAGGCAACCCCTCTCTATCCCAGGCCTGATAGGAAGGCAAAGGCAGTCTTTCTCGGTATTTCCCTGGCCACTGCTTCTGTTGTCCCGTACTTTTCACACAATCCTAGAGAGAGACCACATGGGTCATCCAGTCCAACCCCATTCCACCAAGCTGGAAGACACTGTCAAAGCCCTCTCGACAGAAGGCCAACCAGCCTCATAGACATTTGAAGGTTCATTGAGAAATAGGGCTATAGAATCAAAGGGACCCCCAAGGGCCATCCACTTCATCATCTTTCTGCCAGGCAGGAAAAGCATAATCAAGACCTTATTATTTTCAATAGAAGTCAACAACAACAATAATTCATTTATACTCTGCCACCATCTCCCATAGGTACTCGGTCGGCTTATAAAATAGCACACATAAAATGTAGTACATAAATATTTAAAATCAATAACACATTTACATAAAACTACACATATAAAATTAACAAGGCTACTCAATTTAGATTAAAAAATCACAGGTGGATTTTCCTTTCTTGTCATTTGTTCCCATGGCTCAATCGAGTCCTAGTTCCCAGGGCAGCAGAAAGGAAGCCTGCTCCCTCTTCCTTAGGACCTCCTTCCCAATATTTAAACATGACTCCCATGTTTAGGGTTGGATGCTCAGAATGCCCCCTGCTCTTGGCTTTTTTCAGGGCCTGACGATGCGTTTCAATGTGCCGCCCGGGGCGAATGCCTTCCATGGGAACTTCAACTCCCAGGCGTCGTACATCCCCTTCAACCTGGCCGCCTTGTCTGCCATGAGCAACCAGCAGCTGGAGGTAAGAGGGAGGACTCCCAAATGCCATCGAATGTGATGTTTATGGCTGAATTACTACACTGCTTAAGGCAGAGCAGTCACTCAGCTAAACTATCTGTGATTGGAGTTCTATTCCCAATCTAGTTGTGTGTCTGTCTTTCTATTCTGTGGCCCAGCTCCATTGTTGGACTCAGGAGAGAAGTGGGATTTTGTTGTCTCTGTGGTCAGCTCAGACTACCGCTTTTTTGATCATTCATTTATTCAACCCGTCTCTCTAGGATCTCATCAATCAAGGCCGGGAGAAAGTCGTGGAAGCCACTAACAACGTGACTGGAGCCAGAATCCAGCCCCTTGAAGACATCATTTCCAGTATAGTAAGTCAGCTGATGGACTGTGCAGGATCTAGCCTCTGTTTCATTAATCCACGTCAAAGATTAGCTGATGGTTCTGAACTGTAGTTAGTCTGCTTCCGTTCCATTCCTTTCTGCAGCAGGACGGAAACTGCCACTTAATTAATTGCATAAAATACAATTACCATAATTTAGATATACTTTTCTCTCTCTCTGGGGTGCATTTCAGCAACCTGTTCTCTTGGGGAATTGCATTGTCTTAGAGAAGCCTGTGAATGACATGAAGCGCCTCTCGCTGATGATCTTTCTCTGTGTGCTTTCCCCCCTTTTCAGTGGAAGAAGAACTTGACCCTGTCGGAGGCCCAGGTCCAGGCTTTGGCCCTCAGCCGTCAAGCCAGCCAGGAGCTGGATGTCAAGCGTCGGGAGGCCATCTATAATGACGTCTTGACCAAGCAGCAGATGGTAAGAGAACCCTAGAAACACATTGGTTTGCATGGATCAGTTGGGCACCTGCAGAAGGCAAATGGGGCAGTCTTGTCAAAGCACTTTATGGGAATCTGTAGGGTGTAATACCAGATATAGAATCATAGGATCCTAGAGTTGGAAGGGACCACAAAAGCCATGCAATCCTTCTGCCTAGCAGGAGAACACAATCAGAACCCTCCTGACAGATAGCTACCCAGCCTCATAGTCATTAAAGAGTTTGTGGAGAAGTTGAGCTGTAGAATCAAAGACTCCTAAAGTTGGAAAGGGTCCCCAGGGCCCTCCAGTCCAACCCGCTCCTTCAAGGCAAGAAGACACAATCTGATCCCTCCTGACAGATGGCCATCTACCCCTTGCTTAAAATCCTCCAAAGAAGGAAACTCCACTGCTTGATAGATCTGGACCAAGTTTGGTACACTGGCCAACCTAAAACACCCAACTTAAAACACCAGTGGGATTTCGACTGAAAAACATCCCCACTCCTTTCAGGTCCAGAGCTAAGGGAAAGAAAAGGGGTGAAGTGTCCCTCTGTGATGTCACTGGGAAAGGAAGGGACGACAGTGGATTAGCTGCTGCTAGGTGACATGTGAAAGGAAGAAAGGGAGTGAGAGAGAAGAAAAAGGAAGGAGGGGGGAAAAGAAGGGAAAGAAAGGAAGGGATAAGGGAGGAAGGCATGGGGCAAAGTGTCACGATATCAGGGCTCTGCCAGGTACACAGGCAGAGGTGAACCAAAACAAACACTCAGCTTGTGTCAAACAGTTTAATTAAAGCAGCACTTACTGTCTGACTGTTTTCATAGTCCAAATACAAAACATAAAGATAGCACTCAGCCACAGAACATAAAACAAAGACTGATAGCAACCACCAATGCAGGTTCAGGAGAACACTGTAGTCAAAAGGTCCAGTCCAGTAGTCAGATGCTGAGAGTTCAGTGATTAAAGTCCAAGGGTCGAGAGTCTATACCGTGGTCAATAGCCAGTCCAGAGATTCAAGTTCCAGGGTTCCAAGAGTTCAGGAGACAGGTCAAGGTACCAAAAATTCACAAACCTGGGGAAAAATTCAACAGCATCCACAACCAAATAGGACAAATACTTTTCTCCCAAAGATCAGTCTCCAGGCTAGTTCCTTATATCCAGTTAAACCCAGCTGCATCCTATCTTTTGCATGCCTCCACACTTAATTGCTTTCACCTGTGAATTCTTACTCTGGCTTTTAGAACTAGGACTGACATTAACCCCTTCCATCACCAACTGTTAAGCCTGACACCACCAACCACCACCAACTGCGCGATATGATACATGACAAGAAGAAATAATAATAGTAATTTTGTGTTGTCGAAGGCTTTCATGGCCGGGATCACAGGGTTGTTGTATGTTTTCCGGGCTGGATGGCCATGTTCTAGAAGTATTCTCTCCTGACGTTTTGCCCACATCTATGGCAGGCATCCTCAGAGGTTGTGAGGTATGGATAAACTAAGCAAGGAAGGTTTATATATATCTGGAAAGTCCAGAGTGAGAGAAGAACTCTTTGTCAGTTGGAGGCCAGTGTGAATGTTGTAGTTAATCACCTCAATTAGCATTGAATAGCTTCACCTCCTGGCTTCCTGCCTGGGGGCATCCTTTGTTCAGAGTCGTTAGCTGCCCTTGGTTCCCATGTCTGGTTTTCAGAGTGTTGCTTCTTATTTACTGTTCTGATTTTTGAGTTTTTTTTAATAATGGTAGCCAGATTTTGTTCATTTTCATGGTTTCCTCCTTTCTGTTGACGTCCGCATGCTTGTGAATTTTAATGGCTTCTCTGTGTCGTCGCACATGATTGTTGGAGTGGTCAAGTATTTCTGTGTTCTCAAATAATATACTGTGTCCAGGTTGGTTAATCAAGTGCTCTGCTGTGGCTGATTTCTCTAGTTGAGTTAGTCTACAGTGCCTTTCATGTTCTTTTATCTTTTTATTCTTAATAATTTTATTCTTATGGATTCCTGCCTAGGGGCATCCTTTGTTCAGAGTCATTAGCTGCCCTTGGTTCCCATGTCTGGTTTTCAGAGTGTTGCTTCTTATTTACTGTTCTGATTTTTGAGTTTTTTTAAATACTGGTAGCCAGATTTTTGTTCATTTTCATGGTTTCCTCCTTTCTGTTGAAGTTGTCCACATGCTTGTGAATTTCAATGGCTTATCTGTGTCGTCTGACATGATACTAGTTGGAGTGGTCAAGTATTTCTGTGTTCTCAAATAATATACTGTGTCCAGGTTGGTTCATCAAGTGCTCTGCTATGGCTGATTTCTCTGGTTGAGTTAGTCATGTTCTTTTATCTTTTTATTCTTTATAATTTTATTCTTATGACTCGCCACCATCTCCCCGAAGAGACTCTATATAAAAATGAAGTTGTTGTTGTTATTTTTATGATTATGATTCGTGGTGCTTTCTCCTTTCCAGCTCATCGGCTGTGTCCAGCGGATCCTGATGAACCGGCGGCTCCAGCAGCAGTACAGCCAGCAGCAGCAGCAGCTCTCCTTCCAGCAAGTGGCCCAGCAGGCCGCCATGAGCCACCTGATGATGCAGAAGCCCCCAGGGCTGATGATGAACCCTTCCAACTTCCAGCAGATCGACATGCGGGGGATGTACCATGCGGCGGCTGCGGGGGGCATGCACCCACCCCCTCCTTTGCTGCAGGGCTCCCCTTCGTTGGACGGCAAGAACCCCGGGACCTCCAAAGGGAAGTGAACGGGTGCCCTTTTGCACTAGAGGAGCTCAGAATCCGAGAGGGGGGGCAGGGGAGAGATAAATGACTTTTTTTATTTTTTTAGAATTCAATGGCTTCACAGAACTCAACTGTATAAATCGTATGGTTGATTTCGTTCCCCTCCCCCCCCCCCCCACACGTTCTATTTTATTGTTGATAATTGTTTTGGTAAAATGTCACGTCCCCCTCCGCCCCCTTTCCGTCCCCAGCCCTTTGTCAGCGCCGTTGCCTAGAATCTTCTTACATGAGTTGCGTACAGGAGATCATCCAGTTGTTTTCAGTGAAAACAGGTCCTCCTATATAACCTTTGGGGCTGCGCAGGCTTTCTCTTAAACAAATACTTACCCGGCCTGCGGTGAATAGCCATAAAAAGAAGAAGAGACAGACACCAAACGGGGGAAGACGCTTCGGGAAGTTACACAGGTCTGTATATTTCAAGTCACCTCGAATGTGACACAGCCGAGTTCTTGGTTAGAGTTGATTCCTCAAGTTATGGGGAAATGCGAAGTAAGTCGGTGCCGGACTGATGGGGAGGTTTGTTCGTGATGGAACAAAATAAAACCCGTCGGAACCGGGAAGAGACCTTGGACTACGAATGGAGTGCAATATTCGTACCTACTACTGCTCTGCAACTTCGGAGTCGCGCGGTTCCCCGGGGGCCGTGCCCGCAGCCTTAAAAGTCTCAGCCGAAGAAGACGCCATTTCCTCTCGCCGTTTTCCGTGTTTCATCTTTGCGACGGGACCGACCCCGAGTCACCCTCGGCCCTTTGCCGCCGGCGCCCTTTCATCCCGTTCCACGTGGACTTCCTCTCTCCTGGTGCTATAGCGTCTCTTCCTGTTGCCGGCGGGTGATCCCTGGCCCCTTCGGACTTGGAACAGCGGTATTCGTTTGGATGGGACCCTTGCGAGGGAAACCCGAGGAAGCAGAAACGTTCCCGTCAGAGTCCAAAGGAGCGCGCTTTCACACTTGGCCTCCATTGGGAAACGGTCCCTCCTTTGACAGATAAGTATTTCTGGTTGTTACACCGTATCTTGATTTCCCCCCGTTTTTTTCCTTGCAGTTTTCCTTTCTGATTCAGTCCTTACGAAAGTAAACAAAACTCCCAAAGTAATTGTAATTTGCAAAGTTAAAAGTGGGGTAGTCGCCTATTTCGTGCGGAGAGTTGTCAACTTTAAAAAAGCTATTCTGTGTGACGTCTCCGGAACAGACGCTTTGTTTTTGCTGCTTTTGGTTCTTCTGAATGTGGGCGGAAAAGGAAAACGACAGGTGCCTTTGAGGTCTCAAAGTTAGGAGCAAGAAAGCAGCAGCGAGAGAATTTGGGGATCTAAAAACCAAAGCTGGATGGAGGGACCGACTCCAGGCAAAACTTGAGAAAAGGCCAGCAAAGCCTTTTGGCGTTTTGAGTGATTCCCAAAGAGGAATGGGGTTTTCTCCTCCTTCTAATGAATGTCAGCATCCAGACAATGATAATGTTGGGAAGTAGTTTGTTTTGAAACTCTTTGGTTAAGGATGGAGTGGAGCGTAATGTGATAGTTAATCATGAGTTATTTCTTTCCTTTCCTTTTTTTCTTTTGGTGATGTTTTCTGTGACACAACAAGCTCTCTTTCTTTATTTTGGGGCAAGGGGGGGGGGACAGACTCGCAAATGGACTGTGTTCGCTGCAAAAAGACATTTAAAGGGAGTCTTCCCAAGACCAAGGCCTGGAGGCAGGTGCAGCTCCCAGGACATTCCTATGTTTTCCGAACAGAGCTGGGATTTTGAGTGGCATTTTCATGACTCCAGAGACTTAAAAGTGTGGAAGTTTTGGGCAACATTTTCAAAGACATATTTCTTTTCTTCTCACTGAGAGCATCCGGCGACGCCTTGGAGCGCGAGAAGCATTGGAGTAATAAACCTTGGACCATTTTGCATACATGACATGTCTCTCACTGTAACCTTATAGCTGCATAACAGTGTGCTTTTTGAGTATAACATGGAGCTTTAACCGACATTTAAAGACAGAAGAGCGGCATATCCGTAACATACCCACAGACTCATTTTTATATTTGTTTTAGATGTTTTACCTAGTTGAAACGGCTTATATAAGATGACGAAATGAAAAAAAGATGTTGCTTGTAATACAGTTTTTGCCTGCTAAATTCTCCACATTTTTGTAACCTGTTTCTTCCTTTGGATGTAAAGCGTTTTGGGCTTAGTATTGTGATACTGTACATGTTTTTTGTCCCAGTTGTATAGTACCGTTTCAGTCCCGTCCCCGTCCCCCCCGGAACCAGCTTTGGCTGCCGAAACCATACAGCTGTGAAGACTTGGCCTCTGTTTCTGTTTAGACGGCTTCTTCTTCTTCTTTTCCCCTCCATTTATGTATTAAATAACATGAAAAGTACTGTAGAGAAAGGTGTCACTGCTTCCTCTGAGGCTGTTTTGTAAAATATATATTAAGGACTGGAAACGTGTTTTTAAAAAGAGGACGCATTCAAGTATGACGATTCGCTATCTGTGTTTTCACCCTTCAAAGTGCTGTTTGGTAGTTGGAACTTTAAAAAACTATTTAATATCTCATTTAATAAAGTGACCAAAATGCAGAAAGGTGTGTACCGTGGTGCATTATTTGATAACGTGGCTAAGTACATAACACTTAGAATGTTGGGAAGCATCTCAATTGAATCTGGTTGGATTCGGCCAAAGGCCTTGGAGGCCCTGGGTTCGGATCCTTCTGTGCTCAGATGAAAGCCCAAGTTGGGCCCAGGTGCCCTTTTCCACCTGCGGAAACTGGACTTTCTTCACTAGAGATGGACAAGATTCAGGCAGGAAATCATGGCTGCAGTTGCAGAGGCATGGCCTCGAGTGAATAGGATGGATTTCATGGAATCCTAGAGTGGGAAGGGGTCCCCAAAGGCCATCCAGTCAAACCTAATGTTTATGTAGGAGTCCAATCCAAGCCTTCCCAATAGACGGCTATCCAGCCTCTGCTTAAAAACCTCCAGAGAAGGACATTCTAGCATCATTTATTATTATTATTATTATTATTATTATTATTATTATTATTATTATTATTGTATGACACAGCAAACAAGATAGACATGCTGGATTTCGTATCACAAAATCACAAGTCAAACACTTCCCAAGTGTCTAGGACTGTGTGATGTATTTTCGGATGATGTGTGCAGATCCCAGCAGGGTGGCCTTTTGCAGTTGGCAGATCGTGATTTTGTCAATGCCTATTGTTTCCAAATGCTGGCTGAGATCTTTTGGCACGGCACCCAGTGTGCCCATCACCACTGGGACCACCTGCACTGGTTTCTGCCAGAGTCTTTGCAGTTCAATCAATTATTATTATTATTATTATTATTATTATTATTATTATTATTATTGGATCCTAAAGTTGAAAGAGACCCTCTCTAATAGCTATTTTTTAGTTAGGAATTTGAGGCAGCATATTCCACCATTGAACAGTTCTTACTGCCAGGAGGTTCTTAAAGTTTAGGTGGAATGTCTTTTCCTCCAAATCGAAGCTATTACTCTCTGGAGTAGCAGAAAACAAAATGTTGTCGAAGGCATTCATGGCCGCAATCACTAGGTTGCTGTGAGTTTTCCAGGCTCTCTGGCCATGTTCCAAAAGCATTCCCTCCTGACGTTTTGCCCACATCTATAGCCAGCATCCTCAGAGGTTTGAGGTCTGTTGGAAACTTGGCAAGTGGGGTTTTATATCCCTGTGGAATAACATCCAGGGTGAGAGAAAGAAAGAACTCCTGTCTGTTGGAGGCAAGTGTGAATGTTGCAATTGGCCACCTTGATTAGCATTGAACAGCCTTGCATCATCAAAGCCTGGCTGCTTCCTGCCTGGGGGAATCCTTTGTTGGGAGGTGTTAGCTGGCCTTGATTGTTTCTTGTCTGGAATTCCCCTGTTTTTTTAGTGTTGCTCTTTATTTACTGTCCTGATTTTGGTAGCCAGATTTTGTTCATTTTCTTCTTATTATTATTGACACAAAGACGTGGTATGACACAGCAAACGAGATGAATATGCTGGATTTTGTATCACAAAATCACAAGTTGAATACTTCCCAATTGTTTAGGACTACGTGATATACTTTTGGATGATGCGTGCAGATCCTAGTCAGGTGGCAGATTGTAATATTGTCAATGTTTATGGTTTCCACATGCAGGCCGAGATCTTTTGGCACGGCACCCAGTGTGCCGATCACCACCGGGACCCCCTGTACTGGCTTATGCCAGAGCCTTTGCAGTTTGATTTTGAGGTCCAGATAATGGCTGAGGTTTTCCTGTTGTGCTATTATTATTATTATTATTATTATTATTATTATTATTATTATTATTATTTCCTGCTTTTATCTCTTGATCGATACAAGTCCAGATAAAAGTATTGAAAGTCAGGCCATGGTTTCAAACATCCATGTTATTGGCTACAAACAAAGACATCTCATATTTGGCTAAGGACAAATCAAATGCATATTTTTAACAGAAAGATGGACCTAAACATGTAAAATCCACCAAAAAATTACGTTTAGCCATAGAAAACCCTGCATGACCTTGGACAGGTTGCACTCTCTCTGCCTCAAAAGATAAAGAGTGTTTGCCACTCTAGAAATCGGCCTCTTGGCAAGGAGTCGGGCTGGCTTGAAGACAGAAAGCAATACCAAAACAAAAAAGGCTTAAATGTTTAAAGTATTGGTTGTGTAGTGAAGACCCAGGTTTAGCCAACGAGAAAAAGGGGTGAAATTATCCTTCCAAAACCAAAAGCAAATGGGTTCGTTCTTGGGTGCCGTTGCCTTGCGGCCAGAGTCCTATGCAGCAAACCTTGGACTTTGCAGAGGAATAAGAAAGAGGGACTTGGAGGTGGAAATGGAGGACTTCTATATTGGGAATGCATTGTGTCAAACAAGGGGAAAATAAATAGACCTTGTTTCGGCTCCTGTAATTCATTGAATCATGAGAGTTTGGGGTGTGTCTTTATGTCTTGCTAATGTCCAGGTGACTTTTCAGGAGCATCAGTAAACAGCAGGATTTTAGCAACAAGAAAATAATAATTTTGCCTGAATCATTTTGTCCATGTTATGTATAGCAACACACCTTTACACCTTTACCTTGTTCCCGTGTTTCTTAGACTTTGAGGCTCATGCTTCTGCTTCAAAATGTCCTGGCGCCATTCTCTATAGAGTCCTGAGGTTTGTAGTTGCTAATGGGACTTTGAGTAGTTGGCTGTGTAGGGGCCAGGCTTAGCAAAATCCTGCCAATTGAAAGGTCTGCAGTCAGGGGCGGTTCAACCGCGAAGCAATTTAGGCAATTGCCTGTGGCGCATGCACCCCCCGCCTCCTCCTTCGGGCCTTTGGTCTGGCCTGGGCCCGCATACAGCCTGGGCCCAGCCACGTAGGCCCGCCATTCCCACCACCCCGGCCACCAGCACCGATTTGTTCCGGTGACTCCACTCATCCTCCTGCTGCCGCCATCACGGACCATTGGAAACCAGGCAAGAGGTCTGTTGGAAACTAGGCAAGTGGGGTTTGTATATCTATGAAATGTCAAGGTTGGGATAAAGAACTCAAAAGAACTTTTGTCTGTCTGAGGCAAGTGTGGATGTTGCAGTTGGCCACCTTGATTAGCTTTGAATGGCCTTGCAGCTTCAAAGCCTGGCTGCTTCCTGCCTGGGGGATCCTTTGTTGGGAGGTGTTAGCTGGCCCTGATTATTTCATGTCTGGAATTCCCGTTTTTGAGTGTTCTTTTTTACTGTCCTGATTCTATTTATTTATTTATTTATTTCCGGTACTTGTGTCCCACCCTTCTCACCCTGAAGAGGACGCAGGGTGGCCTCACAACTGGCAACAATTCGATGCCCAATTGGTTTGGGGAGGGGCGCCAAAATTCTGTTCACCTACACTTGAAAATTACCTTGGGCCGGCCCTGTCTGCAGTTCGGGCCTGGGTCGGGGCAAACACACACCATTAGCCCCAGCTCACCTGCTCACCTAGCAGGTCGAAAGCAGAAATGCGAGTAGATAAATAGGTACCGCTTTTAGCGGGGAGATAATAAAGGTGCCCTTAAGGACACGGATTTGAGGACTGCTCCTTGGCATGGAAGATGGAGCAACACCAAATCCGGTGGCCAGAGTTGAGCACTGACTCCAAGATGCCGGAAATAAGATGGGAAAAACTGCCTCTACCTCTGTTTGTGTTGTCTGTCCTTGTTGATTGTATAATTGGCATTGAATGTTTGGTTTGTGTGTGTTCTCCGAGTCCCTTTTGGGGTGAGAAGGGCAGGGTATAAAGACTGTAAATAAATAGTTTGGGGAAAGCCCTGGTGCATCCGCCTGAACTACAACACTAGCACACTCCAGCAAACTGCAAATCCCAGGATCCCACAAAGAGGAGCCAAGACCTTCAGGATTTCCTCCACCGAACAATTCCTCCATGGACCATCAAGGTTTTTTTTTAATATTGTGTCATTATTATTATTATTATTATTACCATATTATGCACCTTTCTCAAAGGAGACAACAACAACAGTGACAATAATAATCAATTTGCACAATTTCCTGCTACTCTTAGTATTCATCCTGTTCGCGTCTCCTCTTGCAAATCCCATTTTCCAAGCTGTAAAAGAATAGCTATCACTATTATTTCCACCAAAAATAACTTTCCCAAAGGAAAAACCAACATGGAACTGGCTTGATGTCCATTTCTGATTCTGGAAAATAATGGTGATTTGTTTTCATTGTCAGACGCGACTTGAGCCCATACTGCAAGTCGCTTCTGGTGTGAGAGAATGGGCTGTCTACAGAGACGTTGCCCAGGGAACATTGCCCGGATGTGTTACCATCCTGCTGGGAGGCTTCTCTCATGTCCCCACAAGCTAGAGCTGACAGATGGGAGCTCACCGTGGATTCGAACCGGCAACCTTCAGGTCAGCAGTCCAGCCAGCACAAGAGTTTAACCCATTGCGCAATAGTTCTCATTGATCGATCCATTGACTGATGTATCTGTAAATCTATGTATATATTCAACAATGGGGATATTGGGAGTTGCAATGCAAAAAAAAAGGCGAGGGAGGTAGATAATTTCCCAAAATCAATGTCTAGGAAGTATCCTTATAACTCCATAATCTTAATATCAAGAGATTAGATGTTAATCTGCCTTTTTGTGTCGACCATTGAGCAGGTTTTCATCAGCTTAGAAACCTCCCAGAAAATATAGTTTCTTGTATTTTTTTACTCATGTCTTTCCTTCCCTTTCATATATTCCAAAGGGACACAGTTGGAACAAATCAGCAAACCGTCCCATCGTATAGATAGATAGATATAAAGACCATTTTATTGCTGGTTAAGCTCTCCAAACTTCATTCCCCACATACTCCCACCCGCTCCTCCCTTTCAGGAGGCGAACGTTAGGCCATAATCTTTCTCTTATTTCCTTTGTTTAAAAAATAAAATAATTATTATTTCTTTCCCTGAAATAAATAAATATATAAAATAAATACCCATATACACTTTATAAATAGAGTTTGTCCTCAGAGACAGGGCCACGTTTACATCGGGGGCGCTTGATCCCCTGTCGCAGCCTTTCCTTTGCGTTTAGTTTCCCAAAAGGTCGGAAAACCGCACAAAAGGGACACGCAAAAGCACATTCATCCTTCAGTTCCGAAGAAGTCCAGATGTCCCAATTCCGAAGAAATCCAGATATCCAATTCCATTTGAATCCACTGGTTGTTTGTCCTTAAAAAAAGTCTAGAAGTTGGAGGTGCCCATTTGGGTACATCGGGATGTCTCATCCAGCAAGAAGAAGTCCATTTGGATGCATCAGGAGATGTCGCCCAGCAAGTCGGTTTGGATAAATCCATCAGGATCACAATTTAAAATGGAATTGAATGTGTCAGGATTTTTAAAAGTCCATTTGGATGCATCAGAATATGTCACCCAGCAGGTCCGTTCGGATAAATCCATCAGAATCATGATTTAAAATGGACTTGAATATGTCAGGATTTTAGAAGAAGTCTATTTGGATGCATCAGGAGATGTCGCCCAGCAAGTCGGTTTGAATAAATCCATCAGGATTACGGTTTAAAATGGAATTGAATGTGTCAAGATTTTTAAAAGTCCATTTGGATGCATCAGGATATGTCGCCCAGCAGGTCCGTTTGGATAAATCCATCAGAATTACAATTTAAAATGGACTTGACTACGTCAGGATTTTTAGAAGAAGTCCATTTGGACACATCAGAATGTTTCATCCAACAAGAAGTAGTCCATTTGGATGCATCACGATATGTCACCCAGCAGGTCCGTTTGGATAAATCCATCAGAATCATGATTTAAAATGGACTTGAATGTGTCAGGATTTTTAAAAGTCCATTTAGATGCATCAGAATATGTCGCCCAGCAGGTCCGTTCGGATAAATCCATCAGAATCATGATTTAAAATGGACTTGAATATCTCAGGATTTTTAGAAGAAGTCCATTTGGATGCATCAGGATATCTCACCCAGCAGGTCCGTTCGGATAAATCCATCAGAATCACGATTTAAAATGAACCTGAAGACATCAGGATTTTTAGAAGACGTCCAATTGGATACATCAGGATGTTTCATCCAACAAGAAGTAGTCCATTTAGATGCATCAGGATATGTCGCCCAGCAGGTCCGTTTTGATAAATCCATCAGGATCACGATTTAAAAAGGACTTGACTACATCAGGATTTTTAGAAGAAGTCTATTTGGATGCATCAGGATATGTCGCCCAGCAGGTCCGTTCGGATAAATCCATCAGAATCACGATTTAAAATGGACTTGAATGCATCAGGATTTTTAAGAGAGGTCCAATTGGAGTCATCAGGATATTTCATCCAACAAGAAGTAGTCCATTTGGATGCATCAGGATATGTCACCCAGCAGGTCCATTTGGATAAATCCATTAGAATCACAATTTAAAATGGACTTGAATATGTCAGGATTTTTAGAAGAAGTCCATTTGGATGCATCAGGATGTTTCATCCAGCAAGAAGTTTTCTGTTTTGATAAATTCATCAGGATCACGATTCAAAATGAACTTGGATACATCAGGATTTTTAGAAGAAGTCCATTCGGACACATCAGGATGTTTCATCCAGTAAGAAGAACTCCACTTGGATACATCCAAAGAGCAAACCCAATCCATCCAAAGTCTTTCCCTCAAAATATGCCAATGTTTCCACCTTTTGTCTCAATTGTATGTCTGGCGATTGATGCTAGTGGTAATAGTCATTTCGGAACACAATAAGGGCTTGTTTGGTCCTTTTCCTCACTCACTGGATAAAGAAGCCTAGTATCCATCTCCACCCCAAAGAAGGAACTTGGATTTGCTTATTTTTCCTTTCAGGTTCTGCATCCATTTCCGCTCCAAAAAAAAAGTATCTTTGAGCATTTCTTTTCCTTCCAAGACCCGCATCCATCTCCAGCCGCAAAGAAGTCACTCTGATGTGAACAAAGTTGCCTTCAAGACGGAGAAAGTCATGGCAGGTCCTTCTCCGTTTGGCAAGGAGCCTCGAAAGCTTCCTTCTGTTTCCCTATATATATAGATATGTATACACACACACAAGAAACCCAAACTGCAGAGGCTGGATCACCTATAGTGGTAAAGGTCCCTATACATGGCGGGCATCTTACTGGGGTCTACTGGTCGGGGCAAGAAGTGGGTGAACTTCTGGTGCCGCTTAGTCCTGTATCCTTCTCGGGGGGATCCGTCCCGGTTCAAGGCCACGTAATATTGCCGCTCGGAGTCCGAATGTTTGTACAGCGTCGAGGCGTAAGTGTTGTACCAATTCTCCTCGAACTGCTCCCGGAAGACGCACTCCCTGGTCAGCTTCTTCTGCAAAAGGAGGACGAGGAGAAAAAATACATCAGACATTGCCCATCGTTCCCATTTACATCCCTTTATAAGGTTGCCATCTCCAATGCTACACCCACACCGCAGAATGAATGCTGTCTGGCCCCACTTTTGCTCATGTAGCAAAAGCACAATCAAAGCATCCCCGACAGATGGCCATCTCGCCTCTGAATAATAATAATAATGCCAACTGCAAAAGGCCACCCTACTGGGATCTGAGCGCATCATCCGAAAATACATCACACAGTCCTAGACACTTGGGAAGTGTTCGACTTGTGATTTTGTGATACGAAATCCAGCATGTCTAGTTTGCTGTGTCAGACTAATAATAATAATGATAATAATAAAAGTAATAATAATAATTTATTAATAATAAATAAGCCGTTATCAGGACCTCAAGATTGAACTTCAAAGACTCTGGCAGAAACCAGTGCAGGTGGTCCCGGTGGTGATGGGCACACTGGGTGCCGTGCCAAAAGATCTCAGCCGGCATTTGGAAACAATAGACATTGACAAAATCATGATCTGCCAACTGCAAAAGGCCACCCTACTAGGATCTGCACACATCATCCGAAAATACATCACACAGTCCTAGACACTTGGGAAGTGTTCGACCTGTGATTTTGTGATACGAAATCCAGCATATCTAGTTTGCTGTGTCAGACTAAAAATAATAATAGTAATAATTATAATAATGATGATGATGATAATAACAGCAACCCTACTGGGATCTGTGCGCATCATCCGAAAATACATCACACAGTCCTAGACACTTGGGAAGTATTCGACTTGTGAATTTGTGATACGATATCCAGCATATCTAGTTTGCTGTGTCAGACTATGTAATAATAATAATAATAATAATAATAATAATAATAATAATAATAATAATAATAATAATGGTAAAGGTTTCCCCTGACGTGAAGTCCAGTCGTGTCTGACTCTGGGGGTTGGTGCTCATCTCTATTTCTAAGCCGAAGAGCCGGCGTTGTCCTTAGACACCTCCAAGGTCATGTGGCCATTGGCATGACTGCATGGAGCGCCGTTACCTTCCTGCTGGAGCGGTACCTATTGATCTACTCACATTGGCATGTTTTTGAACTGCTAGGTTGGCAGGAGCTGGAGCTAACAGCGGGCGCTCCCAGGATTTGAACCTGGGAACTTTCGGTCTGCAAGTTCAGCAGCTCAGCGCTTTAACACACTTTGTCACCAGGGCATAATAATAATAATAATAATAATAATAATAGATCGGCACACTGGGTGCCGTGCCAAAAGATTATTTGGAAATAATAGACATTGACAAAATCACGATCTGCCAACTGCAAAAGGCCACCCTGCTGGGATCTGCGCGCATCATCTGAAAATACATCACACAGTCCTAGACACTTGGGAAGAGTTCGACTTGTAATTTTGTGATACGAAATCCAGCATATCTATCTTGTTTGCTGTGTCATAATAAAATAATAATATATTATATAATACTAATAATATTATAATAATGTATATACTCGAGTATAAGCCTAGTTTTTCAGCCCTTTTTTAAAGACTGAAAAAGCCCCCCCCCCCCCCGGCTTATACTCGGGTGAGGGTCCTGGTTGGCTTATATTTGAGTCAGCTTATACTCGAGTATATACAGTAATAGTAATAATAATAATAAAATATTTTCCTAGTTTGCAAGTATTGGGATCTAAGCGGCAGTGTTTGGTGGGGAAGGAGTTGCCAAGCTCATTCATCGCTATGATAAGGGCCTAGATTTGAATGGCGACTATGTTGAGGAGTGGTATTTGGGTCTGGCTTTCAACTGCATATGGTAAATGTTTTCTTCTATATTTTGTTCATTTTTAATTCCAAAATGTAATCTACTTTCTGGATAGCCCTCGTACAACCCAGGTGAGTGTATTCCATGCCAAGGGTTGGATCTCTTCCAAGGTTGCGCTTACCGATCCGTAGAGCTCCCCTCGGTCGTTCATGCCCAGGTAGAGCCCGGAGTCCACTCCTCGGATGCTGACCAGTCCCACGGCCAAACTAATGAACTCCAAAATCCCTTCAAAGAGACATAAACGGAGAGAAAGAGAAAGTTACGTCACAGTGAGCAACATCTCGCCCAAACTGCATAGACTTCTGGTAAGATGATCAAATAATATCTAACAGATTTGGCTCTTGCCGTTCCATGGCTGGGCCTTGGGGAGAGTCACACTCTCTCAGCCTCTCAGCCAGAAGAAACCCAGCCATGAGAACCCTGTGAAAGCTAGATTGGTTGCAAAGATGGATTAGAAAAGAGTATCTAATGTATCTAATGATGGCTATCTAATGATTAGACGGTATCTATGATGGCTGAATTCCTCCTTTAACTTATCTATTAATTACATTGCAAGGTGTCAGGGCCTGCTCTTAATAATTTGAAGTGTTTCACGTGATTTTAACTGACTTGTATATTTAATTCTTCTATTTTAATATTGGTATGTTCTGGGTTTTGAATTGCATTGTGAACTGGTCAACTGGTGAAAGCAATTAATAATAATAATGATGATGATGATGATGATGCAGACTGTGCAAGGAAACCGATGAAACCATGGATCATATCCTCAGCTGCTGTAAGAAAATCGCACAGACAGACTACAAACAGAGGCACAACTATGTGGCCCAAATGATTCATTGGAACTTATGCCTCACGTACCACCTCCCAGCAGCAAAGAACTGGTGGGATCACAAACCTGCAAAAGTATTGGAGAATGAGCAAGCAAAGATACTGTGGGACTTCCGAATCCAGACTGACAAAGTTCTGGAACACAACACACCAGACATCACAGTTGTGGAGAAGAAAAAGGTTTGGACCATTGATGTTGCCATCCCAGGTGACAGTCACATTGACGAAAAACAACAGGAAAAACTCAGCCGCTATCAGGACCTCAAGATTGAACTTCAAAGACTCTGGCAGAAACCAGTGCAGGTGGTCCCAGTGGTGATGGGCACACTGGGTGCCGTGCCAAATGATCTCAGCCGGCATTTGGAAACAATAGACATTGACAAAATCATGATCTGCCAACTGCAAAAGGCCACCCTGCTGGGATCTGCACGCATCATCCGAAAATACATCACACAGTCCTAGACACTTGGGAAGTGTTCGACTTGTGATTTTGTGATACGAAACCCAGCATATCTATCATGTTTGCTGTGTCATACAATAAATAATAATAATAATAATAATAATAATAATAATAATAATAATAATGTCAACATTTTCTTTGCAGGCCATTGGCCCTGCTCTTGGAGAAAGGTGGCAAATGATGATGATGATGATAATAATAATGATAATGTCAAGAAATATAAGTGGAGATAATAACGATGATGATGATGATGATAATAATAATGTCAACTTTTTAAAGAGCAGGCCATTGGCCCTGCTCATTGAGAAAGGCAGCAAATGGGGAGATGATGATGATGACGATAATAATAATAATGTCAAGAGATAAAAGTGGAGATAATAATAATAATGATAATGATAACAATGTCAACTTTTTCTTTGCAGGCCATTGGCCTTGCTCTTGGATAAAGGCGGCAAATGATGATGACGATGATAATAAAAATAATAATGATAATGTCAAGAAATATAAGTGGAGATAATAATAATAATAACAACAACAATAATATCAAGTTTTTTTTGCAGGCCATTGGCATTGCTCTTGGAGAAAGGTGGCAGATGATGATGATGATGATGATGATAATGTCAAGAAATATAAGTGGAGATAATAATAATAATAACAACAACAATGATAATAATAATAATGTAAGCTTTTTCTTTGCAGGCCATTGGCCCTGCTCTTGGAGAAAGGCGGCAAATGATGACGACGATGATGATAATAAAAATAATAATGATAATGTCAAGAAATATAAGTGGAGATAATAATAATAATAACAACAACAATAATGTCAACTTTTTTTGCAGGCCATTGGCATTGCTCTTGGAGAAAGGTGGCAGATGATGATGATGATGATGATGATGATGATGATGATGATGATAATGTCAAGAAATATAAGTGGAGATAATAATAATAATAACAACAACAATGATAATAATAATAATGTAAGCTTTTTCTTTGCAGGCCATTGGCCCTGCTCTTGGAAAAAGGCGGCAAATGATGATGACGATGATGATAATAAAAATAATAATGATAATGTCAAGAAATATAAGTGGAGATAATAATAATAATAACAACAATAATGATAATAATAATAATGTAAGCTTTTTCTTTGCAGGCCATTGGCCCTGCTCTTGGAGAAAGGCGGCAAATGATGATGATGATGATCATGATGATGTCAAGAGATAGAAGTGGAGATAATAATAATAATGATGATGATGATGATGATGAAAACTTTTTCTTTGCAGGCCCTTGGCCCTGCTCTTGGAGAAAGGCGGCAAATGGGGAAACTTAAACGAATGTCTCTTGGCCAAGATGCAAAGCGGATTTTATCATCATCATCATCATGGGTTTCTCTCGTGAGCCTTTCAAACGGGAAAAGGCCTGGAGAGGCTTCCCCGGGGCAGACACCTGTTCCCAAGCAGTTGCCGGAGGGAGCGGAAAACCTGAGATTTGCCGATATCTGGACAAAATCCCCGCTTGTTCCCCTTTGGACAGGTGCGGCAGCTGGAGGGACCTCCAAACAATGGCCGGCAAGGAGATCCCCGTGACTGGCAGGCGGCCTGGCCCTTTCTTTCTTCTGCAGGCTTCCGACATTCCGGCGAACGAGCGGACGGACGGAGCCAACCTCCCTTTCTCTCTCTCTCTTTGCCGTGGAAGCAAAGGCTGGAAAAACAAATCACATTTGGCCGCAGAAAGGGAATTCTTGACCCAGGCCCAAGAACCACTCCCAGCTTTTGCGAGGACGGATTCAGGAGGCCGGATTTGCTTCCCTGTGCAACCGTTGCGTTTCGAGAGGCCTTTGGCTTTGGAAGGAAAGAGACGGCACTTTTGGGAAAGATCCGAAAAGGGATCTCCGAGGTGCTGAATCTTTCACCTCCGGGCCTTTGGATAACGCTGGGAAAACCCTTCTTGTCCGTATCCAAGGCTTTTCAGGTGGATAATTTCAGCGAAGTAGGTCCTGACTTTTCTCTGCAGCAATGGTCCTACACCAGAAGTGACTTGCAGTATGTTCTCAAGTCGGATGAGCTCCTGCTGTCAGTTCTAGCTTGCAGGGACATGAGAGAAGCCTCCCAGCAGGATGGTAACACATCCAGGCAATGTCCCCTGGCAAAGTCTCTGTTGACAGCCAATTCTCTCACACCTGAAGCAACTTGCAGTATGTTCTCAAGTTGGGTGAGCTCCTGCCTGTCAGCTCTAGCTTGCGGGGACATGAGAGATGTCTCCCAGCATGGTAACACATCCAGGCCTCCCCTGGGCAACGTCTCTGTAGACGGCCAATTCTCTCACACCTGAAGCGACTTGCATGTTGTGCTGACCACCAACCGCAACATTATTTATTTTTTTGCCACTTCATCCATCATTTTGCTCCAGTTATGAATCGTAATGTAAATATCTGATATGCCGAGTGTATTTTCATTCACTGCACCAAATTTGGCACAAATACCCAATACGCCCAAATTTGAATCCAGGTGAGGTTGGGAGAGGGATTGATTTTGCCATTTGGGAGTTGTAGTTGCTGGGATTTATAGTTAGCCTACAATCAAAGAGCATTCTGAACTCCACCAAGGATGGATGTGGACCAAACTTGGCACGAATACTCAATATGCCCAAATGTGAACACTGGTGGAGTTTGGGAAAAATAGACCTTGATATTTGGGAGTTGTAGTTGCTGGGATTTATAGTTCACCTGCAATCAAAGAGCATTCTGAACTCCACCAAAGATGGAGTTGAACCAAACTTGGCACACAGAACTCTCATGCTCAATAAAAAATACTGGAAGGGTTTGGTGATCTTGAGTTTGGGAGTTGTAGTTCACCTTACACACCTCACAACCTCTGAGGATGCCTGCCATAGATGTGGGCGAAACGTCAGAAGAGAATGCTTCTGGAACATGGCCACACAGCCCGAAAGACATACAACACCCCTGTGATCCCGGCCATGAAAGCCTTCGACAACAAATACTGGAAGGGTTTGGTGATCTTGAGTTTGGGAGTTGTAGTTCACCTCACATACCTCACAACCTCTGAGGATGCCTGACACAGATGTGGGCGAAACGTCAGGAGAGAATGCTTCTGGAACATGGCCACACAGCCCGAAAGACATACAACAACCCTGAAGGCCATGAAAGCCTTCGACAACAAATACTAGAAGGGTTTGGTGATCTTGAGTTTGGGAGTTGTAGTTCACCTCACATACCTCACAACCTCTGAGGATGCCTGCCATAGATGTGGGCGAAACGTCAGGAGAGAATGCTTCTGGAACACGGCCACACAGCCCAAAAGACATACAACACCCCTGTGATCCTGGCCATGAAAGCCTTCGACAACAAATACTGGAAGGGTTTGGTGATCTTGAGTTTGGGAGTTGTAGTTCACCTCACATACCTCACAACCTCTGAGGATGCCTGCCATAGATGTGGGAGAAACGTCAGAAGAGAATGCTTCTGGAACATGGCCACACAGCCCAAAAGACATACAACACCCCTGTGATCCCGGCCATGAAAGCCTTCGACAACAAATACTGGAAGGGTTTGGTGATCTTGAGTTTGGGAGTTGTAGTTCACCTCACGTACCTCACAACCTCTGAGGATGCCTGCCATAGATGTGGGCGAAACGTCAGGAGAGAATACTTCTGGAACATGGCCAGACAGTCCGAAAGACATACAACAACCCTGTGATCCCGGCTATGAAAGCCTTCGACAACAAATACTGGAAGGGTTTGGTGATCTTGAGTTTGGGAGTTGTAGTTCACCTCACATACCTCACAACCTCTGAGGATGCCTGCCATAGATGTGGGAGAAACGTCAGGAGAAAATGCTTCTGGAACATGGCCACACAGCCCGAAAGACATACAACAACCCTGTGATCCCGGCCATGAAAGCCTTCGACAACAAATACTGGAAGGGTTTGGTGATCTTGAGTTTGGGAGTTGTAGTTCACCTCACGTACCTCACAACCTCTGAGGATGCCTGCCATAGATGTGGGCGAAACGTCAGGAGAGAATACTTCTGGAACATGGCCAGACAGTCCGAAAGACATACAACAACCCTGTGATCCCGGCTATGAAAGCCTTCGACAACAAATACTGGAAGGGTTTGGTGATCTTGAGTTTGGGAGTTGTAGTTCACCTCACATACCTCACAACCTCTGAGGATGCCTGCCACAGATGTGGGCGAAACGTCAGGAGAGAATGCTTCTGGAACACGGCCACACAGCCCGAAAGACAGACAACAACCCTGTGATCCCGGCCATGAAAGCCTTCGACAACAAATACTGGAAGGGTTTGGTGATCTTGAGTTTGGGAGTTGTAGTTCACCTACATCCGGAGAGCACTGTAGACTCAAACAATGATGGATCTGGACCAAACTTGGCACGAATACTCAATGTGGCCAAATGTGAACACTGGTGGAGTTTCGGGAAAATAGAACTTGATATTTGGGAGTTGTAGTTTCTGGGATTTATAGTTCGCCTACAATCAAAGAGCATTCTGAACTCCACCAATGATGAAGCTGAACCAAACTTGGCACACAGAACTCCCATGCTCAATAAAAAATACTGGAAGGGTTTGGTGATCTTGATTTTTGGAGTTGTAGTTCACCTAAATCCAGAGAGCGCTGTGGACTCAAACAGTGATGGATCTGGACCAAACTTGGCACCAATACTCAATATGCCCAAATGTGAACACTGGTTGAGTTTGAGGGAAACAGACCTTGATATTTGTAGTTGCTGGGATTTATAGTTCACCTACAATCAAAGAGCATTCTGAACTCCACCAATGATGGAACTGAACCAAACTTGGCACGAATACTCAATATGGCCAAATGGGAACACTGGTTGAGTTTGAGGGAAACAGACCTTGATATTTGGGAGTTGTAGTTGCTGGGATTTATAGTTCGCCTACATCCAGAGAGCACTGTGGACTCAAACAATGATGGATCTGGACCAAACTTGGCACGAATACTCAATATGGCCAAATGTGAACACTGGTGGAGTTTGGGGAAAACGGACCTTGATATTTGGGAGTTGTAGTTGCTGGGATTTATAGTTCACCTACAATCAAAGAGCTCCTTGAACTCCACCAATGATGGAATTGGTCAAATTGGGATTTTGGTGTTTCCAAAAAGAGGATGACAGAAACTAGATGAAAACTAACTCAGGCATGGGCAAACTTCGGCCCTCCGGGTGTTTTGGACTACAACTCCCACAATTCCTAACAGCCTACCGGCTGTTAGGAATTGTGGGAGTTGTAGTCCAAAACACCCGGAGGGCTGAAGTTTGCCCATGCCTGCTCTAACTCTATCTTTCCAACAGTCCTACTTACTCAGAAGTAAACAGAATGGGCTCCTTTCTCCAGGAAGTGTGTTTAGGCCTGGAGCCTAACATAACAGAACGGGGCGCGAAACATAATGGGAGGCAAAGCCCTTTCGGATCTGACTCCGTGCCTGTCTGACCCACCGGCATCCTGTTTTCAAGTGCGGACGGAGAGACGAGGGACGAGGAAAGCGCCCTTCATCCCTGAGGTTTACCTGCGTAGGAGAAGGGTTCGTCCTGATGAAGAAGAAGCCAATGCAGACCTGAAAGCTTGCAGGGTTTGGGGCTTTGGGTTATCAGACTTTGGGCTCCGGTTAAATCAGAAATAATTGCATCTACACTGCAGAATGAATGCAGTTTGGCATCGCTGGGATCCTGGGAGATGCAGTCTGGAAGCCTCCCAAGCAGGATGGTAACACATCTGGGCAATGTCCCCCGGGCAACATCGCTGTAGACGGCCAATTTTCCTACACCAGAAGTGACTTGCAGTATATTCTCAAGTCGGATGAGCTCCTGCTGTCAGCTCTAGCTTGCAGGGACATGAGAGAAGCTTCCCAGCAGGATGGTAACACATCCAGGCAATGTCCCCCGGGCAACATCTCTGTAGACGGCCAATTTTCCTACACCAGAAGTGACTTGCAGTATATTCTCAAGTCGGATGAGCTCCTGCTGTCAGCTCTAGCTTGCAGGGACATGAGAGAAGCCTCCCAGCAGGATGGTAACACATCCAGGCAATGTCCCCTGGCAAAGTCTCTGTTGACAGCCGATTCTCTCACACCTGAAGCGACTTGCAGTATGTTCTCAAGTTGGGTGAGCTACCGCCTGGCAGCTCTAGCTTGCAGGGACATGAGAGAAGCCTCCCAGCAGGATGGTAACACATTCTGGGCAACGTCTTTGTAGACGGCCGATTCTCTCGCACTGGAAGCGACTTGCAGTATGTTCTCAAGTTGGGTGAGCTCCCGCCTGTCAGCTCTAGCTTGCAAGGACATGAGAGAAGCCTCCCAGCAGGATGGTAATACATCCGGGCAATGTCTCCTAGGCAATGTCTCTGTAGACAGCCAATTCTCAACACACAATTTTAAAAAACTGCAACTCCTGGCATCCCATTGCATTGAGCCATGGCGGTTCAAAGGCTGCCTTACTGCTCCGAACACATCCGTCCGCCATAAATTGGAAATCATAGAAGCATAGAATAATAGAGTTAGAAGAGACATGTGCCATCTAGTCCAACTCCTTGCCATGCAGGAAAAGCACAATCAAAGCCCTCCTGACAGATGGCCATTCAGCCTCTGTTTCAAAGCTTCCACCAGACTCTGAGGCAGAGAGTTCCACAGCTCAACAGCTCTGGTTACAGTCAGGTAGTTCGTCCTAATGTTCAGGTGGAATCTCGTAGGAATCTGAAAACCCGGATGTTCCTCCAAATTGTTGAAAATGATTAGTCCATAGGCCCAGTCCCTAGGCAATCCAGGTAGCACTCTGTCCTGCACTTCATCCACTTCCCCGGTCCTTTGATACCCTGTTGCACTATCCCTTGCCCAGCCCTTTATAATTGGCCACGTTCATTTTGTAATCCTGGCCATTGGTGCTCATCTCCATTTCTAAGCCAAAGAGCCGGCGTTGTCCATAGACACCTCCAAGGTCATGTGGCCACTGGCATGACTGCATGGAGCACCGTATCTATTGATCTACTCACATTTATATGTTTTCAAACTGCTAGGTTGGCAGAAGCTGGAGCTCACAGCGGGAGCTCACTCCACTCCCCAGATTCAGACCGCCGACTGTTTGGTCAACAAATTCAGCAGCTCAGCAGTTTATCCCACTACACCACCAAGGGCAGTATACAAATATATTATTATTATTATTATTATTATTATTATTATTATTATTATTTCCTCTCCTGCATTTGAACCCATTGCTCTGGGTTCCAGTCTCAAAACAAGCCTCTCCCTCTTCCTCATGACCTCCTTTCACATCTTTATACGTGTCTCCTCTCAGCCTTCTCTTCTGCAGTTAAATTGACCCAGTTCTTTAAGCCGCTCCTCATAGGGATTATTCATTGATCCTTTGAGTCTCCCTCTTCCTCTGGACTCCTTCTAGTTTAGAGTCAAGCTCTCTTTTGAACTGATTTGCTCAGAATTGGACAGAACCAGGTGATTCCAGGTGAAGAGGTCCGACCAAAGCAGAATACAAAGGCATCAGGACTTCTCTTGATCTGGACACTCGACTCCTTTGGATCCAGCCCCAAATCCCACTGGCTTTTTGAGCCAATGACTTATTTGGAAGCATATCACAGCTCCAGCAATGTCCTAACTCAAATGTTTCCAGGTGGGATTCTCATTTAAAGAGCGCAACGCCGTAATGGTCTTCCCAGCGGCTGGGCAAAGTGGGGAGAGGATTGCGGCCCTAAAGAGTATGATTGCCGTCAAAGCGAAAAGACGAACGGTGGAAAGAAGGCGGGAGAAGTGGAGAGATAAAGAGCCCAAGGCAGGAATTATTATTATTATTATTATTATTAATGCTGGGTGGCCATCTGTTTGGGGCTCTGAGGATGACCTGGGAAGGAATCCCATTGGAGCATTGCAGCACACCAAAATACTTAGGAGTTACTCTGGACTTACAAGAAGCTCCGACTTACAAGAAGCACTGCTTGACTATCAAGGAAAGAGTGGGCACTAGGAAAGCTGACTGGCGCAAGCTGGGAATCACAACCAGACACAGTGAAGACATCTGCCCTTGCACTTTGCTACTCTGCTCCTGGATACGTATGCCCAGTGTGGAATACATCTCACCACGTTAAAACAGTGGATGTGGCTCTTAATGAGACATGCCGCATTATCACAGGACGTCTATGCTCTACACCACTGGAGAAATTATACAGCCCGGAAAACATACAACAACCCCAGAAATTATACTGTTTCGCCGGTATTGCACCACCTGACATTCGCTGGGAAGTACCACCCAATAATGAAAGGACCATGGCAGTGACATCTCCGACTCATCCCCTGTTGGGATATCAACCAGCACTGCAACACCTTAAATCAAGAAATAGTTTCCTAAGATCTACAGAGATACTTGCAGGCACACCTCAGCAAGCAAGAGTCCAAACGTGGCAGGCTAAGACCCAGCAGTGACATCTCCGACTCCTGCCCTGTTGGGATATCAACCAGCACTGCAACACCTTAAATCAAGAAATAGTTTCCTAAGATCTACAGAGATACTTGCAGGCACACCTCAGCAAGCAAGAGTCCAAAAGTGGCAGGCTAAGACCCAGCAGTGACATCTCCGACTCATCCCCTGTTGGGATATCAACCAGCACTGCAACACCTTAAATCAAGAAATAGTTTCCTAAGATCTACAGAGATACTTGCAGGCACACCTCAGCAAGCAAGAGTCCAAAAGTGGCAGGCTAAGACCCAGCAGTGACATCTCCGACTCATCCCCTGTTGGGATATCAACCAGCACTGCAACACCTTAAATCAAGAAATAGTTTCCTAAGATCTACAGAGATACTTGCAGGCACACCTCAGCAAGTAAGAGTCCAAAAGTGGCAGGCTAAGACCCAGCAGTGACATCTCCGACTCCTGCCCTGTTGGGATATCAACCAGCACTGCAACACCTTAAATCAAGAAATAGTTTCCTAAGATCTACAGAGATACTTGCAGGCACACCTCAGCAAGTAAGAGTCCAAAAGTGGCAGGCTAAGACCCAGCAGTGACATCTCCGACTCATGCCCTGTTGGGATATCAACCAGCACTGCAACACCTTAAATCAAGAAATAGCTTTCTAAGATCTACAGAGATACTTGCAGGCACATCTCAGCAAGCAAGAGTCCAAAAGTGGCAGGCTAAGACCCAGCAGTGACATCTCCGACTCATGCCGGCGGGATAGAAAAAAATAAATACAGTAGAGTCTCACTTATCCAAGCCTCGCTTATCCAAGCCTCTAGATTATCCAAGCCATTTTTGTAGTCAATGTTTGCAATATATCGTGATATTTTGGTGCTAAGTTCATAAATACAGTAATTGCATAATTGCATACAGTTCATAAATTACAGTAAAAAGTACTCCTCTGTCCCTCTCACTCCGGGTTTTATCTCTGTGTTCACGCGGCCTGCCCTTGCTTTATTGTTTTTTGATTTCTTGATGTTCTGTTTATTATTATTTATTGTATTTTAAATGGTGCTATGATATGTTGTTTTTATATTTTATTATGTTGTATTGCTCTGGGCATGGCCCCATGTTAGCCGCCCCGAGTCCCCATTGCGGAGATGGTGGCGGGGTATAAATAAAGTTTTATTATTATTATTATTATTATTATTATTATTAATTGCAACATAACATTACTGCGTATTGAACTACTTTTTTCTGCATAATTTGTAAAATCATAACCTTATTTGATGTTTAATAGGCTTTTCCTTAATCCCTCCTTATTATCCAAGCTTCTGCCGGCCCGTTTAGCTTGGATAAGTGAGACTCTACTGCAGGGGTCCCCAAACTAAGGCCCGGGGGCCGGATGCGGCCCTCCAAGGTCATTTACCTGGCCCCCGCCCTCAGTTTTATAATATATTTTTATATCATTTTTAATAATATAATATATTGTATATACATATAATATTGATAATATTATAATGTTATACAATATAATAATAATAATACCATATTATAATACAGTATAGTATCATTAAATATAGTAATATATAATGCTAATATTGTGCTATGCTAATAATATAATGCATTGTAAGTACATACAGCTGCTCTGAGTCCCCTTCAGGGTGAGAAGGGTGGGATATAAATGCAATAAATAAATGTAGTAAATGAATGAATAAATAAATAATTTTAGACTTAGGCTTGTCCAAAGTCTGAAATGACTTGAAGGCACACAACAACAACAACAACAACAACAATCCTAATTAAAGTGATTAACTACACACATTCACACTGACCTCTCTCACCCTAGACTTTCCACAGATATATATTAACCTCTTTGCTTAGTTTTCTCCATACCTCACAACCTCTGAGGATGCCTGCCATAGATGTGGGCGAAACGTCAGGAGAGAATGCTTCTGGAACATGGCCACACAGCCCGAAAGACATACAACAACCCAATCCTAATTAACTTGACTATCTCTTTGGCCAGAAGCAGGCCCACACTTCCCATTGAAATCCTGATAGGTTTATGCTGGTTACAATTGTTTTCATTTTTAATTATTGTATTGTTCTTTCATTGTTGTTTTGCACTACAAATAAGACATGTGCAGTGTGCATAGGAATTTGAACGGTTTTTTTTTCCCCAAATGATAATTCGGCCCCTCCACAGTCTGAAGGATTGTGGACCGGCCCTCTGCTTTAAAAGTTTGAGGACCCCTGCTCTACTGTAATAATCAAATAAAAATAAATGCGAGTGTGGAGAAGAGCAAACCACAGACCACGGACTGCAATGCAGCCTGAGCCCTGCCACATGCACAATGGAGGACCTTCTTATAGCCACGCCAGAGGCACTCCAAGGGGCCAGATTCTGCTCATTTAATATCAGGCCAAGTTTTTAACTTTGTGTTTTGAAATGCATGGCAACTGTACCCTCGCTTTGCTTCTGACACCATCAATAAATCTATCCAAACTTCTCCAAACTTGTGCTTTCCCTGCCTGGTAGATAAAGGGGGTGGGACTGGATGGCCCTTAGGGTTCCCTTCCCACCCACCCGCTGTTCTCTCTCTCTCTCACCGAAGCGCCCGTGGTCCTGACGTGTTCCGTGGACGGTGCCGTTGGGGAAGAGCTCCAGGTGGAAGCCGGTGCGGCAGTAGAGCTGCCTCCGTCGGAGGATGCCCTTGAGGTGGGCGAAGTCGGTGGGCGAGCCCCGCTGCAGACGCCCCTCGATCTGCCCCAGGCGCTCGCTCAGCAGCAGCGCCGGAGCCTCGCCCGCCAACGAGGCCGAGAAGCCCGGCAGAGGGTCCCAGTCCGGCGAGGACGACGACGAGGACGAGGCGCCCGCCAAGGGCCCCCCGGGGAGACCCACCTCCGCCATGGGGCAGCGAGCCCGGCCTGGAAGAGCCCCGAGCACGGCTTAGGCGCCTTCGGCTTCTCCTCCTCCTCCTCCTCGGGCCCTCCGTGGCCTTCCTCGCCTTCGCCTTTTGCGCCTCCGGCCGCCTTTCATCGCCGCTGGCTCTCGCTCTGCAGCCCGACGCGGCCGAGGCCACTTTATATAGTTCTGCAGGCGCAGCTCGGGAGCCAGGGATATTTAAATCCACGAGGCCCCTCCTCGCCCATCATCCTCCCAACCCCCGCCCCGCCCAGGGACATCATCCGCCTCCAAACACCTCTCCAGAACCAATCCAAAAAATTCAAAGCCCGCCAAACTTCTCCAAAGTCTCCAAACCTATCCAAAACTTCTCCAGACTTCTCCCAGATCTCTGCAAACTGTTCCGAAACCTTTCCAAACTGCTCCAAAGTCTCCAAACCTATCCAAAACTTCTCCAGACTTCTCCCAGATCTCTGCAAACTGTTCTGAAATCTTTCCAAGCTTCTCCAAAGTTTCCAAACCTATCCAAAACTTCTCCCAAACCTCTCCAAACTTCTCCCAAATATCTGAAAACTGTTCTGAAATCTTTCCAAGCTTCTCCAAAGTCTCCAAACCTATCCAAAACTTCTCCCAAACCTCTCCAAACTTCTCCCAAATATCTGAAAACTGTTCTGAAATCTTTCCAAGCTTCTCCAAAGTCTCCAAACCTATCCAAAACTTCTCCAAAACCTCTCCAAACTCCTCCCAAATCTCTGCAAACTGTTCCGAAACCTTTCCAAACTGCTCCAAAGTCTCCAAACCTATCCAAAACTTCTCCAGACTTCTCCCAGATCTCTGCAAACTGTTCTGAAACCTTTCCAAACTTCTCCAAAACTCCTGCAAACCTTTCCAAACCGTTCCAAAAATATCTCCAAAACCCTATAAAACCTCCCCAAACACCTCTCCAAACATCTCTACCAAACCTTCTCCAAACCTCTCCAAACACCTCCCCAAATATCTCCAGACACCTGTCCAAACCTTTCCAAATCCTCTCCAAATCAAATCTCTCCAAACCCTCTACAAACTTCTCCAAAATTCTCCAAACACCTCTCCAAACTTTTCCAAACTCTTCAACTCAAATCTCTCCAAAAGTGTTCACAACACCTCTCCATACCATCTCTCAAACACCTATCCAAACTTCTCCAAAACTCTCCAAACTTCTCCAAAACATATTTCCAAATCTCTCCAAACCTCTCCAAACTTGTCCAAACCTTTCCAAAACCTCTTCAACCCTTTCCAAACCTCTCCAAACTTGTCCAAACCTTTCCAAAACCTCTTCAACCCTTTCCAAACCTCTCCAAACTTGTCCAGACTTCTCTAAACCTTTCCAAAACCTCTTCAGCCCTCTCTAAACCCCTCCTACATCTCTCCAAATCTCTCCAAACCTCCCCAAACCTTTCCAAAACCTCTTCAACCCTCTCCAAACACCTCTCCAAACCTCTCCAGACTTGTCCAAACGTGTCCAAACCTTTTCCAAAACCTCTTCAAACCACTCCAAACACCTCTCTAAACCTCTCCAAATCTCTCGAAACCTCTACAAACTTGCTCAAACCTCCCCAACGATACTCTCCACTTTTACAGTAGAGTCTCACTAATCCAAGCTAAACGGGCCGGCAGAAGCTTGGATAAGCGAATATCTTGGATTATAAGGACTGATCAAGGAAAAGCCTATTAAACATCAAATTAGGTTATGAATTTACAAATTAAGCACCAAAACTTCATGTTATACAACAAATTTGACAGAAAAAGTAGTTCAATACACAGTAATGTTATGTTGTAATTACTGTATTTATGAATTTAGCACCAAAATATCACGATATATTGGAAACATTGACTACAAAAATGGCTTGGATTATCCAGAGGCTTGGATAAGCGAGGCTTGGATTAGTGAGACTCTACTGTACATGGAGAATTCTGCCTCCCCATCACCCTCACACATGGAAACTTAAGAGCTGGCGATACATTCGTTTTACATTCATCGCAAGGTCAGTATTACTTTTTTGTTTTCAATCAGGAGAAACAACCCTGTGATCCTGGCCATGAAAGCCTTCGACAACACAGAAACAGCATTATCTGAAAGTCAAGAGATCCCTTGCCCTGCCCAAAGCCCCTTGCATTAAAGGAGACTGGCACCAGGTTAAAACCATTACTTTCCATGGGATCCTATGGTTCTGCATCAAACCCCATTACTTAGGCGATCCCTCGTAGCTCGAGGACGATTGTCTTCCATCCTTGGTATCTTGGGTGTGGGTTCTTAGGTGGCTGAAGAGACTGATTCTTGACCCGCATATTCTCCCGTAGTGAGGATATCGGTTTCCAGGTGGAAGGCGGTCCCGGTCGGGGTTGGCTTGACGCTCCTTCCTCTTGGCACGTTTCACCCTTAGGCCATCTGTTCATGCCTCTTCGAACTCCGCAGCACTGCTGGTCGCAGCTGACCTCCAGTTAGAGCGCTCAAGGGCCAGGGCTTCCCAGTTCTCAGTGTCTATGCCTCAAAGTGTCTATGCTTTGAGCCCATCTTTCAATCTTTTTTCCTGCCCACCAACATTCCGTTTCCCATTCTTGAGTTTGGACTAGAGTAACTGCTTTGGGAGACTGTGATCTTTGGGCATTCGGACAACGTGCCCAGTCCTGCGGAGTTGATGGCGTAGGAGCATTGCTTCGATGCTGGTGGTCTTTGCTTCTTCCAGCATGCTGACATTTGTTCGCCTGTCTTCCCAAGAGATTTGCCGGATTTTACTGAGGCAACGCTTAAGGAAACGCTCCAGGAGTTTGGTGTGACGTCTGTAGACGGTCCACGTTTCGCAGGCGTAGAGCAGGGTTGGGAGGGGAATGGCTTTGTAAACAAGCACCTTGGTCTCTCTACGGATGTCCGGTCATCAAACCCTCTCTGCTTCATTCGGAAAAATGCTGCACTCGCAGAGCTCAGGCGGTGTTGTATTTCAGTGTCGATGTTGACTTTTGTGGAGAGGGGGCTGCCAAGGGAGCGGAAATGGTCAACGTTTTCTAATGTGACACCGTTAAGCTGTATTCCTGGCTTTGCAGAGGGATGGTATCCTTCTGGGGAGGCTCTCCGGGATGGGACTCGGTGGCACTGTTTTGCAGTGGCTCCGGTCCTTCTTGGGGGGTCGTTCCCAGATGGTGAAGCTGGGGGACACCTGCTCGGACCCCTGGCCTTTGACCTGTGGGGTCCCGCAAGGGTCTATTTTATCCCCCATGCTTTTTAACATCTACATGAAACCGCTGGGAGAGGTCATCCGGAGTTTTGGAGGGCGTTGCCATCTCTACGCAGATGACACACAAATCCACTACTCCTTTCCATCTGAATCCAAGGAAGCCCCTCGGATGCTGAACCAGTGCCTGGCCGCTGTGGCGGACTGGATGAGGAGGAACAAGCTGAGGATCAATCCTGACAAGACAGAGGCCCTCCTGGTCAGTCGCGCGTCGGATCGGGGTATTGGGTGGCAACCTGTGCTGGACGGGGTTGCACTCCCCCTGAAATCACAGGTCCGCAGTTTGGGGGTCCTCCTGGATTCAGCGCTGACGCTTGAAGCGCAGGTGTCGGCGGTGGCCGGGAGGGCTTTTGCACAACTCAAACTTGTGCGCCAACTGCGACCATACCTCGTGAAGTCTGACTTGACCACGGTGGTCCATGCCTTAGTTACCTCTAGACTGGACTACTGTAATGCGCTCTACGTGGGGCTTCCCTTGAAGATGGCCCGGAAGTTACAGCTGGTCCAACGTTCGGCCGCCAGACTAATAACGGGGGCGAGTTACAGGGAGAGATCTACTCCCCTGTTTAAGGAGCTCCACTGGCTGCCGTTCATCTTCCGGTCCCAATTCAAGGTGAATACCATCATTTATAAAGCCCTAAACGGTTTGGGACCCGCCTACCTTCGTGACCGTATCTCCTATCATAAACCTGCCCGACCTCTCCGATCATCAGGGGAGGCCCTCCTGTCGCCACTACCTATATCTCAGGCTCGCCTTGTAGGAACAAGGGAGAGGGCCTTTTCTGCGGTGGCCCCTCGCTTGTGGAACTCGCTGCCCATTGAAATCAGGCAAGCCCCCACCCTTTTAGCCTTCAGGAAAGATTTAAAAACATGGCTCTTCCGGTGTGCTTTCGGAGAGTAAATGTTCTTTGCTACTCCCCCCCGATATTTATCCTCTAGACTGGTTCACTATCTGATGTCCCGTCCCTCGAGGTTTTATTCTGATCCCTTTCTCACCCAGAGTTTTAATTTTTAATCTAGTTTTTAAATGTAGTATTCATGCGGCCCGCTCGTGTTATATTGCTGTTTTGATCTTATGTTGTACTGTTTATTTTATGTAATGTATTATTTAGTTGTATTATGTTATGGTTTATTGTATTGTCTTGGGCTTGGCCCCATGTAAGCCGCCCCGAGTCCCCGTTGGGGAGATGGTGGCGGGGTATAAATAAAGTTTTATTATTATTATTATTATTATTATTCGCTGGTGCCTGTTGGAAGAGCACTTTGGTTTTCTCGATGTTCAGTGAGAGGCCGAGCTTCTCGTATGCTTCTGCGAAGGTGTTTAGAGTGGCTTGTAGGTCTTCTTCTGAATGCGCACAGACTACGTTGTCATCAGCATATTGGAGTTTTATAACAGATGTTGTGGTGATGGTTGAGCAATGAAACAGGATGGGAAACTTTGATGGTTCCTATCCCACCTGTTTTTCCATTATAAAGATGGGAGTAAAGCGCGAATGCGATTGCTGGCCCATGTTCAGAGTTTCCTCCTTTCAGAGCATTTCTGCCTCTTTTCAACCACGGAACATGTGATGAGCTCCATGTGTGGAAAGAGGCTGAAGTGTCCTATGAAAGGAGGTCGATAGTGGAGCTCCTTCTTTTCAGGACACTTCAAAGGCTTTCATGGCCAGGATCACAGGGTTGTTGTGTGTTTTCCGGGCTGTCTGGCCATGTTCCAGAAGTATTCTCTCCTGACGTTTCGCCCACATCTATGGCAGGCATCCTCAGAGGTTGTGAGCTATAGAGGTTGTGAGCTACACCTGACAATTAATTACTTTTTATATTTTATTGCATGTACAGTAGAGTCTCACTTATCCAAGCCTCGCTTATCCAAGCTTTTGGATAATCCAAGCCATTTTTGTAGTCAATGTTTTCAATATATCGTAATATTTTGGTGCTAAATTTGTAAATACAGTAATTACAACATAACATTACTGCGTATTGAACTACAGTAGAGTCTCACTTATCCAACACTCGCTTATCCAATGTTCTGGATTATCCAACACATTTTTGTAGTCAATGTTTTCAATATATCGTGATATTTTGGTGCTAAATTCATAAATACAGTAATTACAACGTAACATTACTGTGTATTGAACTACTTTTTCTGCCAAATTTGTTGTCTAACATGATGTTTTGGTGCTTCATTTGTAAAATCATAACCTAATTTGATGTTTAATAGGCTTTTCCTTAATCCCTCCTTATTATCCAACATATTCGCTTATCCAACATTCTGCCGGCCCGTTTATGTTGGATAAGTGAGTCTCTACGTACTTTTTCTGCCAAATTTGTTGTCTAACATGATGTTTGGGTGCTTAATTTGTAAAATCATAACCTAATTTGATGTTTAATAGGCTTTTCCTTAATCCCTCCTTATTATCCAAGATATTATCCAAGATAACTGCTGTTGCCCGTTTTTGGTCTAAAACTATTTAGTTGCTTGTGATTTCCTTTTTTTCCCCATCATTTTAAAATGTATTTGTTATGCATTACTCTGGCCCGGCCCAGTTTTATTGTGTTTTAGCGTATTGTTTATTGCTTGTTGTTTATACTGTTTTAATTGTTTTTAATTTGCCTTTTGTTTTGTATTGTTATATTGTGTGTTGAGGCCTTGGCCTTTGTAAGCCGCATCGAGTCCTTCGGGAGATGCTAGCGGGGTACAAATAAAGTTTAATAATAATAATAATAATAATAATAATAATAATAATAATGCAGTGCTTTTGACACGAAATAAATAAATCCAAGATATTCACTTATCCAAGCTTCTGCTGGCCCGTTTAGCTTGTATAAGTGAGACTCTACTGTATTACCAAAAGATCTGATATGTTTTCTAATCTATATATATAAAAGAGTGATGGCATCACGGCGACCCACAAAACAACAAAACTACAGGTCCCCCAACCTCGAAATTTGACTACACAACCCATCATCCACGCCTCTAGGTTGATACAACAAAAAGAAAAGAAAAATAAAGTCCTAATTAGAGAGAGAGGAATAATTGCTTTTATCCAATTGCTGCCAGTTAGAAGGCTAAGCTCCTCCAGCTTCGTCTCCTAGCAACCCAATAAAAAATAATAAAAAACACTAAAAATAATTAAAAACACTAAAAAAATTAATTCAATAAAATACCATAATAACAAAAATAACTAAAAATTAGACAAGAAAATAATAACATATAATAAATAAAAAGATAACTTACAATAAAATTAATTAAAAAATACAAATAACGTCAAATAAAAAATTACACAACAATTTTTAACCAATACCACCACCACTTTGCCACAGCAACGCGTGGCCGAGCACAGCTAGTGTTTGATCACGCCTGAGCATTTTCCCAATTCTATCCACTTTCAATGCTGTGACTGCCTCTTGCAGGATTCTGGGGTTTGTAATTTCGGTAGGCTCAGGGTGAGCAGTTTAAAGGCCTTTCCCTTAACTCCAAACTGCGGAATTCTGCAGGAAGCAGTATTAGGATTTGAAGTGGATTGAAGTGGGAAAATGCTCAATTGTGATGAGGCCCTAGGGCAGGCATGGGCAAAGCTCTTCCGTCCGGGTGTTTTGGACTGCAACTCCCACCATTCCTGGCCTCAGGCCCCTTCCTTTTCCCCCTCAGCCGCTTAAGCGGCTGAGGGGGAAAAGGAAGGGGCCTGAGGCCAGGAATGGTGGGAGTTGCAGTCCAAAACACCCGGACGGAAGAGCTTTGCCCATGCCTGCCCTAGAGACTAGAAAACCGTAGGTCTCCAAAGTGTAGCCCTGTAGTGTCCAGTGCTTTGCAATCTTGGAAAATCACAATCCTCATCCACCACTTTCTCTCTCGCTCTCTCTCTTTCTCTCCCCCTTCTTCTTGGGAACAGGTGTTTCCTCGCTCTCTTTCTTTCTTTCTTTGCTCGCTTTCTTTCTTTCTTTCGGCATTTTCCCCTTTGCGCCCTGACACAGTATCTCTGGCAGCAGCTGCTTGCAGACAGACGCCCAGACGGAGGGCCTTTTTTGGGGAGTTTGGGGGGAGAGGAGAAGGGAAGCAGGAGGGGGCGGATTATTATGGAAGCCGGTTCTGAGGCCTAACGTGGAGATTTCCTCCCCCTCTTCCCCATCTTTCTTCTCAGGGACCCTTCTCTTGCCTTGGAAAGAAGAGAAGGAGGAGGGCACCCAAGTTGCCTTTACGGAGCAGGACACCAGGAGGAGCTGTTGCTTGTGGGTTGGGGCCCTCTTCTTCTTTTTCCTCCTCCTCTTCTTCTTCTCCATCATCATCATCATCATCATCATCATCATCATCATCATCATCATCTTCTTCTTCTTCTTCCTCCTCCTCCTCCTCTTGTCTTTCTTCTTCTCCATCTTCTTCCTCCTCTCCATCTTCTCCTTCTTGTTCCTCCTTGTCTCCATCATCATCTTTTCCTTGCTGCTCCTTCTCCTCTTGTCTTCTTCTTTTTCCTCCTCCTCTTCTTCTTCTCCATCATCATCATCATCTTCTTCTTCTTCCTCCTCCTCCTCTTGTCTTTCTTCTTCTCCATCTTCTTCCTCCTCTCCATCTTCTCCTTCTTGTTCCTCCTTGTCTCCATCATCATCTTTTCCTTGCTGCTCCTTCTCCTCTTGTCTTCTTCTTTTTCCTCCTCCTCTTCTTCTTCTCCATCATCATCATCATCTTCTTCTTCTTCCTCCTCCTCCTCTTGTCTTTCTTCTTCTCCATCTTCTTCCTCCTCTCCATCTTCTCCTTCTTGTTCCTCCTTGTCTCCATCATCATCTTTTCCTTGCTGCTCCTTCTCCTCTTGTCTTCTTCTTTTTCCTCCTCCTCTTCTTCTTCTCCATCATCATCATCATCATCATCATCTTCTTCTTCCTCCTCCTCTTGTCTTTCTCCTCCTCCTCCTTTCTGCTTCTTCTTCCTCTTCTCTATCTTCTTCCTCTCCTTCATCATCTCCTTCTTGTTCCTCCTTGTCTCCATCATCATCTTTTCCTTGCTGCTCCTTCTCCTCTTGTCTTCTTCTTTTTCCTCCTCCTCTTCTTCTTCTCCATCATCATCATCATCATCATCATCATCATCATCTTCTTCTTCTTCTTCCTCCTCCTCTTGTCTTTCTCCTCCTCCTCCTTTCTGCTTCTTCTTCATCTTCTCTATCTTCTTCTTCCTCTCCTTCATCTTCTCCTTCTTGTTCCTCCTTGTCTCCATCATCATCTTTTCCTTGCTGCTCCTTCTCCTCTTTGTCTTCTTGTTCCCTTTCTTTCTTTCTTTCTTTCTTTCTTCTTCTCCTCCCTCTTCTTCTCCCTTATTATATTTTCTTCCTGCTCTTTCTCCTGTCTTCTTCTTGTTCTTCTTCTTCTTCATCGTCATTTTCTTCCTCCTCCTCCTTTCTGCTTCTTCTTCATCTTGTTCATCTTCTTGTTCTCTTCCTCTTCTCGTTCTTCCTCCTCTTCCTCCTCTTCCTCCTCCTCCTCCTCCTCCTCCTCCTCCTCCTCTTCTTCTTCATCTTTTCCTCCTGCTCCTTCTCCTCTTTGTATTCTTCTTGTTCCTGTTCCTCCGCTTCATCATTTTCTTCTTCCTCTTCTTCCTCTTCTCCATAATCTTCCTCTTCTTCGTCATCTCCTTCTTCTTGTTCTTCTTCTTCTTCTTCCCCCTCTTCTTCTCTCTTATTATCTTTTCTTCCTGCTCTTTCTCCTGTCTTCTTCTTGTTCTTGTTCTCCTCCTTCTTCTTGTTCTTCTTCTTCTTCATCATCATCATCATCATCATCATCATCATTTTCTTCTTCCTCCTCCTCTTGTCTTTCTCCTACTCCTTTCTCTTCTTCATCATCTCCTTCTTGTTTCTCCTCGTCATCATCATATTTTCCTCCTGCTCCTTCCCCTCTTTGTATTCTTTTTGTTCCTGTTCCTCCTCTTCATCATTTTCTTCTTCCTTTTCTTCATCATCTCCTTCTTTTTGTTCCTTCTCCTTTCTTTTTCGTCATCATCATTTTCTTCTTCCTCTTCTTTCTCTTCTTCTCCCTCTTCTTCTCCCTTATCATCTTTTCTTCCTGCTTTCTCTTGTCTTCTTCTTGTTCCTCTTCTTCATCATCATCACCATCATTTTCTTCTTCCTCCTCTTTTCTTTCTCCTCCTCCTCCTTTCTGCTTCTTCTTCATCTTCCTCCTCCTCATCCTCCTTCTTCATCATCATCTTTTCCTCCTGCTCCTTCTCCTCTTTGTATTCTTCTTGTTCCTGTTCCTCCGCTTCATCATTTTCTTCTTCCTCTTCTCCATCATTTTCCTCTTCTTCGTCATCTCCTTCTTCTTGTTCCTTCTCTCTTCTTCTTCTTCTTCTTCTTCCCTCTTCTTCTCCCTTATCTTTTCTTCCTGCTCTTTATCCTGTCTTCTTCTTGTTCTTGTTCTTCTCCTTCTTTTTGTTCATCATCATCATCATCATTTTCTTCTTCCTCCTCCTCTTGTCTTTCTCCTTCTCCTTTCTGCTTCTTCTTCATCTCCTTCTTGTTTCTCCTCGTCATCATCATATTTTCCTCCTGCTCCTTCTCCTCTTTGTATTCTTCTTGTTCCTGTTCCTCCTCTTCATCATTTTCTTCTTCATCATCATCATCTCCTTCTTGTTCCTCCTCCTTTCTTCTTCTTCTTCGTCTTCTTACTCTTCTTGTTCCTCCTCCTTTCTTCTTCTTCTTCATCTTCTTACTCTTCTTGTTCCTCCTCCTTTCTTCTTCTTCATCATCATCTCCTTCTTCTTGTTCCTCCTTTCTTCTTCTTCTTCATCTTCTTACTCTTCTTGTTCCTTCTCCTTTCTTTTTCTTCATCGTCATTTTCTTCTTCCTCTTCTTTCTCTTCTTCTCACTTATTATATTTTCTTCCTGCTCTTTCTCCTGTCTTCTTCTTCATCATCATCAACATCATCATCATTTTCTTCCTCCTCCTCCTCCTGTCTTTCTCCTCCTCCTCCTTTCTGCTTCTTCTTCATCTTCTTGTTGTTCCTCCTCTTCTCCTTCTTCCTCCTCTTCTTCATCATCTCCTTCTTGTTCCTCCTTGTCTTCATCATCATCTTTTCCCTGCTGCTCCTTCTCCTCTTTGCCTTCTTGTTCCTCCTCTTCATCATTTTCTTCTTCCTATTCTTCCTCTTCTCCATCATCTTCTTCCTCTTCTTTATCATCTCCCTCTTGCTCCTCCTCCTCCTCTTCTTCATCATTGTCTTTTCCTCCTGCTCTTACTCCTCTTGTCTTTTTCTTGTTCCTTCTCCTTCCTTTTTCTTCATCATCATTTTCTTCTTTCTCACCTTGCAGTATGTTCTCAAATCACTTCTGAGATGGGGTGAGCTCCTGTCTGTTAGCTCTGACTTACAGGGACATGAGAGAAGCCTCCCAGCAGGATGGAAAAAACGCCCGGGCGTCACCTGGGCAACATCTCTGTTGACGGCCAATTCTCTCACACCAAAAGCAACTTGCAGTATGTCCTCAAGTCCGATGAGCTCCCATCCGTCAGCTCTAGCTTGCGGCGACTTCAGAGAAGCCTTGCAGCAGGATGGTAACACATCTGGGTGTCCCTTGGGCTACATCTCTGTAGATGGCCAATTCTCTCACACCAGAAGCGACTTGCGGAATGTCAAATAATAATAATAATAATAATAATAACAACTTATGCCTCAAGTACCAGCTCCCAGCAGCAAAGAACTGGTGGGATCACTAACCTGCAAAAATATTGGAAAATGAGCACACAAAGATACTGTGGGACTGACAAAGTTCTGGAACACAACACACCAGACATCACAGTTGTGGAAAAGAAAAAGGTTTGGATCATTGATGTTGCCATCCCAGGTGACAGTCGCATTGACGAAAAACAACAGGAAAAACCCAGCCGCTATCAGGACCTCAAGATTGAACTGCAAAGACTCTGGCAGAAACCAGTGCAGGTGGTCCCGGTGGTGATGGGCACACTGGGTACCGTGCCAAAAGATCTCAGCCGGCATTTGGAAACAATAGACATTGACAAAATTACAATCTGCCAAGTGCAAAAGGCCACCCTGCTGGGATCTGCACACATCATCCGAAAATACATCACACAGTCCTAGACACTTGGGAAGTGTTCGACTTGTGATTTTGTGATATGAAATCCAGCATATCTATCTTGTTTGCTGTGTCATAATAAAATAATAATAATAATAATCCAGCATGTCTATCTTGTTTGCTGTGTCATACAATAAAATAATAATAAATATTATTATATTTATTTATACCTTGCTTTATCTTTTAAAGCAGCTTAGCATAAAAGCTTCATCCTAACCATTCAAAATGTACAACTATACAAACAATATGGCCTCTTCTTCACCTGAGCCTACCTGGGACAGGTGTGGCGAGGCTCAACCTGAGGCTGGAGATGGAGACGGCGAGAAACAGAGAGAGGCGAATAATAGAATAATAGGAGCAGAACCCCGGCCTGCTGTTGCCATAGAGCGGAGGTGCCTAACTCAAATTACAGTAAAGACCTGTTTATATTTTATGGATTCCCAGGGGCCACGTTGCCATGGCGGCCGTGTAAAACAATTTCTGGTAGGAATTAAGTGCGATTCCGACCCTCCCGCCCCCCTCGGAGCCCCCTCCCGCTTCTCCCATCTGCTCCCAGGATTCTCAAGTTACTCCAGGACTCCGTTCCGGCAAAAGAGCCTCGACGGGCTCCATCAAGGATAAGGGAAAACGACACCTGAACAACACATACACAAGGCAGGGCATCCAGTCCTGCAAAGCATGTGCCACTTCGCCCGAATCTGCAAACCAGGAGGAAAGTTGGATGCCAAGAGAGCCGCTTGGAGCCTCCGTAGGGAGAGGAAAAGTGGGATATAAACATAATAATAATAATAATAATAATAATAATAATAATAATCACAAAATGTACATGGATGACCTGAAGCTGTATGGGAAAACAGAAACTGAAATCCAGTCTCCGACCAACACTGTCCAAATTTTTAGTACTGATATCAGCATGGAGTTTGGTTTGGACAAATGTTCGACAGTGGCATTGAAGAAGGGAAAAATCATTGAAAGTGAGGGCATAAAATATGCCTAATGGCCAAACGATCAAGTGTCACCAGCCAGAGGCCTATAAATATCTGGGCATATTACAGCTGGACAACATCAAGCATGAGCATGAACAGCAAAGAACCAATTCACTTAGGCGATCCCTCGTAGCTCGAGGACAATTGTCTTCCATCCTTGGTGAATTGGGGGTGGGTTCTTAGGTGGCTGAAGAGACCTATTCTTGACCCGCATATTCTCCCGCAGTGAGGACAAAAGCAAAGAATACACACAAAGGGTCAGAAAAATTCTCAAAAGCAAGCTCAATGGAGGCAACACCATCAAGGCCATAAACACCTGGGCCATACCTGTCATAAGATATACTGCTGGCATCATAAACTGGACACAGGTGGAACTGGACAATGTGGACAGAAAAACAAGAAAACTCATGACCATTCATTATTCACTGCACCCTCGCAGTGATGTTGACCGGCTATATCTGCCTAGAAGATCAGGGGGCAGAGGACTCTTGCAAGTCAAACAAGCAGTCAAAGAAGAAGAACATGCCCTGGCAGAATATGGAAAGCAAAGTGAAGAACCTGCTTTGATTGAAGTCAAAAATAAAAAACTCCTCAAAGCACAGCAGACAAAAAACCAGTACAAGAAAACCGCACTACAAACTAGAGCTGACAGCTGGCACCACAAAACATTGCATGGAAAGTTCCTTGACAAAATTGAAGGAAAAGCAGATAAGGAGAAGACCTGGCTCTGGCTCACGAATGGGACCCTGAAGAAGGAGACAGAAGGCCTGATCCTTGCAGCCCAGTTACTTACACGGGGCGAGCAAAGAGAAGCCTTTGACCATTTAGGATTGCAATGGACTGCAGAGTCTCAATAAAAGTTAAAAAATATTTATTCAGATAAAAAGAACTCCATTGTAGATAGAAAGGCCTGGGAGCTGTCTAGTCTACTCTAGACTGGTTTCTAAGGAAAAATAAGAAAGGAAAAATAACAAACATCTAAATAGTTACATCTTGCCAGGAGAGATGTGTTGTTAGCTTGAAGAACAAAGGGAGAAGAGAATAACCAAAATGGTTCCAACCTCATGGTCCAGTTTATTGGGGCCATAAAATAACAGAGTAATTTGCAGCGCAGCAGTAGATGGAGTCAGTGGAACTCAGAACGAAGTAACATCCAGAGACTTTGGTAAAACTATATACAAAGTTTTATTGTACAAGACAAACAGACTTGCAGACAAACACAGGACTTGACTCAACTCAGCAGACAGAACAGAACTGAACTGATGTAACCAGTAATATACACACACTTGTGTCTGGACACTCCCCAGTTCCAGCCACACATCAAGGTCAACACAGCTTCTTAGCAATTAACTCTTTACAGACTATAGTACACTCTTGATGATGCAATCAGTATGCAATACAAACCAAGACACAAATTGCATTTAAATACTATCAATACACAAATCCCACATTAACATAAAAGACATTCTGACCAATGAGAAGTTAGTGTCCCTGGAGATTCACATTTCTACTAACTTCCAAGTAAGGGATGTGACGTACACAGGAAACACAGTAAAGCCTGTCTAGGCATGCTTTGGAAACAGGGAAAGGATTCCCTCAATCTAACTCTATCGTCTATCTAACTACATCCAGACTTGAGTAGTCCAGGATGATTCCCAACAGAATCCTTTGTTCAGAGTCGTTAGCTGTCCCTGATTGATTCATGTCTGGAATTCTTCTCTCTCCAGGGTGTTGCTCCTTATTTACTGTTCTGATTTTGGAGTTTTTCAATACCTTACAACCTCTGAGGATGCCTGCCATAGACGTCAGGAGAGAATACTTCTGGAACATGGCCAGACAGCCCGGAAAACACACCACCACCCTTTTCTATGTATATATATTCCCAAAGAATATATTCCCCAAGTGCTGGAGTGCGTACCACCCAACGTGTTAAACTTTGCTACTGTAGTAAAACTGTCAGTCGGGGTTATTTAGAGGCTGCCGGTCCCTTCTTTTGGGGCTTGTTTCTCCTTGGTGCAATTAGGGATCCCTGGCTCTCCTTCCCAGTTGCACTTGGCTCCTGCTTCCCATCGATCAGGCAAACGCTTGGCTTTCTCTTTCCCCGAACAGACGTGATTTACGACCCCAGGGCCTCCCACTTCGGACCGATAAAACATCCCAAGACATTCCTCATTTGAGCTGCCATAATTCTGCAGAGACCCCAAGGCTCTCCAATAAGAGGCTTTGCAGACCGTGAATCCCACCCAGATGGGCTTTGCAGTACATCCAGGTTGCTTTGCACTACGTCCCGATACTGAAGCTGCATCTCTATGGAAGACTTAATGCAGCTTGACTCCAAATGAACTGACAATCCTCCAAATACAGTAGAGTCTCACTTATCCAACAGAAACGGGCCGGCAGAATGTTGGATAAGCGAATATAAAGAGGGATTAAGGAAAAGCCTATTAAACATCGAATTAGGTTATGATTTTACAAATTAAGCACCAAAACATCATGTTAGACAACAAATTTGACAGAAAAAGTAGTTCAATGCGCAGTCATGTTACGTAGTAATTACTGTATTTACAAATTTAGCACCAAAATATCACGATGTATTGAAAACTGACTACGAAAAAGCGTTGGATAATCCAGAACGTTGGATAAGCTAATGTTGGATAAGTGAGACTCTACTGTAATAATAATAATATTAATAATAATAATAGTAATGCTATGTAGTAATTACTGTATTTACGAATTTAGCACCAAAATATCACGATGTATTGAAAACATTGACTACAAAAAAGCGTTGTATAATCCAGAACGTTGGATAAGCGAATGTTGGATAAGTGAGACTCTACTGTAATAATAATAATAATAAATGCAGTAAAATAATAAATGTATTAGAAATAATAAAAATAGAGTAAAATAAATGTAAAAGTAACAACAATAATAGAGTAACATAATAAATGTAATAATAATAATTAATAATCTATTATATGATCTTATGATGACATAATTGCATTATATGCTCCTATAATCCAGTTCGATGCAGTTAAGCTGCATTCTATGAGTCTACACTCTGACCATATAATGCGGTTTGATCTGCATTATCCTTAGTGTTTCGGATGGGGCCTTGGTGCCACGGCATCCTGGGATTTGTAGCTTTGCTGCCAAAGAGAGTCTCGCCAAGCTCCCATTATTCCATTGCTCTGAGCCACGGGGTGTCCAACTGCATTAATCCCACCGTGTAGATGCACCAACTCCCTTGTTGTTGGCCTTGGATCGCATTCCCTTTCCAAGGAATCTCACAGATAGTTGGGAACGGGAGGGTTGAGTCATGCTTTTGGGAAAGGACCGTGTTGTTTTACCCTCAAACGCAGGGTGTTGCCATGATATTAATCATTAGTCGGAGAGAGAAAAAAGGAATAAAGGGGGGAAAAGAACAATAGTTGGCCCTAGAACTGATGTTGGCTGTCCTGTTATGTTTTTGTCCCGAGAGCTGTCAAAACTGAGTGTCTTTCTGGCATTGTTGTTTCCCTTTTGTTGTTGTGGACCAGGGGTCCCCAAACTAAGGCCCGGGCGCCGGATGCGGCCCATCGAAGCCATTAATCCGGCCCCCACAGCACAAGGGCAGAATGGGGTTGGGCTAAATGGCCCAAGGGGTCTCTTCTTCTCTTACAACCCTCATTATTATTATTATTTTATTGACACAACGACGTTGTATGACACAGCAAACAAGGCAGACATGCTAGATTTCGTTTCACAAAACCACAAGTCGAACACTTCCCAAGTGTTTAGGACTGTGTGATGTATTTTCGGATGATGCGTGCAGATCCCAGCAGGGTGGCCTTTTGCAGCTGGCAGATCGTTATTATTATTATTATTATTATTATTATTATTATTATTATTATTATTATTACACAGCAAACAAGACAGACATGCTGGATTTCGTTTCACAAAACCACAAGTCGAACCCTTCCCAAGTGTCTAGGACTGTGTGATGTATTTTCGGATGATGCGTGCAGATCCCAGCAGGGTGGCCTTTTGCAGCTGGCAGATCGTTATTATTATTATTATTATTATTATTATTATTATTATTATTATTATGACACAGCAAACAAGACAGACATGCTGGATTTCGTTTCACAAAACCACAAGTCGAACACTTCCCAAGTGTCTAGGACTGTGTGATGTATTTTCAGATGATGCGTGCAGATCCCAGCAGGGTGGCCTTTTGCAGTTGGCAGATCGTTATTATTATTATTATTATTATTATTATTATTATTATTATTATTATTATTATTATTATTATTATGACACAGCAAACAAGACAGACATGCTGGATTTCGTTTCACAAAACCACAAGTCGAACCCTTCCCAAGTGTCTAGGACTGTGTGATGTATTTTCGGATGATGATGCAGATCCCAGCAGGGTGGCCTTTTGCAGTTGGCAGACTGTAATTTTGTCAATGTCTATTGTTTCCAAATGCCGGCTGAGATCTTTTGGCACGGCACCCAGTGTGCCCATCACCACCGGGACCACCTGCACTGGTTTCTGCCAGAGTCTTTGAAGTTCAATCTTGAGGTCCTGATAGCGGCTATTATTATTATTATTATTAACATTGAGGCTGGGTGGCCATCTGTCAGGGGTGCTTTGCTTGTGCTTTTGGTGCACAGGGGCAGAAGGCGGTTGGACTCAATGGCCCAAAGGGTCTCTCCCAACCCTCTTTTTTGTTGTTGTTGTTATTATTATTATTATTATTATTATTATTATTATTATTATTATTATTATTATTTATTGTTTGGTGGCCAACTATAGTCCGGCCCTCCAACGGTCCGAAGGATCGTGAACTGGCCCCCTGATTAAAAAGTTTGGGGACCCCTGTTGTGGACACTAGAGGTTCCGTACCAATAATCACACTTCCTCTTCTCCTCCTCTTCTCTTTCCCTTTCTTCCTTCTCTTCTTCCTCCTCTCCTCCTTCCCTTTTATCCTTCTGTTCTTCCTCTTCCCCTCCTCCTCTCCTCCTTCCCTTTCCTACTTTTCTTCTTCCTCTTCTCTTTCAATTTCCTCCTTCTCCTCCTTCTCTTCCTCTCCTCCTCTTTTCCCCTTCTTCATCTTCTCCTTCTCGTCTCCTTCCCATTTCTCCTTCTCTCCCCTTGTTCTTCTCTCCTTCTCTTCTCCCTCAGCTCCAACTCCTATTCTTTCTCTTTACTCTTCTCTTCCTCCTCTTCTCCTGCCCTTCTCCTTCCTTTTTCTCCTCCTCCTTTTTTCCTTCCCATTTCTCCTTCTCTTCTCCTCCTCCTTCCCTTTGCTCTTTCTCTTCTCCCTCTTCTCCTCTCTTTCCATTTCCCCTTCTCTTCTTCCTCTCCTCCTCCTTCCCATTTCTCCTTCTCTTCTTCTTCTCCTTCCCTTTGCTCTTTCTCTTCTTCCTCTCCCCTCTTCTCTTTCCATTTCCCCTTCTCTTCTTCCTCTCCTCCTCCTTCCCATTTCTCTTTCTCTTCTTCTTCTCCTTCCCTTTGCTCTTTCTCTTCTTCCTCTCCCCTCTTCTCTTTCCATTTCCCCTTCTCTTCTTCCTCTCCTCCTCCTTCCCATTTCTCCTTCTCTTCTCCTCCTCCTTCCCTTTGCTCTTTCTCTTCTCCCTCTTCTCCTCTCTTTCCATTTCCCCTTCTCTTCTTCCTCTCCTCCTCCTTCCCATTCCTCCTTCTCTTCTTCTTCTCCTTCCCTTTGCTCTTTCTCTTCTCCCTCTTCTCCTCTCTTTCCATTTCCCCTTCTCTTCTTCCTCTCCTCCTCTTTCCCATTTCTCCTTCTCTTCTTCTCCTCCTTCCCTTTGCTCTTTCTCTTCTCCCTCTTCTCCTCTCTTTCCATTTCCCCTTCTCTTCTTCCTCTCCTCCTCCTTCCCATTTCTCCTTCTCTTCTTCTTCTCCTTCCCTTTGCTCTTTCTCTTCTTCCTCTTCTCCTCTCTTTCCATTTCCCCTTCTCTTCTTCCTCTCCTCCTCCTTCCCATTTCTCCTTCTCTTCTCCTCCTCCTTCCCTTTGCTCTTTCTCTTCTTCCTCTCCCCTCTTCTCTTTCCATTTCCCCTTCTCTTCTTCCTCTCCTCCTCCTTCCCATTTCTCCTTCTCTTCTCCTCCTCCTTCCCTTTGCTCTTTCTCTTCTTCCTCTCCCCCTCTTCTCTTTCCATTTCCCCTTCTCTTCTTCCTCTCCTCCTCCTTCCCATTCCTCCTTCTCTTCTTCTCCTCCTTCCCTTTGCTCTTTCTCTTCTCCCTCTTCTCCTCTCTTTCCATTTCCCCTTCTCTTCTTCCTCTCCTCCTCCTTCCCATTTCTCCTTCTCTTCTTCTTCTCCTTCCCTTTGCTCTTTCTCTTCTTCCTCTCCCCTCTTCTCTTTCCATTTCCCCTTCTCTTCTTCCTCTCCTCCTCCTTCCCATTCCTCCTTCTCTTCTTCTCCTCCTTCCCTTTGCTCTTTCTCTTCTCCCTCTTCTCCTCTCTTTCCATTTCCCCTTCTCTTCTTCCTCTCCTCCTCCTTCCCATTTCTCCTTCTCTTCTTCTTCTCCTTCCCTTTGCTCTTTCTCTTCTTCCTCTTCTCCTCTCTTTCCATTTCCCCTTCTCTTCTTCCTCTCCTCCTCCTTCCCATTTCTCCTTCTCTTCTCCTCCTCCTTCCCTTTGCTCTTTCTCTTCTTCCTCTCCCCTCTTCTCTTTCCATTTCCCCTTCTCTTCTTCCTCTCCTCCTCCTTCCCATTTCTCCTTCTCTTCTCCTCCTCCTTCCCTTTGCTCTTTCTCTTCTTCCTCTCCCCTCTTCTCTTTCCATTTCCCCTTCTCTTCTTCCTCTCCTCCTCCTTCCCATTTCTCCTTCTCTTCTCCTCCTCCTTCCCTTTGCTCTTTCTCTTCTTCCTCTCCCCTCTTCTCTTTCCATTTCCCCTTCTCTTCTTCCTCTCCTCCTCCTTCCCATTTCTCCTTCTCTTCTCCTCCTCCTTCCCTTTGCTCTTTCTCTTCTCCCTCTTCTCCTCTCTTTCCATTTCCCCTTCTCTTCTTCCTCTCCTCCTCCTTCCCATTCCTCCTTCTCTTCTTCTTCTCCTTCCCTTTGCTCTTTCTCTTCTCCCTCTTCTCCTCTCTTTCCATTTCCCCTTCTCTTCTTCCTCTCCTCCTCCTTCCCATTTCTCCTTCTCTTCTCCTCCTCCTTCCCTTTGCTCTTTCTCTTCTTCCTCTCCCCTCTTCTCTTTCCATTTCCCCTTCTCTTCTTCCTCTCCTCCTCCTTCCCATTTCTCCTTCTCTTCTCCTCCTCCTTCCCTTTGCTCTTTCTCTTCTCCCTCTTCTCCTCTCTTTCCATTTCCCCTTCTCTTCTTCCTCTCCTCCTCCTTCCCATTTCTCCTTCTCTTCTTCTTCTCCTTCCCTTTGCTCTTTCTCTTCTCCCTCTTCTCCTCTCTTTCCATTTCCCCTTCTCTTCTTCCTCTCCTCCTCCTTCCCATTCCTCCTTCTCTTCTTCTTCTCCTTCCCTTTGCTCTTTCTCTTCTCCCTCTTCTCCTCTCTTTCCATTTCCCCTTCTCTTCTTCCTCTCCTCCTCCTTCCCATTTCTCCTTCTCTTCTCCTCCTCCTTCCCTTTGCTCTTTCTCTTCTTCCTCTCCCCTCTTCTCTTTCCATTTCCCCTTCTCTTCTTCCTCTCCTCCTCCTTCCCATTTCTCCTTCTCTTCTCCTCCTCCTTCCCTTTGCTCTTTCTCTTCTCCCTCTTCTCCTCTCTTTCCATTTCCCCTTCTCTTCTTCCTCTCCTCCTCCTTCCCATTCCTCCTTCTCTTCTTCTTCTCCTTCCCTTTGCTCTTTCTCTTCTCCCTCTTCTCCTCTCTTTCCATTTCCCCTTCTCTTCTTCCTCTCCTCCTCCTTCCCATTTCTCCTTCTCTTCTTCTTCTCCTTCCCTTTGCTCTTTCTCTTCTCCCTCTTCTCCTCTCTTTCCATTTCCCCTTCTCTTCTTCCTCTCCTCCTCCTTCCCATTTCTCCTTCTCTTCTTCTTCTCCTTCCCTTTGCTCTTTCTCTTCTTCCTCTCCCCTCTTCTCTTTCCATTTCCCCTTCTCTTCTTCCTCTCCTCCTCCTTCCCCTTTCTCCTTCTCTTCTCCTCCTCCTTCCCTTTGCTCTTTCTCTTCTTCCTCTCCCCTCTTCTCTTTCCATTTCCCCTTCTCTTCTTCCTCTCCTCCTCCTTCCCATTTCTCCTTCTCTTCTCCTCCTCCTTCCCTTTGCTCTTTCTCTTCTTCCTCTCCCCTCTTCTCTTTCCATTTCCCCTTCTCTTCTTCCTCTCCTCCTCCTTCCCATTTCTCCTTCTCTTCTCCTCCTCCTTCCCTTTGCTCTTTCTCTTCTTCCTCTCCCCTCTTCTCTTTCCATTTCCCCTTCTCTTCTTCCTCTCCTCCTCCTTCCCATTTCTCCTTCTCTTCTCCTCCTCCTTCCCTTTGCTCTTTCTCTTCTCCCTCTTCCCCTCTCTTTCCATTTCCCCTTCTCTTCTTCCTCTCCTCCTCCTTCCCATTCCTCCTTCTCTTCTTCTTCTCCTTCCCTTTGCTCTTTCTCTTCTCCCTCTTCTCCTCTCTTTCCATTTCCCCTTCTCTTCTTCCTCTCCTCCTCCTTCCCATTTCTCCTTCTCTTCTCCTCCTCCTTCCCTTTGCTCTTTCTCTTCTTCCTCTCCCCTCTTCTCTTTCCATTTCCCCTTCTCTTCTTCCTCTCCTCCTCCTTCCCATTTCTCCTTCTCTTCTCCTCCTCCTTCCCTTTGCTCTTTCTCTTCTCCCTCTTCTCCTCTCTTTCCATTTCCCCTTCTCTTCTTCCTCTCCTCCTCCTTCCCATTTCTCCTTCTCTTCTTCTTCTCCTTCCCTTTGCTCTTTCTCTTCTCCCTCTTCTCCTCTCTTTCCATTTCCCCTTCTCTTCTTCCTCTCCTCCTCCTTCCCATTCCTCCTTCTCTTCTTCTTCTCCTTCCCTTTGCTCTTTCTCTTCTCCCTCTTCTCCTCTCTTTCCATTTCCCCTTCTCTTCTTCCTCTCCTCCTCCTTCCCATTTCTCCTTCTCTTCTTCTTCTCCTTCCCTTTGCTCTTTCTCTTCTTCCTCTCCCCTCTTCTCTTTCCATTTCCCCTTCTCTTCTTCCTCTCCTCCTCCTTCCCATTTCTCCTTCTCTTCTCCTCCTCCTTCCCTTTGCTCTTTCTCTTCTCCCTCTTCTCCTCTCTTTCCATTTCCCCTTCTCTTCTTCCTCTCCTCCTCCTTCCCATTTCTCCTTCTCTTCTCCTCCTCCTTCCCTTTGCTCTTTCTCTTCTTCCTCTCCCCCTCTTCTCTTTCCATTTCCCCTTCTCTTCTTCCTCTCCTCCTCCTTCCCATTTCTCCTTCTCTTCTTCTTCTCCTTCCCTTTGCTCTTTCTCTTCTTCCTCTTCTCCTCTCTTTCCATTTCCCCTTCTCTTCTTCCTCTCCTCCTCCTTCCCATTTCTCCTTCTCTTCTCCTCCTCCTTCCCTTTGCTCTTTCTCTTCTTCCTCTCCCCCTCTTCTCTTTCCATTTCCCCTTCTCTTCTTCCTCTCCTCCTCCTTCCCATTCCTCCTTCTCTTCTTCTTCTCCTTCCCTTTGCTCTTTCTCTTCTCCCTCTTCTCCTCTCTTTCCATTTCCCCTTCTCTTCTTCCTCTCCTCCTCCTTCCCATTTCTCCTTCTCTTCTCCTCCTCCTTCCCTTTGCTCTTTCTCTTCTTCCTCTCCCCCTCTTCTCTTTCCATTTCCCCTTCTCTTCTTCCTCTCCTCCTCCTTCCCATTTCTCCTTCTCTTCTTCTTCTCCTTCCCTTTGCTCTTTCTCTTCTCCCTCTTCTCCTCTCTTTCCATTTCCCCTTCTCTTCTTCCTCTCCTCCTCCTTCCCATTCCTCCTTCTCTTCTTCTTCTCCTTCCCTTTGCTCTTTCTCTTCTCCCTCTTCTCCTCTCTTTCCATTTCCCCTTCTCTTCTTCCTCTCCTCCTCCTTCCCATTTCTCCTTCTCTTCTTCTTCTCCTTCCCTTTGCTCTTTCTCTTCTTCCTCTCCCCTCTTCTCTTTCCATTTCCCCTTCTCTTCTTCCTCTCCTCCTCCTTCCCATTTCTCCTTCTCTTCTCCTCCTCCTTCCCTTTGCTCTTTCTCTTCTCCCTCTTCTCCTCTCTTTCCATTTCCCCTTCTCTTCTTCCTCTCCTCCTCCTTCCCATTTCTCCTTCTCTTCTCCTCCTCCTTCCCTTTGCTCTTTCTCTTCTTCCTCTCCCCCTCTTCTCTTTCCATTTCCCCTTCTCTTCTTCCTCTCCTCCTCCTTCCCATTTCTCCTTCTCTTCTTCTTCTCCTTCCCTTTGCTCTTTCTCTTCTTCCTCTTCTCCTCTCTTTCCATTTCCCCTTCTCTTCTTCCTCTCCTCCTCCTTCCCATTTCTCCTTCTCTTCTCCTCCTCCTTCCCTTTGCTCTTTCTCTTCTTCCTCTCCCCTCTTCTCTTTCCATTTCCCCTTCTCTTCTTCCTCTCCTCCTCCTTCCCATTTCTCCTTCTTTTCTTCTTCTCCTTCCCTTTGCTCTTTCTCTTCTTCCTCTTCTCCTCTCTTTCCCTTTCCCCTTCTCTTCTTCCTCTCCTCCTCCTTCCCATTTCTCCTTCTCTTCTTCTTCTCCTTCCCTTTGCTCTTTCTCTTCTTCCTCTCCCCTCTTCTCTTTCCATTTCCCCTTCTCTTCTTCCTCTCTTCCACCTCCCCCTTCCCATTTCTCCTTCTCTCCTCCTCCTGTTCTTCTTCTCCTTCTTCTCTTTCTCCTCCTCCTTTTCCCTTTCCCTTTCCCCTTCTCTTCTTCCTCTCCTCCCCCCCCCCATTTCTCCTTCTCTTCTTCCTCTCCGCCTCTTCTCTTTCCCCTTCTCTTCTTCCTCTTCTCCTTCTTCTCTTCTCCTTCCCATTTCTCCTCTTCTTCAAAGCCAGGGTCAGATTGAGCTCCCAACCATTAATAGCCTAGCCCGCTGTTGACCAAAACAGCTCGAAAGACAGTTGCATCTGTCGGGTAGAAAATTTAGGTACCACTTTACGCAGGGAGGCTAATTTAACTAATTTATGACACCATAAAATTGCCAGCAGCGTGTGGAAAGGAATGAGGAAGTACTCCATCAAGGACTCGGTGTCACAAGTGTTGACCTATGCAGCTCGAAAGACAATTGCATCTGTCGGGTAGAAAATTTCGGTACCACTTTATGCTGGGAGGCTAATTTAACTAATTTACGACACCATAAAACTGCCAGCAGCGTGCAGAAAGGAATGAGGAAGTGCTCCATCAAGGACTCGGTGTCACAAGTGGACGATGACGCGGCAGCTCCCCCTGTGGCCGGAATCGAGCATACCCTCATGAAGCTGGAAGCTGGAAAAATGCTAAATTGCCTCTGTGTCTGTCTATATGTCGTATGTCTAATGGCATTGAATGTTTGCCATGTATATGTGCACTAGCTGTGCCTGGCCATGCGTTGCTGTGGCCTTGTCTGGTGGTGTTGGTGAGAAATTGTTGAGCTAGTGGTGGTATTGAATGTCTGTTGTATGGTTGTCTTTATGTTTAGTATGCTCACTGAAGTGGATTATATGGCAGTGTGGAGTCAAGATAATCCAGTTCAAAGCAGATAATATAAGATTCTAAATGGGTTATATAGATGTGGAAGGGCCTTGAGTCTACACTGCCATATAATCCAGTTAAAATCTGATAATCTGTGGAAGAGGCCTAAGTGAGGCCTAACTGTGCCTGTCCCCTGGGCTGAGTAGGTTGCTAGGAGACCAAGTGGGCAGAGCTTAGCCTTCAAACTGGCAGCAATTGGATAAAAACTATTATTCCTTTCCCTGTAATTAGGACTTTATTTTTCTTTTCTTTTTGTTGTATCAACCTAAAGCCGTGAATGATGGGTTGTGTTGTCAAATTTCGAGGTTGGGGGGCCTGTAGTTTTGTTGTTTTGTCCGCTGCCCTGATGCCATCACTCTTTTATATATATAGATAGTAATCCGCCCTGAGTCCCCTTCGAGGTGAGAAAGAAGGGCGGAATAGAAATACTGTAAATAAACAAATAATAAATAGAGATACACCTTTAGATGCAATGGAAGGCCATGGAATAAATGGGGAGTCAGCTGTGTTTCAGCTCTTGTTTTTCCACGTCTCAGTTCAAAATTCCATCCACTTACATGCCATTGACCTTTGAGAGTGAGGCCTTTGAAGGACCACGTCTGGCAAATGAAAATTACATTGGAAATGAAAGGTGATGCCGAACGAAATCCAAACCTATTAAAACCAGGAAAACATCTACTGTATTTGATGGGATTTTGGTGGATCTCGGTTTTTCATTCCAAGTTCTATGTGCAAATATTCTAATTATTATTATTTTTTGTCTTAACCGCCGGGTGCAAAATAGGTTGCTCTCATTCTCGGCCAAAGTGGGATTTGAAAGAAACGAGAACCTTTTGAAGACTAAATATAGCCCTCCCGACTGCATCGCAAAGGGCCAAAGCTTAATGCGAATAGCAACAGTCCGTTCTCCAGGTCTGGAAACCGTGTTGTAATTTAACAAGGATATATGTATATATATTTTGCTGTGGAAAAAGTCAGGGGTTTTTTTTGTTAAGGACCTTTGGAACAGATGTTTCGAAATGGACGCCGAAGGAAACAGATCGCTGTAAAAAGCGACATCAAAAAAGAAAGACTCGGCAAAAGGCATCCAAGAATAGCCGGAACAAAGGGCATCCCGTTCTTGATTCTTCCCCTCCTTTTGCAGGAATTTCTGATATTTTGGACACCTGGAACACCTTTTCAGCAAAGAAGTGTCCAAGGATTACGTTTCTTTTCCCTTCCCAGGGTCGTCTTTGGGGGCAAAATTGACGTCTGTCTTCAACATTATTCCATGGCATAATGGCTCAAGAAGAAAGGATCGGCTCCGTTGCCTTTGAACTCCTCCAATGGTCGTTGCCAACCTCCGGTCCCTTCCGCCCAAAATAGTACCAAAAGCTTTGCCTACAAATTCTCCATGTGGCCTCTGTATTCCTTGATATCTCTCTATTTAAAGCCTTGCCTCTCATAGGAAGAACACCACAAGCTCAACTGTAAGACAATTACTTTCAACAGGCAGTCTCGTGAGAGATGCAAAAAGCAAAGTTTATTCTCACAGCTATGATAAGGCAAACCCATTTCAATGGGTCCCATACCATGCAAATGGCCGTCGCAAAAGCATGTCGTAGCAAACAAAGAATATATACCTTTGGCTTATCCAAAATTGACCAGTAGCTGAGGATCTTCCTCACCTTCCACACCTACTTTGGCACAAGTGATACCAATGACCTAACTTGTTTACTCTGAGCTTTCTTCTCTCCTCGGAACTTTCTGGGCATATGCAGAGGCAAAGCCACATATTTATTTTTTATTATTTATTTACAGTATTTATATTCCGCCCTTCTTACCCCGAAGGGGACTCAGGGCGGATCACATTACACATATAAGGCAAACATTCAATGCCTTTAACATAGAACAAGGACAAGACAAACATAGGCTCCGAGCTGGCCTCGAACTCATGACCTCTTGGTCAGAGTGATTTGTTGCAGCTGGCTGCAGCTGGCTGGCTGCTCACCAGCCTGCGCCACAGCCCGGGCGCATAGGCAAAAGTTTACTATTTTCTGGCTTATGGTCCCTTCACAACAACCACAGCAGTAACAACAACAATAACACATTCTGGCACGAAGAGTTTGCGTCGCTTCCTCTGTATTCCTTGATATCTCTCTATTTAAAGCCTTGCCTCTCATAGGAAGAACACCACAAGCTCAACTGTAAGACAATTACTTTCAACAGGCAGTCTCGTGAGAGATGCAAAAAGCAAAGTTTATTATCACAGCTATGATAAGGCAAACCCATTTCAATGGGTCCCATACCATGCAAATGGCAGTCGCAAAAGCATGTCGTAGCAAACAAAGAATATATACCTTTGGCTTATCCAAAATTGACCAATAGCTGAGGATCTTCCTCACCTTCCACACCTACTTTGGCACAAGTGATACCAATGGCCTAACTTGTTTACTCTGAGCTTTCTTCTCTCCTTGGAACTTTCTGGAGAAAGGCACCAACTCACAGGAAGAGAAGGGCATATGCAGAGGCAAAAGTTTACTATTTTCTGGCTTAAGGTCCCTTCACAACAACAACAACAACAACAACAACAACAACAACAACAACAATGCATTCTGGCATGAAGAGTTTGTGTCGCCTCCTCTGTATTCCTTGATATCTCTCTATTTAAAGCCTTGTGTCTCAGAGGAAGAAGACCACAAACTCAACAACAACAACAACAACAACAACAACAACAACAACAACAATGCATTCTGGCATGAAGAGTTTGCGTCACCTCCTCTGTATTCCTTGATATCTCTCTATTTAGAGCCTTGTGTCTCAGAGGAAGAAGATCACAAGCTCAACTGTAAGACAATTACTGGCTCAGGAGGGAAATCAGGCAGAAAACCCAGTCTCGTGAGAGATGCAAAAAGCAAAGTTTATTATCACAGCTATGATAAGGCAAACCCATTTCAATGGGTCCCATACCATGCAAATGGCCGTCGCAAAAGCATGTCGTAGCAAACAAAGAATATATACCTTTGGCTTATCCAAAATTGACCAATAGCTGAGGATCTTCCTCACCTTCCACACCTACTTTGGCACAAGTGATACCAATGGCCTAACTTGTTTACTCTGAGCTTTCTTCTCTCCTTGGAACTTTCTGGAGAAAGGCACCAACTCACAGGAAGAGAAGGGCATATGCAGAGGCAAAGCCACAGAGGCAAAAGTTTACTATTTTCTGGCTTAAGGTCCCTTCACAACAACAACAACAACAACAACAACAACAACAACAACAACAACAACAACAACAACACATTCTGGCATGAAGAGTTTGTGTTGCCTCCTCTGTATTCCTTGATATCTCTCTATTTAAAGCCTTGTCTCTCATAGGAAGACCACAAACACAACAACAACAACAACAACAACAACAACAACAACAACACATTCTGGTATGAAGAGTTTGCGTTGCCTCCTCTGTATTCCTTGATATCTCTCTATGTAAAGCCTTGTGTCTCATAGGAAGAAGGCCACAAGCTCAACAACAACAACAACAACAACAACAACAACAACAAGGCATTCTGGCATGAAGAGGTTGTGTCGCTTCCTCTGTATTCCTTGATATCTCTCTATATAAAGCCTTGTGTCTCATAGGAAGAAGACCACAAACACAACAACAACAACAACAACAAAAACAACAACGCATTCTGGTATGAAGAGTTTGCGTCGCCTCCTTTGTATTCCTTGATATCTCTCTATTTAAAGCCTTGCGTCTCATAGGAATAAGATCACAAGCTCAACAACAACAACAACAACAACAACAACAACGCATTCTGGCATGAAGAGTTTGCGTCGCCTCCTTTGTATTCCTTGATATCTCTCTATTTAAAGCATTACTCTCAGAGGAAGAAGACCACAAACCCAACAACAACAACAACAACAACAACAACAAATTCTGGCATGAAGAGTTTGTGTCGCTTCCTCTGTATTCCTTCATATAACCTGTTCTAGGGAGCCCCCAGTGGCGCAGCGTGTCAAAATGCTGAGCTGCTGAACTTGCAGACCGAAATGTCGGCAGTTCGAATCCGGTGAGCAGAGTGAGCTCCCACTGTTAGCCCCAGCTTCTGCCAACCTAGCAGTTCGAAAACATGCAAGTGTGAGTAGATCAATAGGTACCGCTCTGGCGGGAAGGTAACGGCGCTCCATGTAGTCATGCCGGCTACATGACCTTGGAGGTGTCTACGGACAACGCCGGCTCTTCGGCTTAGAATCGGACACGATTGGACTTAATGTCAGAGGAAAACCTTTACCTTTACCTTTCCTAACCATAATTTTAGACTTCTTGTATACCAAATGCATTGTTCCCAATGGTTTTGTTGAATATTATGCTGGCTTGTTGGGAAGCCCGTTGCTTGGAGTCATTGCTTTAGCCTTTTCCTGGGAAGAGGAAATACTTGTACGGAACGGAGCAAGAATTAAGCTTCCAAACCACCTGCTCCTTATATAAGAGAATCTGGGCTCTTTGAGGCTGCAAAAATCCAAGTTATTTTTACATTTTCCATTCAAAAAAAGGCAGGTTAAAAACAATACCAAAAAGAAAATTATGCCAGCATTTTTATACGTCTTTGCAGGATTTCTGTGGCAAATACCAGACAGTTTGTTTCTCAAAAAAAAAATAAAAATCTTTATTTGCTGCCTTCTCAGATCGGTCTAAATTTGGTAGCATTTAAGAAAGCAACCTGAAAGAAAAGGCTAAAGTTATATTTACAGGAAGAAAATAATAATTCTACCTTTCTCCCTCTGACATAATACGGCTAGACAGGCCCTTTTTTCATTTAGTAAACTCATATTCGGCTCTAAAAATCCATTACATGGGTCCATAAACCATTTATTGGGAAGCCAGAAGGCCTTAGCATTATCAAGAGGGAAAATACATCCTTTTTTTTTTCTTTTTGTAAAATTAAAAAACAGCCCAAAGCAGGTGGCTGAGTGGCAAAGGAATTCTTATTTATAATGGGGAAGAGCCATAGTGTTGGAAGGGACCTCCAAAGGTCATCTAGTCCAACCCAATTCTGAATAAAGACCTCTCTGTCATACTCATTGTCTGAGTATGATGGCCTTCCAAGTGCAGCCCTATTCTTGACCCACATGTTCTTCCTGGGGGAATCCTTTGTTGGGAGGTGTTAGCTAGCCCTAATTGTTTCCTTTCTGGAATTCCCATTTTCCCTGCTTTCAGAGTGTTGCTCTTTACTTACTGTCCTGGTTTTAGAGATTATATTGTTCTGGATTATTATACCACAGTAATAATTTCATATTATATTTATAATCTTATACAGTAGAGCAGGGGTCCCCAAACTAAGGCCCGGGGGCCGGATGTGGCCCTCCGAGGTCATTTACCTGGCCCCCGCCCTCAGTTTTATAATATAATATATTGTATATACATATAATATTGATAAAAATATTATAATGTAATACAATATAACACTAATAATAATACCATATAATAGTATTAATTATATATTACTAATAACATTACAAGCAATATTACAGTATAGTGGTATAGTTCAATATAGTAATATATAATGCTAATATTGTGCTTGCTAATAATATAATGTATTGTATGTACATATAATATTGATAATAATATTATAATGTAATACAATATAACACTAATAATAATACCATATAATAATATTGATTACATATTCTACATTACATATAATATTACTAATAATATTACAGTATAGTGGTATAGTTCAATATAGTAATATTTAATGCTAATATTGTGCTATGCTAATAATATAATATATTGTATGTACATATAATTTGTAAGCCACTCTGAGTCCCCTTTGGGGTGAGAAGGGTGTGATACAAATGTAGTAAATAAATGCAGTAAATAAATAAATAAAAAATAAATACATTTTAGACTTAGGCTCACCCGAAGTCTGAAATGACTTGAAGGCACACAAAAACAACAACAACAACAACAACAACAACAACCCTAATTAACTTGACTATCTCATTGGCCAGAAGCAGGAGCACACTTCCCATTGAAATCCTGATAAATGTATGTTGGGTTAAAATTGGTTTTATTTTTAAATATTGTATTGTTCTTTCATTGTTCTTGTTGTTGTTTTTGCACTAGAAATAAGACATGTGTAGTGTGCATCGAAGTTTGTTTTGTTTTTTTGGTTTTTTTCCAAATGATAATCCGGCCCCTCAACAGTCTGAAGGATTGTGGACTGGCCCTCGGATTAAAAAGTTTGAGGACGCCTGCAGTAGAGTCTCACTTATCCAACATAGGCAGTGTGGATCAGGCCTAAGTGCACTCTGCCTGTGCCCTGGCCGCCATTTTGGCTGAGGGAGTTGCTAGGATACGAAGGGGGCGGGGCCTAAAGGCAGCAGAGCCTACCTTTCTAACTGGCAGTTAGGGGGAGAAAGGCTCTTCCTCATCCTCTGTAATTTGGACTATTTTTCTAGGGTTTTTTTATTGAAAGACATATTTTGGATGACTATGTCTTTTGTGGCCAAATTTGGTGTGATTTGTTTCAGTGGTTTTGTTGTTTACTCCATACATTTTTATATACTGTATATACTTGAGTATAAGCCTAGTTTTTCAGCCCTTTTTTAAGACTGAAAAAGCCCCCCTCAGCTTATACTCAGGTGAGGGTCCTGGTTGGCTTATATTTGGGTCAGCTTATACTCGAAAATATATGGTACATTTATTATTTTTCTCTATTATAATTGGTATTATTACATTTACAGTAGAGTCTCACTTATCCAACATAAACGGGCCGGCAGAACGTTGGATAAGCGAATATGTTGGATAATAAGGAGAGAATAAGGAGAAGTCTATTAAACATCAAATTAAGTTATGATTTTACAAATTAAGCACCAAAACATCATGTTATACAACAAATCTGGCAGAAAAAGTAGTTCAATATGCAGTAATGCTACGTAGTAATTACTGTATTTACGAATTTCGCACCAAAATATCATGATATATTGGAAACATTGACTACAAAAATGCGTTGGATAATCCAGAACGTTGGATAAGCGAGTGTTGGATAAGTGAGACTCTACTGTATTTATTTTTCTCTATTATTATTGCTACTATTAGATTTATTTTACACTATTTTTATTATTATTAATAATACATTTATTATTTCACTCTGATCTTATTATTATTATTATTGCATTTATTATTTTCCTGTATTTATTATTGCTTGTATTATTTTCCTGTATTTATTATTATTATTATTACATGTATTATTTTACTCTATTGTTATTAAAAGGACACATAAGCACATTTACATTGAAGAAGTTGAGAATAATGATTGGATCAGAGTTGGACCGTCATCTTAAATTAGAGCTTTATGTAAATATTCAAAAACATTTAACCTACTGATGCCTCAATTAATGTCATTTTATTGGTATCTATTTTTATTTCTGAAATTTACCACTCTTGGCTTATACTGGAGTCAATGTTTTCCCAGTTTTTTGGTGGTAAAATTAGGTGCCTCGGCTTATATTCAGGTCGGTTTATGCTCAAGTATATACGGTATATAGATGGTATATACAATATATTTGGCTGGAGGTGTGGAGGAACCTTCTTTCTTGATTTATTCAAAGGGGGAGGAAAGTCCCCATGAAACCCAATCCCTGGTCAAAGTGTGTCCAAGAGAAATTCGCCCGGAAAAAAGGACCTTGCCATCACCGTGTGCCGATTTGTCTCATTAACAAATATTATCTTAGAAGATGGTTATCTTCCTAATGGCTCTGGAGAGCACAGCCAAGGGAATTGCATTATGTCTCCATGGCTCTCTTTGGATGTCAGGCCTGTAGGTCAGCCTTTGAACTCGGGCGGTGGGTGAAATGCAAAATATTGTTTAAAAAGAAGGAAAGGGGTGCATTGGGGAGGAAGAACGACTCCCTCGATTATGTAGCCTTCTCCAGTTCCAGTGCCACCAAGACGAGGATGATGATGTAGTTAGGAATAATAATAATAATAATAATAATAATAATAATAATAATAATAATAATATCCTCAGCTGCTGTAAGAAAATTGAACAGACAGACTACAAACAGAGGCACAACTATGTGTCCCAAATGATTCATTGGAACTTATGCCTCAAGTACCACCTGCCAGCAGCAAAGAACTGGTGGGATCACAAACCTGCAAAAGTATTGGAAAATGAGCACGCAAAGATACTGTGGGACTTCCGAATCCAGACTGACAAAGTTCTGGAACACAACACACCAGACATCACAGTTGTGGAAAAGAACAAGGTTTGGATCATTGATGTTGCCATCCCAGGTGACAGTCGCATTGACGAAAAACAACAGGAAAAACTCAGCCGCTCTCAGGACCTCAAGATTGAACTGCAAAGACTCTGGCAGAAACCAGTGCAGGTGGTCCCGGTGGTGATGGGCACACTGGGTGCCGTGCCGAAAGATCTCAGCCGGCATTTGGAAACAATAGGCATTGACAAAATTACGATCTGCCAACTGCAAAAGGCCACCCTGCTGGGATCTGCACGCATCATCCGAAAATACATCACACAGTCCTAGACACTTGGGAAGTGTTCGACTTGTGGTTTTGTGAAACGAAATCCAGCATGTCTATCTTGTTTGCTGTGTCATACAACATCGTTGTGTCAATAATAATAATAATAATAATAATAATAATAATAAAGTAATAATAAAACTTTATTTATACCCCGCCACCATCTCCCCAACGGGGACCCGGGGCGGCTTACATGGGGCCATGCCCGGGACAATACAATATAGCAAAATATAAAAACAACATATCATAATACAATTACAACAATACAATAAATGATCGTGTACAGTACAACACAAAATCAAAAAAGCAATATAACAGGGCGGGCCGCATGAACACTCAGTTAAAACTTGGGGTGAGAAAAGGATAAGAATAAAGAATCTACAATACTTGTACTCTGTTTTCCTCTCTTGATCAAGACCTCAAGTGGCTCCCATCATCATCATCATCATCATCATCATCATCATCATCATCATCATCATCATCATCATCATCATCATGTTATTATTATTAAAATCCAGTGAGCGGATTTTAATAATCCCACTCACATCTCTAGGTTAAGGTTCCTTATACCACCAGTTCTTGACTACTGGCAGGTGGTGCTTGTGACATAAGTTGCAATGAATCCTTTGGGCCACATAGTTGTGCCTCTGTTTGTAGTCTGTCTGTGCGATTTTCTTCCAGCAGCTGAGGATATGATCCATGGTTTCATCCGCTTCCTTGCACAGTCTGCAAGGACAGGATTTTTCGATCTTGGCCTCAATTGCATTTTTCCTGATGGCTTGCTCCTGGGCTGCAAGGATCAGGCCTTCTGTCTTCTTCTTCAGGGTCCCATTCGTGAGCCATAACCAGGTCTTCTCCTTATCAACTTTTCTTTCAGTTTTGTCAAGGAACTGCTCATGCAATGCTTTTTTGGGTCAGCTGTCAGCTCTGGTTTGTAGTTCAGTTATTATTATTATTATTATTATTATTATTATTATTATTATTATTATTATCTACTTATATGCTGCTTTCCTCTCTTGATCAAGACCTCAAGTGGTTCCCAACATTATTATTAATAATATAGTCAATAATAATAATAATAATAATAAGTGTTTTGTTGTGTTTCAAATAATAATAACAATAATAATAATAGCAATGCAGACAAAAAATCAGTATAAGAAAACCGCACTACAAACTAGAGCTGACAGCTGGCACAACAAAACATTGCATGGAAAGTTCCTTGGCAAAATTGTTTGTCAAAATTGTTTATCTTGTTTGCTGTGTCATAATAAAATAATAGCATATCTACCTTGTTTGCTGTGTCAGACTATGTCAATAATAATAATAGGTAATAATAATAATAATCTACATTTATGCTGTTTTCTTCCCATGATCAAAAAAAATCAGCTGATGACCCAAAGTGCAGACTGTGCAAGGAAACCGATGAAACCATTGATCATATCCTCAGCTGCTGTAAGAAAATTGCACAGACAGACTACAAACAGAGGCACAACTATGTGGCCCAAATGATTCATTGGAACCTATGCCTCAAGTATCACCTCCCTGCAGTTAAGAACTGGTGGGATCACAAACCTGCAAAGGTTGTGGAAAATGAACACGCAAAGATACTGTGGGACTTCCGAATCCAGACTGACAAAGTTCTGGAACACAACACACCAGACATCACAGTTGTGGAAAAGAACAAGGTTTGGATCATTGATGTTGCCATCCCAGGTGACAGTCGCATTGACGAAAAACAACAGGAAAAACTCAGCCGCTATCAGGACCTCAAGATTGAACTTCAAAGACTCTGGCAGAAACCAGTGCAGGTGGTCCCGGTGGTGATGGACACACTGGGTGCCGTGCCAAAAGATCTCAGCCGGCATTTGGAAACAATAGACATTGACAAAATCACGATCTGCCAACTGCAAAAGGCCACCTTACTGGGATCTGCCCACATCATCCGAAAATACATCACACAGTCCTAGACACTTGGGAAGTGTTCGACTTGGGATTTTGTGAAACGAAATCCAGCATATCTATCTTGTTTGCTGTGTCATACAATGTCGTTGTGTCAATAATAATAATAATCTACATTTATGCTGTTTTCTTCCCATGATCAAGACCTGAAGTAGCTCCCAACATCATCATCATTAGGTACAGACATTATATCCCTGGCTGATTCTAAGAACATTCTTGTGTGACCCACAGGTAACTAAAGGAGAGAGAGAAAGAGAAACTATACACACACACACACACACACACACATATCTCAAAGGAGCCTTCACGCCTGCAACTCTGATGAATGGGATGATGCTTGGAGACATAAACCAGAGCAAGGGCCGTAATGAAGCCAAAGTGGGATTTGTTTCTGATTTATGGCGCTAATGGAGCTGGAAGGTGGGCCGGCACGGCGTGGTACCAGATGTCAACACTAGATGCATTCGGGTGCCTATCTTCACACTCATAAAGATATATATGTGTGTGTGTATGTGGGTGGGTGTGTAGGTAAAGCTCTCCTTCCATAGATAATAATGCTCCTTTCTCCCCAGCCTTCATTCTCTTTCCAAAAGGAGATAACTTGCCTTTTTCTCCAAAGGCACAGCCAGACTGTAGACTTGTGTTTTAATGACATTGAGTGTTTTAACTGAACTGTCTCCTTATCATCATCATACATTATCATTATTATTGTATGACACAGCAAACAAGATAGATGTGCTGGATTTCGTATCACAAAATCACAAGTCGAACACTTCCCAAGTGTCTAGGACTGTTTATTGTTATTATTATTATTATTATTATTAACACAACGACGTTGTATTGCACAGCAAACAAGATAGATATGCTGGATTTTGTTTCGCAAAACCACAAGTCGAACACATTATTATTATTATTATTATTATTATTATTATTATTATTATTATTATTATTATTATTATTATTGTATGACATAGCAAACAAGATAGACATGCTGGATTTCGTATGACAAAATCACAAGTCGAACACTTCCCAAGTGTCTAGGACTGTTTATTGTTATTATTATTATTATTATTAACACAACGACGTTGTATTGCACAGCAAACAAGATAGATATGCTGGATTTTGTTTCGCAAAACCACAAGTCGAACACTTATTATTATTATTATTATTATTATTATTATTATTATTATTATTATTGTATGACACAGCAAACAAGATAGACATGCTGGATTTCGTATCACAAAATCACAAGTCAAACACTTCCCAAGTGTCTAGGACTTTATTATTATTATTATTATTATTATTATTATTATTATTATTATTATTATTATTATTTTATTATTATGACACAGCAAACAAGATAGATATGCTGGATTTCATATCACAAGTCGAACACTTCCCAAGTGTCTAGGACTGAGTGATGTATCTTCGGATGATGCGTGCAGATCCCAGTAGGGTGGCCTTTTGCAGTTGGGAGATCATGATTTTGTCAATGTCTATTGTTTCCAAGTGCCGGCTGAGATCTTTTGGCACGGCACCCAGTGTGCCCATCACCACCAGGACCACCTGCACTGGTTTCTGCCAGAGTCTTTGAAATTCAATCTTGAGGTCCTGATAGCGGCTGAGTTTTTCCTGTTGTTTTTCGTCAATGCGACTGTCACCTGGGATGGCGACATCAAGTGATCCAAACCCTTTTTCTTTTCCACAACTGTGATGTCTGGTGTGTTGTGTTCCAGAACTTTGTCAGGCTGGATTCGGAAGGCCCGCAGTATCTTTGCGTGCTCATTTCCCAATACTTTTGCAGGTTTCTGATCCCACCAGTTCTTTGCTGCTGGGAGGTGGTACTTGAGGCATAAGTTCCAATGAATCATTTGGGCCACATAGTTGTGCCTCTGTTTGTAGTCTGTCTGTGCAATTTTTTTACAGCAGCTGAGGAGATGATCCATGGTTTCGTCGGTTTCCTTGCACAGTCTGCATTTTGGGTCATCAGCTGATTTTTCGATCTTGGCCTGAATTGCCTTTGTTCTGATGTCTTGCTCCTGGGCTGCAAGGATCAGGCCTTCTGTCTCCTTCTTCAGGGTCCCATTTGTGAGCCAGAGCCAGGTCTTCTCCTTGTCAGCTTTTCCTTCAATTTTGTCAAGGAACTTTCCATGCAATGTTTTGTTGTGCCAACTGTCAGCTCTAGTTTGTAGTGTGGCTTTCTTGTACTGGTTTTTGTCTGCTGTGCTTTGAGGAGTTTCTGATGTTTGACTTCAATCAAAGCAGGTTCTTCATTTTGCTTTACATCTTCTGCCAGGGCATGTTCTTCTTCTTTGACTGCTTGTTTGACTTGTAAGAGCCCTCCGCTCCCTGATCTTCTAGGCAGATATAGCTGGACAACATCACTGCGAGGGTGCAGTGAGTGATGAATGGTCATGAGTTTTCTTGTTTTTCTGTCCAAATTGTCCAGTTCTGCCTGTATAATAATAATAATAATAATAATAATAATAATAATAATAATAATAATAATAGTAATAATGTGTTGCAAGCAGGAAATTAACACTATTATTATTACTATCGATGATAATAATAATAATAATAACAATAATAAGTTTCAAGGAGGGAATGAACATTACTATGATTATTACAGATGACTGTGATGATGATGATGATGATCTAGAATGAGATATTGCAAGATTTGCAAACCCAACCAAGGGAGGGTTTCTTCGTCTCATTTAACTTGTGGTTTCACTCCTCTGCTAATAAAATTGTCAAATTGATTTCTGGAACAAGGACAGCAAAGCCCAGGTTCGGATGCCAAGGTTTTAAACATGTTTCTCTAACATATGCAACAGTTTGGAAACAATGCTGGCTTTCCTAAATTCAACCCCCCCCCCCCCCCCCAAAAAAAAATTCAAGAGAGAGAGAGAAAATGACAATATTATTTTGGCAGAAACCTTGCTGAAAAAGAGCGGGTGGGGGGGGGGGGGGAGACATCATTTCAGCCGGTGAGATTTTCAATCACGGAACGTCTGGCGGCTCTGATTTTAATTTAAAGCTACAGAATACCTCACTTGACACGGTTTCAAGCACTGACCCAACCTTTACTGGAAATTTCGGTAGCAAAACAAAACTTGGGTCCTGCAGTGCGGTGAATCGCCGGGCAATTTAGGCAGAGAAAAGGGCAACGTTGCCCGATGTTGCATTTCCTTTATCTTTAAATGTTTTATTTTATTACTAGCTTTGCCTGGCCACGCGTTGCTGTAGCTTATGGGAATCCTTTGTTGGCCAGGTGGAATAGCAGTGAATAGCCTTGCAGTCTCAAAGCCTGGCCGTTTTCTGGAGTAGCTGGAGCTGTTTGTTATATGAACGTAGAGTCATGGATGAGGGGTTGTGCTGCCAAGTTTAGTGTTTCTGGGATGTGTAGTTTTGTTGTTTTGTCCTAGGCCGAAATTTCATTACCCTTTTATATATATAGATAGATTATTTTATTACTTGAATTTATCCAATTGTCTATTTCTCTCTCATTACAACTTAGTTCCTCCTTCCAGATTTCTGTCAAGGTATTTTTTTAATATTGTATAGTTTTCCTGTGATTATTTTGTAAATGTATCCCATGGTTCCTTTATCTTTATCTACTTTCGATTTTATTATTTTATCAAGATCTGTCTCTGGGACTTCCTTACTCTTCCATTCTGTTAACTTTTTAGAAAACCCTCTCCATAATAACCAATAGTCAACATGGATTTACCAAAAACAAGTCATACCAGACTCATCTGATCTCTTTTTTCGGCAGAGTTACGAGTTGGGTCGATACAGGGAATGCTGTAGATGTAGCGTATCTGGATTTCAGTAAGGCCTTCGACAAAGTCCCCCACGACTTTCTGGCAAACAAACTAGTAAAATGTGGGCTAGACAAAACTACGGTTAGGTGGATCTGTAATTGGCTAAGCGAACGAACCCAAAGGGTGATTCTCACCAATGCGCCGTCTTCATCTTGGAAAGAAGTCACGAGTGGAGTGCCACAAGCAGGGCTCCGTCCTGGGCCCGGTTCTGTTCAACATCTTTATTAACGACTTAGACGAAGGGTCAGAAGGCACGATCATCAAGTTTGCAGACGACACAAAACTGGGAGGGAGAGCCAACACTCCAGAAGACAGGAGCAGAATTCAAAACGATCTTGACAGACTAGAGAGATGATTGGCCGAAACTAACAAAATGAAGTTCAACAGGGACAAATGCAAGATACTTCACTTTGGCAGAAAAAATGGAAATCAAAGAGACAGAATGGGGGACGATGCCTGGCTTGACAGCAGTGTGTGCGAAAAAGACCTTGGAGTTGTCGTGGGGAACAAGTTAAACATGAGCCAAAAATGTGATGCGGCAGCAAAAAAAGTCAACGGGATTCTGTCCTGCATCCATAGGGGAATAGCGTCTAAATCCCGGGAAGTCCTTCTCCCCTCTATTCTGCCTTGGTCAGACCACACCTGGAATCACACTGTGTCCAATTTTGGGCACCGCAGTTGAAGGGAGATGTTGACAAGCTGGAAAGCGTCCAGAGGAGGGCGACTAAAATGATTAAGGGTCTGGAGAACAAGCCCTATGAGGAGCGGCTTAAAGAGCTGGGCATGTTTAGCCTGCAGAAGAGAAGGCTGAGAGGAGACATGATGTGGGCCATGTGAGGGGAAGTCATAGGGAGGAGGGAGGGAGCTTGTTTTCTGCTGCCCTGCAGACTAGGACACGGAACAATGGCTTCAAACTTCAGGAAAGGAGATTCCACCTGAACATCAGGAAGAACTTCCTCACAGTGAGAAGGGCTGTTCACCAGTGGAACTCTCTCCCCGGGGCCGTGGTGAAGGCTCCTTCTTTGGAGGCTTTTAAGCAGAGGCTGGATGGCCATCTGTCGGGGGTGCTTTGAATGCGATTTCCTGCTTCTTGGCAGAATGGGGTTGGACTGGATGGCCCATGAGGTCTCTTCCAACTCTACTATTCTTTGATTCTATGATTCTGTGACCGCACTTATCTTTTATCTCCTCCCACTGCATTACTGTTCCATCGGGTTTCAGTATGTCCCGGATCTTTGTTATGCCGTGTTGTTCCAATTTCTTTAACATGTTCTGGTATCACTGGGAATTTCTATTCTCTATGGATCCTACTGGGAACATATCTATTTTATTTATTTGAAGTTTATCTTGTCATTTTTCCCAGTATGTCACCTGAGAGATGTCTATCAGTCAGATTGGTGATGGTTACACAACATATCCAGTTCTGGTTGTTGTTGTGCCTAGATCTTGTTGTGCCATGGGGAGGGAATGGAGACTAAAACGGGACCAAGGATGGTGTATGGAGTGAAGCCTTGCAGCCCTTGGAGGAGAGGCAGGTGCCCTTTTAACTCCACTTATTTTAAGGTTATATAAGCAAAGTCACTGGAGGAATGCGCAGAATGTACACACAGACAGGGGGGTGGGTGTGCCTTTTCGGAAAGTCAAGTGTAACCCCACAAAGGCCTGTGATTTAAAAGACCCCCTTTGCCCCCCATATAAACAAGTCCAAGGGAGAGACAGGTTTGAAATGGAAAAGACCGAAGAAGGAACCACTTGTGTGGAACCAGAAGCGTTGCTTGGCAAGAGGCACCTTTGGGCATTTCCATGAAGGATGATGACCTGCCAACTGCAAAAGGCCACCCGACTGGGATCTGCGCGCATCATCCGAAAATACATCACACAGTTCTAAATGCTGAAATAGAATGTCAAATATAAGATGAGCAATAGATGATGTGAAATAGAGGAAGTGAAATATAAGATGAGCAATAAATGATGTAAAATAGGGGATGTGACATATAAGACAGGCACTAGATGATGTGAAATAGGGGATGTGAAATATAAGATGAACAATAGATGATTGAAATAGATGATGTGAAATAGAGGATTTGAAATATAAGATGAGCAATAGATGACATGAAATAGAGGAAGTGCAATAGAGGATTTGAAATATAAGATGAGCAATAGATGGTGTGAAATAGAGGATGTGAAATATAAGACAAGCAATAGATGATGTGAAATAGGGGGTGTGAAATATAAGATGAACAATAGATGATTGAAATAGATGATGTGAAATAGAGGATTTGAAATATAAGATGAGCAATAGATGATGTGAAATAGAGGAAGTGCAATAGAGGATTTGAAATATAAGATGAGCAATAGATGATGTGAAATAGAGGGTGTAAAATATAAGACGAGCAATAGATGATGTGAAATAGTGGATGTGAAATATAAGATGAGCAACAGATGACTAAAATAGAAGAAGTGAAATAGGGGATGTGAAATATAAGATGAGCAATAGATGATGCGAAATAGTGGATGTGAAATATAAGATGAGCAACAGATGACTGAAATAGAAGAAGTGAAATAGGAGATGTGAAATATAAGATGAGCAATAGATGATGTGAAATAGAGGATGTGAAATATAAGATGAGCAATAGATGATGTGAAATAGAGGAAGTGAAATATAAGATGAGCAATAGATGATGTGAAATAGAGGATGTGAAATATAAGATGAGCAATAGATGATGTGAAATAGAGGAAGTGAAATATAAGATGAGCAATAGATGATGTGAAATAGAGGAAGTGAAATATAAGATGAGCAATAGATGATGTGAAATAGAGGATTTGAAATACAAGATGAGCAATAGATGATGTGAGAGGATTCGAAATATAAGATGAACAATAGATGATGTGAAATAGAAGTTGTGAAATATAAGATGAGCAATAGATGATGTGAAATAGAGGATGTGAAACATAAGATGAGCAATAGATGATGTGAAATAGAGGATGTGAAACATAAGATGAGCAATAGATGATGTGAAATAGAGGATGTGAAATATAAGATGAGCAATAGAAGAAGTGAAATAGAGGATTTAAAATATAAGATGAGCAATAGATGATGTGAAATAGAGGATGTGAAACATAAGATGAGCAATAGATGATGTGAAATAGAGGATGTGAAACATAAGATGAGCAATAGATGATGTGAAATAGAGGATTTGAAATATAAGATGAGCAATAGATGATGTGAAATAGAGGATGTGAAACATAAGATGAGCAATAGATGATGTGAAATAGAGGATGTGAAACATAAGATGAGCAATAGATGATGTGAAATAGAGGATGTGAAACATAAGATGAGCAATAGATGATGTGAAATAGAGGATGTGAAACATAAGATGAGCAATAGATGATGTGAAATAGAGGATTTAAAATATAAGATGAGCAATAGATGATGTGAAATAGAGGATGTGAAACATAAGATGAGCAATAGATGATGTGAAATAGAGGATGTGAAACATAAGATGAGCAATAGATGATGTGAAATAGAGGATTTGAAATATAAGATGAGCAATAGATGATGTGAAATAGAGGATGTGAAACATAAGATGAGCAATAGATGATGTGAAATAGAGGGTGTAAAATATAAGATGAGCAATAGATGATGTGAAATAGAGGATGTGAAATATAAGATGAGCAATAGAAGAAGTGAAATAGAGGATTTGAAATATAAGATGAGCAATAGATGATGTGAAATAGAGGATGTGAAACATAAGATGAGCAATAGATGATGTGAAATAGAGGATGTAAAATATAAAATGAGCAATAGATTATATGAAATAGAGGATTTGAAATATAAGATGAGCAATAGATGATGTGAAATATAAGACGAGCAATAGATGATGTGAAATAGAGGAAGTACAATACATGGTGTGGAATATAAATGCCCAACATGCAACGTGCAATTTCAATGTGCAACGACTAAGGGCAGAGGAATGTGCTGTCTTCACGATTCAGCTTCAATGGTACATTTTGGGCTTGCATCGTGTGACCTACCTATCATACTGTCTCTAACCGAATGCAGTCCATCATGTGCCACTCAACCACAAAGTGATTCGTACACCATAGTGTTAATGGAAGAGCCAATGTGGTGAGTCCTTATAGTAAGCGTCTGGTGGATCCCATATCTGTGGGATGTTCGGTCTGAGTTTCGCCTTTCCCTTTTGTGCGCATTAAAACACTTTGTGCCGCACTTCACCCGCCGGAGGATGTTTACACGCGGCTCCTTTTGCAAAGGGCTGTTTACAGGAAATATTTTCCTCCCCATTAAGCAAGGGTGCCGAAAAGACATTACGATTTGGGCTGCTAAACAAGCTAAAAATACATTGGAAAACAAAGGAGGCATCGGCATTCTTCTCCTCACTCAGACATTGTAAAACTTAATGGGGTGGCATTTTTAAAAATAACACTTTCTGTGGCAGGCAGCTCTTCCGTACAGATGTGAGCAATTTCAGCAACAATAAGAAGAAAAACTACCCAGACGGCTCATTCTTAGGAGGCTCGGAGTCGGCCTTTGGTACCCGGACGGACGGATTTGGGTCTCTGTCATGCAAATAAATAAATCGGCAACATCTTTGTAATGTAGAACTTCGCTTGGCATCGGCGTTTTCCGTCCTTCCAAATCCGGAGCCTTTTGCCTTGAATTTGGGGCCTGGGTTTGTATTGTTTGCCTTTGAGCGAGAACAGAGGACCACCTGGGCGAAGGCGATGTGAAACGTGACGCTGGGCTTTGTAATGGAGAGCGCCCCGGTGCAAATACTTTACCGAACAGGTCATATATTCAGCAAAGCCCCGAAGAAAAGGGAAAATGATAAATGGTGAAGTCATGCTTGCAGAAGGGCTGCCCAGGTGGTGCAAAGCCAGGGCCTGAGCGTCCGGAGCACGCATGCGGATGGATGGATGGATGGATGTGCATGGATGTATATCTATGAATGACTGTGTATGATTGAAATGTGTATATCCATGGATGGATGGGTGGATGGATGGGGATTCTATGGATGTCTATGGATGTATGTATGTATGTATGTACGTATGTGTGTGGATAGATGCATGGATGTATGTGGATGGATATGTATTGTATGTATGTATGTATGTGTATGGATAGATGCATGGATGTATGGATGTGTGTGGATGGATATGTATTGTATGTATGTATGTATGTGTATGGATAGATGCATGGATGTATGGATGTGTGTGGATGGATATGTATTGTATGTACGTATGTGTGTGGATAGATGCATGGATGTATGTGGATGGATATGTATTGTATGTATGTATGTATGTGTATGGATAGATGCATGGATGTATGGATGTGTGTGGATGGATATGTATTGTATGTACGTATGTGTGTGGATAGATGCATGGATGTATGTGGATGGATATGTATTGTATGTACGTGTGTGCGTGGATAGATGCATGGATGTGTGTGTATGGATGTATGGATGTGTGTGGATGGATATGTATTGTATGTATGTGTGTGTGTGGATAGATGCATGGATGTATGTGGATGGATATGTATTGTATGTACGTATGTTGTGTGGATAGATGCATGGATGTATGTGGATGGATATGTATTGTATGTATGTGTGTGTGTGGATAGATGCATGGATGTGTGTGTATGGATGTATGGATGTGTGTGGATGGATATGTATTGTATGTACGTATGTTGTGTGGATAGATGCATGGATGTGTGTGTATGGATGCATGGATGTGTGTGGATGGATATGTATTGTATGTACGTATGTTGTGTGGATAGATGCATGGATGTGTGTGTATGGATATGTATTGTATGTACGTGTGTGCGTGGATAGATGCATGGATGTGTGTGTATGGATGTATGGATGTGTGTGGATGGATATGTATTGTATGTACGTATGTTGTGTGGATAGATGCATGGATGTATGTGGATGGATATGTATTGTATGTATGTGTGTGTGTGGATAGATGCATGGATGTGTGTGTATGGATGTATGGATGTGTGTGGATGGATATGTATTGTATGTACGTATGTTGTGTGGATAGATGCATGGATGTGTGTGTATGGATGTATGGATGTGTGTGGATGGATATGTATTGTATGTACGTATGTTGTGTGGATAGATGCATGGATGTGTGTGTATGGATATGTATTGTATGTACGTGTGTGCGTGGATAGATGCATGGATGTGTGTGTATGGATGTATGGATGTGTGTGGATGGATATGTATTGTATGTACGTATGTTGTGTGGATAGATGCATGGATGTATGTGGATGGATATGTATTGTATGTATGTGTGTGTGTGGATAGATGCATGGATGTGTGTGTATGGATGTATGGATGTGTGTGGATGGATATGTATTGTATGTACGTATGTTGTGTGGATAGATGCATGGATGTGTGTGTATGGATGCATGGATGTGTGTGGATGGATATGTATTGTATGTACGTATGTACACATATGTATGTGTGGATAGATGCATGGATGTGTGTGTACGGATGTATGGATGTGTGTGGATGGATATGTATTGTATGTACGTATGTTGTGTGGATAGATGCATGGATGTGTGTGTATGGATGCATGGATGTGTGTGGATGGATATGTATTGTATGTACGTATGTACACATATGTATGTGTGGATAGATGCATGGATGTGTGTGTACGGATGTATGGATGTGTGTGGATGGATATGTATTGTATGTACGTATGTTGTGTGGATAGATGCATGGATGTGTGTGTATGGATGCATGGATGTGTGTGGATGGATATGTATTGTATGTACGTATGTACACATATGTATGTGTGGATAGATGCATGGATGTGTGTGTATGGATGTATGGATGTGTGTGGATGGATATGTATTGTATGTACGTATGTTGTGTGGATAGATGCATGGATGTGTGTGGATGGATGCATGGATGTGTGTGGATGGATATGTATTGTATGTATGTATGTATGTGTATGGATAGATGCATGGATGTATGGATGTGTGTGGATGGATATGTATTGTATGTACATATGTGTGTGGATAGATGCATGGATGTATGTGGATGGATATGTATTGTATGTATGTATATATGTGTATGGATAGATGCATGGATGTATGGATGTGTGTGGATGGATATGTATTGTATGTACGTATGTACACATATGTATGTGTGGATAGATGCATGGATGTGTGTGTATGGATGTATGGATGTGTGTGGATGGATATGTATTGTATGTACGTATGTTGTGTGGATAGATGCATGGATGTGTGTGGATGGATGCATGGATGTGTGTGGATGGATATGTATTGTATGTACGTATGTGTGTGGATAGATGCATGGATGTATGTGGATGGATATGTATTGTATGTATGTATGTATGTATGTGTATGGATAGATGCATGGATGTATGGATGTGTATGGATGGATATGTATTGTATGTACATATGTGTGTGGATAGATGCATGGATGTATGTGGATGGATATGTATTGTATGTATGTATATATGTGTATGGATAGATGCATGGATGTATGGATGTGTGTGGATGGATATGTATTGTATGTACGTATGTGTGTGGATAGATGCATGGATGTATGGATGTGTGTGGATGGATATGTATTGTATGTACGTATGTGTGTGGATAGATGCATGGATGTATGTGGATGGATATGTATTGTATGTATGTATGTATGTGTATGGATAGATGCATGGATGTATGGATGTGTGTGGATGGATATGTATTGTATGTACGTATGTGTGTGGATAGATGCATGGATGTATGTGGATGGATATGTATTGTATGTATGTATGTATGTATGTATGTATGTGTATGGATAGATGCATGGATGTATGGATGTGTGTGGATGGATATGTATTGTATGTACGTATGTGTGTGGATAGATGCATGGATGTATGGATGTGTGTGGATGGATATGTATTGTATGTACGTATGTGTGTGGATAGATGCATGGATGTATGTGGATGGATATGTATTGTATGTATGTATGTATGTGTATGGATAGATGCATGGATGTATGGATGTGTGTGGATGGATATGTATTGTATGTACGTATGTGTGTGGATAGATGCATGGATGTATGTGGATGGATATGTATTGTATGTATGTGTGTGTGGATAGATGCATGGATGTGTGTGTATGGATGCATGGATGTGTGTGGATGGATATGTATTGTATGTACGTATGTACACATATGTATGTGTGGATAGATGCATGGATGTGTGTGTACGGATGTATGGATGTGTGTGGATGGATATATAAGTATGTACATATGTTCGTATGTATGTGTGTGGATGGATGCATCGATGCATGTGTATTGATGTATGGATGTATGTACTATGTATGCATGTTAATGGAGGGATGAATGAATTTATGTGTGTGGATGTGTATGGGTGTATAGATGATGGATGTATATGTATATGCATGTATATATGTATGTATGCATGTGTGTATGTGTGCATGTGTGTATGTGTATGGATGGATGTGTGAGTGTGTGTGTGTATGAATGAATGTGTATGGATGAATGGATGAGCAGATGGATGTGTATGGAGGTATGTATGCATGTATGTGTATCGATGCAAGTGTATGTGTGTATGTATGTATGTGTGGATGTATATGTATATGTATGTATCTATGTATGCATGTGTATGGATGGATGAATGTGTGAGTGTGTGTATATATGTATGAATGTGTATGAGTGAATGGATAAATGGATGGATGTGTATGGATGTACGATGGGTGTATGATGGATATTTATGTATATGCATGTGTATGTATGTATATACGTATCTATGGGCATATGTATGTGTATATATGTATGTACTATGTATGCATGTATATGGATGAATGAATGAATAAGGAGTTAATCCCCAATTTACTAACAGCAGCGAGCCTGATAATAGCTAAAAATTGAAAAGAAAAGCATAATTTCAGTTACAAGATTGGTGCAAAGAGGTATGGAATGTAGCCATAAATGATCAATTGACCTGCGGTATTAAGACTAAAAAAAAGGAATGTGGAAATTAAATGATTTTTGGAAAATACGTGGGAAATAGATAGAATAATGCCCTGGCCCCATGCTATGGAGGCATAGGAGTTGCAAGGTCTTCTGCCAGGAAAGATGGAAAGCGAAGGGCCGAAATTCCAGGAACTCTTCCTGCTCGCGAGTCCCGCTTTCGCAGGTCTGGGGCCGGGCAGGATCAAGCGAAGCCCAGCTGGGGAAATACAAGCCATGCAAATAGCTGAAAAGATAGGTAAAAGTCTGGGCGCTTTTCCAGAAACACTGAACGATAGACTCCCAACATCTGGTTCAGGATGGAGCCCTTGCCTTTGCAAAGGGAAAGAAAGAAAGAAAGAAAGAAAGAAAGAAAGAAAGAAAGAAAGAAAGAAAGAAAGAAAGAAAGAAAGTTACTTCATAAGAATATGATTTCATAGCAATAGGGAAAAAAGACTGCCATGGCTCAATGCTGTGGGATCGAGTGATAGTTTTGCAAAGTTTTTGCCTTCTTTGCCAAAGAGTACTAGTGCCTCGCCAAACTACAATTCAAGTGGGATCAAACTGCATTCATTCTACAGTGTAGATGCTCCCCCTTGGCAGATTTCCCTTTATTGTGTGCCAGAGATGGGATAGAACAGATGTTGAAATGGAATATAGCATATCGGGAAGACACATCCACCAATCCATCCATACACACACATCCATCTCTTCATCCACATATGCATCCATCCATCCATACATACATACACATACATCCAGTCATCCATACACATGCACACATACATAAATACACATCCATCCATCCATCCATACATACACACATGCATTCATGCACCCATACACATACATACATACATACAAACATACACACACACATTGATCCACCCATATACATACATATATATATACACACACACATAAATTCATACATTCATCCATACACATTCATACACACACACATATCCATCCATCCATACATACATACACATGCATACACACACACATTTATCTATCCATCCACACACATGCATACATACATACATACACATCAGTCCAGTTATCAATACACATGCACACATACATAAATACACATCTATCCATCCATACATACACACATGCATCCATGCACCCATACACATACATACATACATACAAACATACACACACACATTGATCCACCCATATACATACATATATACACACACACACACACATAAATTCATGCATTCATCCATACACATTCATACACACACACATATCCATCCATCCATCCATACATACACATGCATACACACACACTTTTATCTATCCATCCACACACATGCATACATACATACATATATACACATCAGTCCAGTTATCAATACACATGCACACATACATAAATACACATCCATCCATCCATACACACACACATGCATCCATACACCCATACACATACATACATACATACAAACATACACACACACATTGATCCACCCATATACATACATATATATACACACACATAAATTCATACATTCATCCATACACATTCATACACACACACATATCCATCCATCCATACATACATACATATGCATACACACACACATTTATCTATCCATCCACACACATGCATACATACATACATACACATCAGTCCAGTTATTAATACACATGCACACATACATAAATACACATCCATCCATCCATACATACACATATGCATCCATGCACCCATACACATACATACATACATACAAACATACACACACACATTGATCCACCCATATACATACATATATATATACACACACACATAAATTCATGCATTCATCCATACACATTCATACACACACACATATCCATCCATACATACATACATACACATGCATACACACACACATTTATCTATCCATCCACATACATGCATACATACATACATACACATCAGTCCAGTTATCAATACACATGCACACATACATAAATACACATCTATCCATCCATACATACACACATGCATTCATGCACCCATACACATACATACATACATACAAACATACACACACACATTGATCCACCCATATACATACATATATATATATACACACACACATAAATTCATGCATTCATCCATACACATTCATACACACACACATATCCATCCATACATACATACATACACATGCATACACACACACATTTATCTATCCATCCACATACATGCATACATACATACATACACATCAGTCCAGTTATCAATACACATGCACACATACATAAATACACATCTATCCATCCATACATACACACATGCATTCATGCACCCATACACATACATACATACATACAAACATACACACACACATTGATCCACCCATATACATACATATATATATATACACACACACATAAATTCATGCATTCATCCATACACATTCATACACACACACATATCCATCCATACATACATACATACACATGCATACACACACACATTTATCTATCCATCCACATACATGCATACATACATACATACACATCAGTCCAGTTATCAATACACATGCACACATACATAAATACACATCTATCCATCCATACATACACACATGCATTCATGCACCCATACACATACATACATACATACAAACATACACACACACATTGATCCACCCATATACATACATATATATATACACACACACATAAATTCATGCATTCATCCATACACATTCATACACACACACATATCCATCCATCCATACATACATACACATGCATACACACACACATTTATCTATCCATCCACATACATGCATACATACATACATACACATCAGTCCAGTTATCAATACACATGCACACATACATAAATACACATCCATCCATACATACATACACACATGCATCCATGTACCCATACACATACATACATACATACAAACATACACACACACATTGATCCACCCATATACATACATATATATATATACACACACACATAAATTCATGCATTCATCCATACACATTCATACACACACACATATCCATCCATACATACATACATACACATGCATACACACACACATTTATCTATCCATCCACATACATGCATACATACATACATACACATCAGTCCAGTTATCAATACACATGCACACATACATAAATACACATCCATCCATCCATACATACACACATGCATCCATGCACCCATACACATACATACATTCATAGAAACATACACACTCATTGATCCACCCATATACATACATATATATACACACACACATAAATTCATACATTCATCCATACACATTCATACACACACACATATCCATCCATCCGTACATACATACACATGCATACACACACACATTTATCTATCCATCCACACACATGCATACATACATACATACACATCAGTCCAGTTATCAATACACATGCACACATACATAAATACACATCCATCCATCCATACATACACATATGCATCCATGCACCCATACACATACATACATTCATAGAAACATACACACTCATTGATCCACCCATATATATATATATACACACACACACACACGCACACATATATATACACACACACACTCACCCATTCATCCATACACATGTATACACACACATCCATCCATCCATCCATACACATCTATTCATCAATTCATACATACACATGCATACACACATACACACACACATTCATCCATCCACACACATGCATACACACATATACATCAGTCCAGTTATCCATACACATGCACACATACATAAATACACATTCACTCATCCATACATACACACATGCATCCATGCATCCATACACATACATACATTCATAGAAACATACACTCATTGATCTACCCATATATATATCCACACACACACACACATATATATACACACACACACGCACTCATCCATTCATCCATACACATGTATACACACACATCCATCCATCCATCCATACACATCTATTAATCAATCAATACATACACATGCATACAGACATACACACACATTCATCCATCCACACACATGCATATATATACACATCCATTCATCCATACACATGCATACACACATATACATCAGTCCAGTTATCCATACATATGCACACATACATAAATACACATCCACCCATCCATACATACACACATGCATCCATGCACCCATACACATACATACATACAAACATACACACATATTGATCCACCACCCATATACATATATATGTGTGTGTGTGTGTGTATGTACAGTAGAGTCTCACTTATCCAACATAAACGGGCCGGCAGAATGTTGGATAAGCGAATATGTTGGATAATAAGGAGGCATTAAGGAAAAGCCTATTAAACATCAAATTAGGTTATGATTTTACAAATTAAGCATCAAAACATCAGGTTAATCAACAAATTTTGGCAGAAAAAGTAGTTCAATATGCAGGAATGCTATGTAGTAATTACTGTATTTACGAATTTAGCACCAAAATATCACGATGTATTGTAAACATTGACTACAAAAATGCGTTGGATAATCCAGAATGTTGGACAAGCGAGTGTTGGATAAGTGAGACTCTACTGTATATATCCTATCCAAATCTGTGTTTCTATGATTCCAATTAAGTCTCCATGGTGATTACCAGGGAACCATTGCACTCTAATTGCACCGTGCAAAAGCTGCACAATTAGAAACAAAAGCTGAGCCAAAGGAAAGGCAATAATAATAATAATAATAATAATAATAATTGGAAAATGAACATGCAAAGATACTGTGGGACTTCCGAATCCAGACTGACAAAGTTCTGAAACACAACACACCAGACATCACAGTTGTGGAAAAGAACAAGGTTTGGATCATTGATGTTGCCATCCCAGGTGACAGTCGCATAGATGAAAAACAACAGGAAAAACTCAGCCGCTATCAGGACCTCAAGATTGAACTTCAAAGACTCTGGCAGAAACCAGTACAGGTGGTCCCGGTGGTGATGGGCACACTGGGTGCTGTACCAAAAGATCTCAGCCGGCATTTGGAAACAATAGACATTGACAAAATCACCATCTGCCAACTGCAAAAGGCCACCCTACTGGGATCTGCACACATCATCAGAAAATACATCACACAGTCCTAGACACTTGGGAAGTGTTCGACTTGTGGTTTTGCGAAACGAAATCCAGCATATCTATCTTGTTTGCTGTGCCATACAACGTCGCTGTGTTGATGATGATAATAATAATAATAATAATAATAATAATAATAATAATAATAATAATAATAATAGGATGACTTTATTTGTATTCCCGAGGGGACTCAAGGCGGATTCCAACAAACAAAACCCACAGGCACAAGCATTCAATGCCTTTCAAGAAGGAGGAGTTTTTCTTTTCTCTCCTTAAACCCCCTTGAAAAATAGTTTTGACAGAATGTAATGAAGTTAAGGAATATGTCATGGGCCCTTGCCTGGCACATCTGTGACCCAGATGTTGCCTGCAACCCAAAGGCACACGCCTGACGCTGGCCACGCAAACACGGGTTGCCCCGCACCTCCATGCTCTGCGCCCGGCGTCACATCAAAGCCCGTCTTGCGAGGAATTATGGCCCTCTGAAGTCATTTAATTACGAGGCAGTGAACTCAGAAGTAATGGAAAAGGGGCTTGATCCCTGGCGGATTGAGGAATGGGATTCAGTCGCGGTGAGTCAGATTCACAGCCGGGATTCAGGCAACTTTACAGGAATTTCATGACACATTTTACTGCCGCCAACTCTTGAAATAATTCAATGGCCAAACTCCATTCTTCGGCCCCTTATAATAAACCAACGGATGGAGCAGGTTGTTTTGTGACTGATTTATACTTGGGATGAGTTTGTTTCATAAGCTTGGGGACCTGATGGTGCCCGGATTATAAGAAGAAGGCATTGTTTGTTTTGGGATGTTAGGTAATATCACTGAAGTTTGGTCCAGATCCGGTTCAGTGCTGTCTGGATAAGGGTGAATTACTATTCCCAGATTCCACCTCCAAACACTGCCAGTACAGTAGAGTCTCACTTATCCAACGTAAACGGGCCAGCAGAAGCTTGGATAAGCAAATATCTTGGATAATAAGGAGGGATTAAGGAAAAGCCTATTAAACATCAAATTAGATTATGATTTTATAAATTAAGCACCAAAACATCATGTATAGAACAAATTTGACAGAAAAAGTAGCTCAATACTCAGTAATGCTATGTAGTTATTACTGTATTTACGAATTTAGCACCAAAATATCACGATGAATTGAAAACATTGACTACAAAAATGGCTTGGATAATCCAGAAACTTGGATAAGTGAGACTCTACTGTATACAAGTTTTACTAAAAGCAGTAATAAAGACAAACAGACTTGCAGACAATAGACACAGGACTCTCATTCTAGGCAGACAGAACAGAACAGAACTGAAGCAATCAGTAATGCATACACACTTGTGTCTGGACACTCCCCAGTTCCAGCCACACATCAAGGTCAACACAGCTTCTTAGTAATTAACTCTTTCCAGATTATAGCACACTCTGGATGATGCAATCAGTATGCAATACAAACAAGACACAAATTGCATTTAAACACTACCTATACACAAATCCCACATTAACAAATCAACCCCAAACCCTGCCAGTATTTGCAGTTGGCCATGTTGGGTCTGTGTGCCAAGTTTGGTCCAGATCTGTCATTGGCTGGGATCAGGGCTCTCTTTGTTGGAAATACGGTATTCTTACAGCATTTATGGAATATATCTACGAGGGTTGAATGAAAAGTAATGCCTCCACCTTCGTTACTTGGGTTTGGATGGGAATATTTTAATAAATCGAACGCAGAAATAATCCTTAGAATGTGCTCTTTAACTACCACTATTCACTTTTCCACATAATCACCAGACAATTGGATACATTTCTGCCAACGAAGAACAAGTTTTCTGAAGCCGTCACGGAAGAAGTCAACAGGACCCATCGTGCACAGATCTTCCAATAACCAAGCAAAACAATAATGTGACCCACACGTTCTTGTGAAATGCCGATGATGCCTGAAATTTCTCTCTGAGTGATACAACGATCGTCCTGAATCAATCTGTCAACCTTTCACTTGTGAAACTCGGTGGTTTCTGTCACAGGACGTCCAACTCTTTGTCTGTCACGCAAGTAAGATGTTCCCACCTCAACAACTTTAAACTTACTCGCCCAACGATGCACAGGACTCACATCAACACAATCCCCATAAACAGCTTGCATTCTCTGATGAATCTCCTTTGGGGTGACACCTTCTGCAGTCAAGAATTCAATGCTTAAGTTGCATTGACCGACCGTCTGCGCAGGACTCCATATCTCGCACTTTAACAACACAGCCGTTCAATGCTAAGGCTTCCCCGTCTGCGCAGGGTTCCATACTTCGCACTTTAACAACACAACCGTTCAATGGTAAGGCTTCCCTGTCTGCGCAGGGTTCCATACTTCGCACTTTAACAACACAACCGTTCAATGCTAAGGCTTCCCCGTCTGCACAGGGTTCCATACTTCACACTTTAACAACACAACCGTTCAATGGTAAGGCTTCCCTGTCTGTGCAGGGTTCCATACTTCGCACTTTAACAACATAGCCATTCAATGCTAAGGCTTCCCCATCTGCACAGGGTTCCATACTTAGCACTTTAACAACACAACCGTTCAATGGTAAGGCTTCACTATCTGTGCAGGGTTCCATACTTCGCGCTTTAACAACACAACAGTTCAATGTTAAGGCTTCCCCGTCTGCACAGGGTTCCATACTTCGTGCTTTAACAACACAACTGTTCAATGCTAAGGCTTCCCACCAAATGGAACTGTAGAGGAGAGTCTACTGAACAAGCCAGGACCTGCCACAGACCAGGACTGCCATTTGTTGAGAAGTTACGAAGGTGGAGGCATTACTTTTCATTCAACCCTTGTAGAAGGCAGGATCACCAAGTTTGCAGAGGACACCAAATTGGGAGGGAGGATAAATAAACAAATAAATTTTGACTCTTGGTTTTTTTCCCAGCACAGATAAATTTCGAGATGTCTTTTTGCCAAACCTTGAAAATCTTTTCAACAGTAAATCATTTCAAGGTGGAAATACAGCACCTTTGGTCAGGCTCATAAAGGGCGATGCACCCAATCCAAGCGGGTTTATTTGTATAGAAATTAACTTTATGGGGGGTCAGGCCCTTTCTTTCTCCTCCCGAAATCTTAGAAGGCCTCCAGATCTTGCCTTGAAAGGGAATCCATTTCAAAGCAGGCCTCGTAGGCGGTTGGTCGGTCAGTCCACAAATCATTGTAGCAAATTACAGAGTCCATTTTGGATGTGACCTCTTGGCCACGGCTTTGAAAAGGTAACCTATGAAGATCTGAACAGTCCCTCGGTCAACACCCTTTGGGAAAGACAATTTATTAGGCTGTTCGTTTGGTTAAGGAATGAAAGCAAAGGGAGATTTATGGCCGCATGCCTATTTACGGACAAAGCGGGCCTCGAAAGGACACTACAGATTGTGTTTTGGGGATGTATCCATCCCAACTGCAAGAAAACTGCACAAAGGAACCATCCCATGCCCGTGAGTTTAAATACAAGCACAACATACACAAAGGAATTCTTTCTAAACATCAGCTTCCATGTTCTAGGTCATTCTACTTCAAGAGTTCTAGATCCATCAATAAGCCATCTTCATATTCCAGTACAAGGGCAGAGAAGCATATGGCAAGCAATATGAGACTGTAACAGATATTTTTTGGTGTGCACAGACATCATTTTATGAGCAAGTTCTATACAATATAGTTAATAATAATAATAATAATAATAATAATAATAATAATAATAATAATACAAGCAGTCAAAGAATAAGAACACGCCTTGGCAGAATATGTAAAGCAAAGTGAAGAACCTGCTTTGATTGAAGTCAAAAATCAGAAACTCCTCAAAGCACAGCAGACAAAAAACCAGTACAAGAAAACCGCACTACAAACTAGAGCTGACAGCTGGCACAACAAAACATTGCATGGAAAGACAGACTACAAACAGAGGCACAACTATGTGGCCCAAATGATTCATTGGAACTTATGCCTCAAGTACCACCTGCCAGCAGCAAAGAACTGGTGGGATCACAAACCTGTAAAAGTATTGGAAAATGAGCACACAAAGATACTGTGGGAATTCCGAATCCAGACTGACAAAGTTCTAGAATACAACACATCAGACATCACAGTTGTGGAAAAGAACAAGGTTTGGATCATTGATGTCGCCATCCCAGGTGACAGTCGCATTGATGAAAAACAACAGGAAAAACTCAGCCGCTATCAGGACCTCAAGACTGAACTGCAAAGACTCTGGCAGATACCAGTGCAGGTGGTCCCAGTGGTGATGGGCACACTGGATGCCGTGCCAAAAGATCTCAGCCGGCATTTGGAAACAATAGACATTGACAAAATTATGATCTGCCAACTGCAAAAGGCCATCCGACTTGGATCTGTGCCCATCATTCAAAAATACATCACACAGTCCTAGACACTTGGGAAGTGTTCGACTTGTGATTTTGTGAAACGAAATCCATATCTATCTTGTTTGCTGTGTCATACAATATAATAATAATAATAATAATAATAATAATACATTTTATTTGTTAGCCACCTTTCCTTAAGTCTCAAAGCAGGATAAAACATAGTTAAAATACATAGATAAAATACATAGGTTCTAGGTTCTTCTACTTCAAGGGTTCTAGATCCATCATTAGGACATCCTCGTGTTCCAGCACAAGGGCAGAGAAACATATGACAAGCAATATGAGACTGGAATAGGCATTTGTCATGTGCACACAGAGCATTTTATGAGCAAGTTTTACACAATACATCATCTATATATATAAATGAGTGATGGCATCATGGCGACCCACAAAACAACAAAACTACAGGCCCCCCAACCTCGAAATTTGACAGCACAACCCATCATCCATGCCACTAGGTTGATACAACAAAAAGAAAAGAAAAATGAAGTCCTAAGTAGAGGGAGAGCAATAATTGTAACTACCACCAATTCCTCAATACTTTATTTCCCATACCACCATACTTCGCCACAGCAACGCGTGGCCGGGCACAGCTAATATTTGATAAAAAGAAAGAGTTCTGGTACTATTCAAGAGTCAGTACTCCCTGGGACGGTTTCCTCATCGCGAAGTGCCAACAAAATGAAAAACACATAATGCAAAACAATACTTGCAAGGAGACTCGTGATACACTGAACCCATTTGTCGTGATGATATCATAGCATTCCTTTGCTCCTCCACTTCTTCATCTTATTTTATTGTGAAACCAATGCGTTTTATTTCAGGGTTATTTCCTTTTTGTTTTATAATGACAACGGTTAATGCGTCTGCCTCTTTGGACACTGAAAGATCTGTTTGGAAACCCATTAAAAAAAATCCTGGAACAACCACGATTCCCAAGAAACGTTTGGACAGAAAGCTTGGCCAGACTTGAAAGCTGAGAATGTTGGAATCACGTCTGCGTGTTTTCACTTAACATATAATGTTTCAATAGTAAACAGGTGCCTTTCTTCTTGTTGTCCATAAAGAATAATCTGTTGTCTCAAATGCCATTTTCCCTCTGGTCTTCTACATGTTCTTGATCTGTATTTTGTATTTCCCCCAATGGGGAGAAAATCCATATCTTTGCTTAATCTTCCATAAGTCATCTGTTTATGGATAGTAACATGCTAGAAACGGGGAGAAATGAATCAAAATTTAGATTTTTTTTAAATCTCTAATTCTCATCTTTTCATGGTCATATAGAAACACATCTCTCTCTCCATCTTAAATTATGTCTCCCTTTTCCAAATATTCCTTTACTAGCTTGGGTACCAATGTTATCTGAAAATTGTACAAAATGCATAAGGTTGAGGGAGAACTACAACTCCCATCATGCCAGGTTCACCCCGAGAAAATCCATCAATATTTAAAGTTTGATATGTTGGACAAGTTTGCTCAAGATGCATCATCGGTGGGGTTGAGTGTGCTCTCTGGCTATAAGGTGAACTACAACTCCCATTATGGAGAGTCAGTCCCCTCAAACCCTTCCAGATTTAAAATCAAATCATAGATCACATATGCAATATGTATATAGTCCTGCAGCTGAAGTGGATATGAGTGATATTGATGAAGGGCTTTGGGGAAAGGATTTGTTGAAGAATGAAACTGTATGATCCAAAAAATTGGTATATTGTAATGGTTTGATCATTGGACTAAAACTCTGGAGATCAGGGTTGGGATCACTGCTTGGGTCATACTCTCTCAGCCTCAAAGGAAGGCAAAGGCAAATGTCCTCTGCACAAATGCTGCTGAGAAAACTCCACGATAGGCCGGTCAAGTGTCAGAAATGGCTTGACGGCACATGAGACCCGCATTCAGCCTCTCAAAAAACTATATGTGATGTCCAGGGTAATTTTCAAGTGTAGGCGAACAGAATTTTGACGCTCCCCCCAAACCAATCACTGAAAAATAAAAGTGTTGGATAAGCGAAAATGTTGGATAATAAGGAGGGATTAAGGAAAAGCCTAAATAAAGAACAACACTCTGAAAACAGGGGAAATCCAGACAGGAAACAATCAGGGCCAGCTAACACTGCCCAACCAAGGATGCCCCTCAGGGAGGAAGCAGCCAGGCTTTGAATCTGCAAGGCCATTAAATGCTAATCAAGCTGGCCAATTGCAACATTCACATGCAATTATGAAGAATGGCGTCACAAGTAAGTGCCTTGTTTGCCTCGCGGTTGAACCGCCTCTGGTGATGCCATGCAAAGAATTTCAAACAAAAAGGTAAAGTAGAGTTCAATCAATCAATCAATCAGCAATTTATTACGGTCTATGACCAGAATATATGAAAATGGGCACAAGTGCCCGAAAAGGTGAATCGCAGTTCCCATAAAAGTCAAATAAAAGAACAAGTTAAAAACATTTTATAATAAAAACAAATTAAAATCAGACTATTAGCAGGATCAGCTAATAGTAAATATCGATCCACTAAAAGGCTCTGGAGGGGGATAGAACGAGCATTTGCAGCATTTCAGTTATAACAATTGCTCTGGCTACAGGCCCTGCGGGGTCAGTCATCGTCCGTCTGATGGAAATTGCTGCCGCACAGAACCTGGTGACACTATAGGTTATTGCAGAACAGGAGTCTGAGAGCAGCAGAAGAGGTGTAGTATCTTTCAGTGCGGCCTGGATGTTTTAAAAGCCAAGGAGTGATTAAATTGATTCTAACATCTCTATAAAACATACATAAACAAAACATAAGCATAGAGTTTAAGTCCATCATCCAGGATTGCAGAACTCGGAGCCAAACGGCGCTTCATCTTCACGTATCTTGAGCCTTCTTTCATTTTGAAGCCGTCAATCGTTCACAATGGAGAAAGGGGCCCCAGAAATACAAAGTGCTGGATCTCAGCCCCTGCGAAGCCAAGCTCAAAGGAGGTCTTGATCTCCCCAAATGCCTTCTAAAAAAAAACAGAGCCTTGGAAACACCCAAGGCAGGTGTCTCTCCCCACAAAGCTATAAAGGGCAGCGGAGGGAGCCAAGGAGGCCACATCTGGAGCGTGTTGAAGGTCAATGGAAGTTGCAGGTGTCCTTGGCCGGGCAATGCAGCCCAAAAGCCCGTCCCAGAAGGGGAACGCATCAGGGGCCACGGTGCCAAGGATCCCAAAGCCTCCCTTACCGACGCCAATGCCTGCCTCAACGTGCGCTTTTCATGAGCTTGGCGGGCGCCCAGGGCGGGTGATATAAGCCCTGTTAGGTAATGCCTCTTATATAAGGCACGGGTGGCTACCAGATGTCTGGCCTGCGCAGCCCTCCAATGAAGCATTGAAATGCAACAATACAAAAATAGTATCAATGGCACGGAGATCTTGCATCACATTTTTCGAGCCGATTGTGGGCCCACTTGGTGGTGAGGGCAAGATGGAGACAGGGAGGGAATTTCCATCTGGTTTTCTCCCAATCGTCATTTTTGTGCCCGAAATCAACATCATCTGCCTTTGAACCGTCAGGAAACAAAGGTGCCACTCTCTCGTTCAAACATATGGGCAATTTGAGAGTATTTTGGAAATTCAGGTATGCTCAAGAGGTAGAATGAGAAGCTACGTCCTCTTGGGGAGATAGGGCGGAATACTAATGAAGTGTATTATTATTATTACAGTAGAGTCTCACTTATCCAAGCTAAACGGGCCGGCCAAATGTTGGATAAGCGAATATGTTGGATAATTTATTTTATTTATTTATTACATCACTTCTACCCCGCCCTTCTCACCCATCGGGGGACTCAGGGCGGCTTACAGTATAACCATACACATTAAAAACAGTTTTCATCAAATTTAAAAATCCATCAAGATTAAAAATTACAATAAAATTAAGAATAGCCATTAAAATATACATAATTATACATTTAAATATACATTTAAGGCGCTTAATAATAAGGAGAGATTAAGAAGAAGCCTATTAAACATCAAATTAGTTCATGATTTTACAAATTAAGCACCAAAACATTATGTTATACAACAAATTTGGCAGAAAAGGTAGTTTAATATGTAGTAATGCTACGTAGTAATTACTGTATTTACGAATTTAGCCCCAAAATATCATGATATATTGAAAACATTGACTACAAAAATGTGTTGGATAATCCAGAATGTTGGATAAGCGAATGTTGGATAAGTGAGACTCTACTGTATTTTGGAATTTCAGATATGCTCAACAGGTAGAATCAGAAGCTAAGTCCTCTTGGGGAGATAGGACGGAATACTAATGAAGTGTATTATTATTATTATTATTATTATTATTATTATTATTATTTACTATTATTATTACTGTATATACTCGAGTATAAGCCTAGTTTTTCAGCCCTTTTTTAAGACTGAAAAAGCCCCCCCCCCCAAAAAAAATCACGGCAACACAATTTCTTGTGTTGTCGAAGGGATCACAGGGTTGTTGTATGTCTTTCGGGCTGTGTGGCCATGTTCCAGAAGTATTCTCTCCTGACGTTTCACCCACATCTATGGCAGGCATCCTCAGAGGTTGTGAAGTCTGTTGGAGATTTGCAAATGAGGTTTATATCTTTGTGGAATAATGTCCAGGGTGGGAAAAGAAAGAACAGGGTTGTTGTATGTTTTCCGGGCTGTATGGCCATGTTCCAGAAGTATTCTCTCCTGACGTTTCGCCCACATCTATGGCAGGCATCCTCAGAGGTTGTGAGGGTTTCTTGCCTGCTTTAGGAGTCTTGTATCTGTTTCAGGAAGGAAGAGTTCTATATTTCATTCTTTGATGCGAGAATGAGAACTTTCAACGCTTTCCTCCCCTATGGGTAAAATTTGGAGAAATCTAGGACCTTATTCAACCACCTTTTACATTCTGGGAATCTCTTTTGAAAAATGAGTTTTGGCTCAAAGGCCATTTTGATTCCTGAAATGCTGCATTGTGTGTGACATGTACCACTTTTAGGAAATGGTCCTCCTTTGCATATATAAAACATTTCCACGTACAGTAGAGTCTCACTTATCCAAGCTAAACGGGCCGGCAGAATGTTGGATAAGCGAATATGTTGGTTAATAAGGAGGCATTAAGGAAAAGCCTATTAAACATCAAATTAGGTTATGGTTTTACAAATGAAGCACCAAAACATCATGTTATACAACAAATTTGACAGAAAAAGTAGTTCAATACTGTAACTATTGTATTTACGAATTTAGTACCAAAATATGATATATTGAAAACATTGACTACAAAAATGCCTTGGATAGCCCAGAACCTTGGATAAGCGAGTCTTGCATAAGTGAGACTCTACTACATCTGAAACACGAAGGGATCTTGTTACTAACACTTTTGCTGTTGGGGGTTTTTCCGATGCATTGAGAAATCTGCTTCAGTTCGCCTGTCATCGCAACGCCCACTGGACAAGTTACTCAAATGTTTACGTGAGATGGTGAGCAAGTTCACACCAGACCTGGTTTGTGGAAGCCGCAATGGGAAGTGGTTTGTGTGTCCAATTCCGTGCCTTCCTGTTGTGGTCGGAGGCTTCCCTGGGAGGTCACAGGCCCAGGTCTCCAAGAACCGGAGGGAGCTGTCCAGCCGAGCCACCTCCTGAATTCTCCAAAGGAGTAAGTGCTGCAAGTGCCATGGCCTTACAGTTTGTCCTCCACTTTTGCCCAGGACAGGTTCTGACTCTGGCTTCACGTCTTGGGAAGGGACTCAGAGGCGAGTGGTACTTATCTTCATACGTACAATCATAGAAGCATAGAGTCAGACGAGACAACATCTAGTCCAACCACCTGCCATGCAGAAAAAACACCATCAAATAATAATAATAATAATAATAATAATAATAATAATAATAATAATAATAATAATAATTGAAGGAAAAGCTGATAAGGAGAAGACCTGGCTCTGGCTCACGAATCGGACCCTGAAGAAGGAGACAAAAGGCCTGATCCTTGCAGCCCAGGAGCAAAACATCAGGACAAAGGCAATTCAGGCCAAGATCGAAAAATCAGCTGATGACCCAAAATGCAGACTGTGCAAGGAAACCGACGAAACCATGGATCATCTCCTCAGCTGCTGTAAGAAAATCGCACAGACAGACTACAAACAGAGGCACAACTCTGTGGCCCAAATGATTCATTGGAACTTATGCCTCAAGTACCACCTCCCAGCAGCAAAGAACTGGTGGGATCACAAACCTGCAAAAGTATTGGAAAATGAGCATGCAAAGATACTGTGGGACTTCCGAATCCAGACTGACAAAGTTCTGGAACACAACACACCAGACATCACAGTTGTGGAAAAGAACAAGGTTTGGATCATTGATGTTGCCATCCCAGGTGACAGTCGCATTGACGAAAAACAACAGGAAAAACTCAGCCGCTATCAGGACCTCAAGATTGAACTTCAAAGACTCTGGCAGAAACCAGTGCAGGTGGTCCCGGTGGTGATGGGCACACTGGGTGCCGTGCCAAAAGATCTCAACCAGCATTTGGAAACAATAGACATTGACAAAATCACCATCTGCCAACTGCAAAAGGCCACCCTACTGGGATCTGCACACATCATCAGAAAATACATCACACAGTCCTAGACACTTGGGAAGTGTTCGACTTGTGGTTTTGTGTTGATAATAATAATACCATCAAAGCACCCCTGATAGATGGCCATCCAGCCTCTGTTTAAAAGCTTTCAAGGAAGGAGCTTCCACCACACTTCATGACTACATTGAAACTAGAATAGAGAGAAATCAGCGTGGAAACTGCAAGAGGTACCATAGATTGTTGTACATGGAAATAATGGTAGTAAATAGTTTTGATTAATTAATTAAACTATACGTATTGTGAAATTATGGTTTTTTTTCTCAAAGTGACACACCACCCAAGTCATGCTAGGTGAATTTTGACACACCAAGCGCAAAAGGTTGCCCATCATTGGCTTACATCGTCCTTTTTCATCGGGGTTGGAGATGCGTGGCCTAGAAGACGAATGTGGGAGGAAGGAGGCTGAAGTTGCCACGAAATGGGTGGATTAATGTGTTTCCCGAATTGGGGAGTAATGTTCAGCGAGCCAGATATTTTGCTACTTCAAAGACTTTGTCTTCCGAAAGGGAATGGTATTTTGCAACCAGGCTTCAAGGATGTCGTAATCCCATTTCCTAGATTCTTTGTTTCATGGCTCTCCAATTGCTGTTAAATTATTCAGGGCAAGCCTATGTACATCAGTCGTTTCTCAGCATAAAGGCAGGAATAGGGTTACTTTCTGTCTCCTCTCCTCCCTGGCGCATGATCTCCGTTTGTTTCCAAAAGTCTATTAGGAGGGAAACTCCCTCCTTAAAGGGATTTGTTTTCCCAAAGATCAGATTCCCCAGATCCCAATATCGCATCTTGGGAGGTATTGGATATAATACGAAACCCAACTTTTCCACCCATAAAGACATCAACAGCCACGGCTGCCAAGCCCTCCACCTTCTCAACAAAGGAATGCGAAAGGATGCCGGCTGTAACCGAATCCTCAATATCCATGGAAGAAAGCGGTCATGTTATAGTCATGAATAATATAATCATAATATAATACAGTAGAGTCTCACTAATCCAAGCCTCGCTTATCCAAGCCTCTGGATAATCCAAGCCATTTTTGTGGTCAATGTTTCCAATATATCGTGATATTTTGGTGCTAAATTCATAAATACAGTAATTATAACATAACATGTCAGCTTTTCCTTCAATTTTGTCAAGGAACTTTCCATGCAATGTTTTGTTGTGCCAGCTGTCAGCTCTAGTTTGTAGTGCGGTTTTCTTGTACTGGTTTTTTGTCTGCTGTGCTTTGAGGAGTTTCTGATTTTTGACTTCAATCAAAGCAGGTTCTTCACTTTGCTGTACATATTCTACATATTACTACTACAGTAGAGTCTCACTTATCCAACACTCGCTTATCCAACGTTCTGGATTATCCAACGCATTTTTGTAGTCAATGTTTTCAATATATCGTGATATATTGGTGCTAAATTCATAAATACAGTAATTACTACATAGCATTACTGCGCATTGAACTACTTTTTCTGTCAAATTTGTTGTATAACATGAAGTTTTGGTGCTTAATTTGTAAAATCATAACCTAATTTAATGTTTAATAGGCTTTTCCTTGATCAGTCCTTATAATCCAAGATATTCGCTTATCCAAGCTTCTGCCGGCCCGTTTAGCTTGGATTAGTGAGACTCTACTGTAGTAATAATATAAACATAATATACTACAATAATAATAGAATAATAGAATGATATAATAATAATCTCTCTATCTCTCTATATACAGTAGAGTCTCACTTATCCAACATTCGCTTATCCAACGTTCTGGATTATCCAACGCATTTTTGTAGACAATGTTTTCAATACATCGTGATATTTCGGTGCTAAATTCGTGAATACAGTAATTACTACGTAACATTACTGCATATTGAACTACTTTTTCTGCCAAATTTGTTGTATAACATGATGTTTTGGTGTTTAAGTTGTAAAATCATAACCTAATTTGGTATTTAATAGGCTTCTCCTTAATCTCTCCTTATTATCGAGCATATTTACTTATCCAACATTCTGCCGGCCCGTTTACGTTGGATAAGTGAGACTCTACTGTATATATATATATATAAATGTAATGTGCATAATTCCCATGGAGTAAGCAACAAAACCACTGGACCAAATCACACCAAATTTGGCCACAAAAGACATTAATCATCCAGTCAATCTGCAGGCGGCAGCGTGTCAGCAAAAATGGCTAGGCGTGTCAGTGCTGACATGCGTGTCATAGGTTGGCCATCAATGATGTAAACAATGATATTAAAATCCATAGGGAATTTGAATGAAGTCCAGCAGAACTTCCATGCCCATCTTCTTACACCCATTTGAGCACCTCTTCTAAGAAAGGGACAACGATAACAAGCTTCGAAGGACTTCTTCAAGGGAAGGTCCCATCTGAAGCAAACTTCAGCCAGAATATTGGGTTGTATTCAAGATATGGATATGGTATTCAAGTCCAATATTCAAGATATGGATATGGACACGCTGGGAGGTGTCAAGAGTAAGGCCACCCATATGGTCCAAGGCGTGGAAACTGTCGCATGGGAAAACCAGCCCTGGATCCTTGAGATGTCTAGTTTACCTGAGCCAGGTCCCCACTCACTGAAGTCTCCTTTTTTTCCTCTTTTTTCTTCCTCCTTCCCCCTCCTTTCCTTCCTTTCTTCCTCGATATGATCGCACGTGAACTTAAACGTATACAAGGAGAGCCATAGCCAGGTCTTCTCCTTGTCAGCTTTTCCTTCAATTTTGTCAAGGAACTTTCCATGCAATGTTTTGTTGTGCCAGCTGTCAGCTCTAGTTTGTAGTGTGGTTTTCTTGTACTGGTTTTTTGTCTGCTGTGCTTTGAGGAGTTTCTGATTTTTGACTTCAATCATAGAATCATAGAATCATAGAATAGTAGAGTTGGAAGAGACCACATGGGCCATCTAGTCCAACCCCCTGCCAAGAAGCAGGAAATCGCATTCAAAGCACCCCCGACAGATGGCCATCCAGCCTCTGCTTAAAAGCCTCCAAGGAAGGAGCCTCCACCACGGCCCCGGGGAGAGAGTTCCACTGCCGAACAGCCCTTCTCACAGTGAGGAAGTTCTTCCTGATGTTCAGGTGGAATCTCCTTTCCTGTAGTTTGAAGCCATTGTTCCGTGTCCTAGTCTGCAGGGCAGCAGAAAACAAGCTTGCTCCCTCTTCCCTATGACTTCCCTTCACATATTTGTACATGGCTATCATGTCTCCTCTCAGCCTTCTCTTCTGCAGGCTAAACATGCCCAGCTCTTTAAGCCGCTCCTCATAGGGCTTGTTCTCCAGACCCTTAATCATTTTAGTCGCCCTCCTCTGGACGCTTTCCAGCTTGTCAACATCTCCCTTCAACTGTGGTGCCCAAAATTGGACACAGTGTGATTCCAGGTGTGGTCTGACCAAGGCAGAATAGAATAAGGGGGAGCAGGACTTCCCTGGATCTAGACGCTATTCCCCTATGGATGCAGGACAGAATCCCATTGGCTTTTTTCGCTGCCGCATCACATTTTTGGCTCATGTTTAACTTGTTCCCCACGAGGACTCCAAGGTCTTTTTCGCACACACTGCTGTCAAGCCAGGCATCGTCCCCCATTCTGTATCTTTGATTTCCATTTTTTCTGCTGAAGTGAAGTATCTTGCATTTGTCCCTGTTGAACTTCATTTTGTGAGTTTCGGCCCATCTCTCTAGTCTGTCAAGATCATTTTGAATTCTGCTCCTGTCTTCTGGAGTGTTGGCTCTCCCTCCCAGTTTTGTGTCGTCTGCAAACTTGATGATCGTGCCTTCTAACCCTTCGTCTAAGTCGTTAATAAAGATGTTGAACAGAACCGGGCCCAGGACGGAGCCCTGCTTGTGGCACTCCACTTGTCACTTCTTTCCATGATGAAGACGAAGCAATCAAAGCAGGTTCTTCACTTTGCTTTACATACTCTATATATTACTACTACAGTAGAGTCTCACTTATCCAACACTCGCTTATCCAACGTTCTGGATTATCCAACGCATTTTTGTAGTCAATGTTTTCAATATATTGTGATATATTGGTGCTAAATTCATAAATACAGTAATTACTACATAGCATTACTGCGTATTGAACTACTTTTTCTGCCAAATTTGTTGTCTAATATGACGTTTCGGTGCTTAATTTGTAAAATCATAACCTAATTTGATGTTTAATAGGCTTTTCCTTAATGCCTCCTTATTATCCAACATATTCGCTTATCCAACATTCTGCCGGCCCGTTTATGTTGGATAAGTGAGACTCTACTGTACTACTACTACTACTACTACTATATAAAAGAGCAATAATATAAAACAATACAGAATGCAGCCCTACATTATTTGATGCTATTGGTTCAGCATGTTTGCATCCCATTGGTGACTTATGCAGCCATAGGTTTCCTACGGCATTTTTGTCCCATGCACAGTTGTTCATGTCGTGTTCCCGTACATCATGCATGCAGATGGGCATCACACACCATATGCTGCATATACGAATGTGCATTGAACAATGCAATTGTGAGCATGCTCAGCGGCACGCTGTTACAACTTGCACAATCGTCCCAGAGAGTCCAAGTCTGTCTCTTTATGCGTGGAGGTTATTGGTTTGTGTACCCCATCATTGTCATTTTTATGACACCCAATAAAACAAAACAACCACCAAACAAAATGCACAGGATGGAGATTTTGCTGAATGGGTCGCTTTTTAAACCTCTGGGGTTCCTTTTCCTTCTCCCCCCCCCCCCTCTTTCTTCTTCTTCTGTCTTTCCCGGAGAATTGTTTTCTGGAAATGCCTCGTTCAAGGAGGTTGTTTGCCTTACGGAAACCACTGCCGTCATCCTGGAGGAATGCCTCCAATCTGGTGTCAATAAGCTTAATTGGTGTGAAAGTTTGATTGGCTTTGGGGGGTGCCCCAATGTGGACTTTCCCCCCTGCAGAGACATGAGATTTGGGGGGGGGGGATCAAAATAGGGAATATACTACAAGAAGGAAACGGCGCTGCAAAGGCAGACAGGGAAGCCTCTCTTTCGGCGCCGTTGAGTCTTGCCACCTCATCACATTGAGAAATTCCCCAGATCGTAGGACACTTCCGCCTCTTTTCAAGCAAGGAGAGGCACGGTGCTCATCACATGAGTTAAGCTATTTCCGGCCGTCATGCATAGCTCTCCGTAGCTGGAAAGAGGCTGAAGTGTCTTGAAAGGAGGGAACTCCACAATCGACTTTATCACATGGATGTTGTGACTCAGCTGGAGCCTCAGAGCGACTTTTATCAGAGTATTTGCAGCGCAGCAGTAGTTGGATGGAAGCAGTGGAGCACAGAACAAAGAGACACTCAGAGACGTTGGTAAAACTATTTACAAAGCTTTACTGTATGCAGCAATAATCAACACAAACAGACTTACAGACGACAGACAAACACAGGACTGCTCTGTTCTCCAACAGAACTTGACTCGAACTTTAGGCAGACAGAACTCAACTGAACGGATGCAATCGTTATTTATTATTTATTTATTTACAGCATTTATATTCCGCCCTTCTTTCTCACCCCGAAGGGGACTCAGGGCGGATCACATTACACATATAGGCAAACATTCAATGCCTTTTAACATAGAACAAAGACAAGACAAACATAGGCTCCGAGCGGGCCTCGAACTCATGACCTCCTGGTCAGAGTGATTCATTGCAGTGATTCATTGCAGCTGCTCTCCAGCCCTGCGCCACAAACACTTGTGTCTGGATACTCCCTAGTCCCAGCCACACATCAAGGTCATCATAGCTTCTTGGCAATTAACTCTTTCCACATTATGGTACATTCTGGATGATGCAATCAGTTGCAATACAAGCATGGCACAAATTGCATTTAAACACTATCAATACAAAAATCCCATATTAACAATTTTGATGGGGATTATGGGATTCAGGTTCAAGGTGACTCTGATGGGAATTATGGGAGTCAGGTTCAGAGTGTTCCTGCTGTGAGAGATGAGGAACAGGGAGGCTTTCCCACGGCAGGGAATGGTGTTGATGATACTGAAGCTAGCCAGGTGCAAATTGACTCAGGAAGGGAGGACAGCTCCCAGTCTGATAACATACTGACAGACGCTAACGCTAACGAGCTGTCTGGCCTTGACGAAATGGAATCTTTGGATCGAGCTGGTTGTTTGGAATTCAGGATTTGTAGAAGTGTTAGAATAGCAAACAAGAGGGAGGTCAGAGGCCAAAGAAATGCATTCATGCTATGCCAAGAATATTAAAAGGGTGTGCTGAGAGAGAAACCTTTGTCAAAGCAACTTCCCATTTGAGTCAAGAAGCAAGCTCTTGTTTTCCTGGATTATCCTGCAGCCTTCGTGTGTTCATGTTTATGGGACATTGTCATGCATTAATGGAACCTTGTTTTATGCCTAGTGTTTTCTTGGATTATTCTTTATAGCCTCTTTTTGCAGCAATCTTTTGGATCTTTACTTTTGCTTTTTAAGAACTATTTATTTCCTAATAAACTACAAAAGACTTCAACCTGGATCACTCTCTCTTGTATCCTCTGGGCTTTGATGTGGAACAATATTATCTCATGGAAAGGAATGGGTTTAAACTGGTGCCAGTCTCCTTTAATGTAAAGGGCTTTGGGCAGGGCAAGGGATCTCTCTGCTTCTGGATATTGTTGTGATGGATGCAAGACAAATATATTGCCAGTTCTTAAGTTTCCAGGTGTGAGTATTATGGGGAGGCAGAGCTCCAAATGAGGCGATTCTCCCCCATAAAGGGACAGTTGTCAATGTGATGAGGTGGCTGATAATAATAATAATAATAATAATTAAAAAAAAATTATTTATACTCCGCCACCATCTCCCCGTGAGGACTCGGGGCGGCTCACAATGTTACAAAAGTAACAGCGCAAATACATTAACAATATACACAGTGTAAAATACAAGAAGATGATAAAACAGAAGTTAAAACAAAGGTTTATACAACAGTAATAATATCAAACAACCACCAATGCAATTCAGTCAACTTCAAAGGTGGGGGGGGGGACTATAGCAGCAATGTAAGATAAAATCATTAGATTAAAATATCTCAATGAAAGGAACCTAATAACATTCAGAATAGAATTATAATGAGGCTGGTCATCCAATAGCTGATCATGGGGTGCATTGCCCAACTTTTGATAGACAAAACACTCATTTCAGTATCATTCAAATATATCAGAGCATGCTGTTTCATCCTTTAAAGCACAACTCTCTTGTTTTGGTTTATTTAAAAAAGATTTAAAAACCTGGCTTTTCCGATGTGCTTTCGGAGAGTAACTATTACACACTTCTTTTGTTACTCCCCCAACATCTACCCTCTAGATTGTTTTTATCTTATGTCCCTGGTCTCCGTGATTGTATTCTTATCCTTTTCTCACCCCAAGTTTTAATTAAGTTTCTCATGCGGCCCGCCCTGATATATATATATATATATATAGTGTTGCAGTGTATATGATTATTTATTGTATTGTTTAATTGTATTGTGATATGTTGTTTTATATTTTGCTATATTGTACTGTTCTGGGCATGGCCCCATGTAAGCCGCCCCGAGTCCCCGTTGGGGAGATGGTGGCGGGATATAAATAAAGTTTTATTATTATTATTATTATTTATTTCATGCAGGAAAAGGTTATGAAGTTTCGCAAAAGAGGTCACCAAAATCTTCAACAGTGAAAACTCATTGCCAGAAAGATGGTGTCCGCAATGCCTTGCTCAGACTCTTGAAACGGGAGCTCAATGGTGACTTCCCGAAATCCCCAAAAGTGGGTTATGATGGGATTCCAGCCACAGCACAGGAGACATCCCAACAGTAAATATTTGCAAGAAACCTCGCCGAAAGCTGTCCTTTTCCTCTAGCCAAGGGCCTTCTCTGCCGGAGGAGATGAAAGGAGAAGTCTATGAAAGCTCCCATTGTGGGGGCAACAGGGCACCCACCCACACGCTCCAGAAATGCCGCTCGGAAAGCCTGCCGGCACAGAAGGCTCGGGTTACGAGTAATCTCCCGGCTATGAAAGGACAAGCCGGGCCGAAGCCGCAAGGAGAGCATTCCTCCCTTTCCAACAGGTGCCTCTTTCTCGTCCTTTTCACCTGCCAAGGAAGGCAAGCAAAGCCTCGTCCTCTTTGTCCAAAGTAACTTGCAGGCACTCCATCAACAGCAGTCTTGGCTGCTTCGTTGTCACATTTTCCCATCTGATTCCAAGTCAGTTCAGTGAAGCTAAAAGTTTGGGAAAGTTCACAATCAGGCGGAGCAATGTGTGCCTGATTTTCATTTTTGTGCTTGAATCGACAGCTGAAACTACTGTATATACTCGAGTATGAACCTAGTTTTTCAGCCCTTTTTTTAAGACTGAAAATGTTATGGTTGAGCCTTCTGGCTCCAGTACTAGGAGACGGGGTCGTAAGACTCCTCGAGAGTCAGACTCTTTTGAGGAGCGTGAAAGGAAACGGCTCCGGGACTTATTTGCAGAACCAACAGATGAAGACTCATTTGAGGGTTTTACCGAGGGAATGGAGGAAGAGATGGTTAGCTCAGAGGAGGATGACATGGAGTGGACTCGTGTGAGGGAGGATTTGGGTGTCACCGGCACTGATAGCATGGGAGGCAATTGGCGGGTTGCAGGATCGGACCCGTGGACGGGCTGGAGGGATGGAGCGGGATCCACAGCTGGGGATGCTGTGGGGCGTAGTCAAAGGTGTTTTAGCTCTGATGAGGATGATGATGATGAGGCACCTGGAATTAGGATGGCAGCTGACAGCGATGAGGAGTTATGAACTGGGATAAAATGGGGTTTAGGATCAATGGCTAATTGCGTTGGGCAAGGTAATCTGGACGAACGCTTGGGCTCTTGTTGGGAAATTCCTGAAGACGGGTGTGATTCGTTGCTGGATACGTAAGTTACCAAGGACACTGGGCAGAGACGGCGGGAGGAACTGTGTGGGGTTTTTTCTGTGCAACTTGTGTTTAATCTTGATAGCTTGGACCTCCGTCGTCTTTTTGACGGACATTAATTACCTACTCTGGATTGACGCTGGACTGACTGACTGACTACGACCTCAGACTATCCCTTCTGTGGCTATCGGTGGAACTTGTGGACGTCTGCACTTGGCTTTCGACCTTGGACCGGATTGGGACCCATGCTGACCGTCGTTACCCTGATTGATGTGCCTGGACCCGGATTTTGCTCGTTGCACGGAGGAGTAACAGCCTGAGTTACTCATCTGTAGCTTTTGAGTAGCAGAGAGGAATCTGCTGCCAGTTTTTGTGTTCATTTTGACCTCTGTTTTCCAACTTTTGTTTGTTTAAATTGTCAAGCTGAAGTAAGCACTTTTACTTTAATCCGGATTAAACTCCTGTTTAATCCGGTTTATCCTTTCGAACCGTTTTAATTCTAACGGAGCTGTTTCTGTTACTTTTCAGACTGAAGACAAGTGTTTGCCTAGTCCTTTGCTTCCTACGGGCATTGTTTAGTTCTGTAACTTTAATAAACTGTGTTGTACTCTATTTGGTGGCGTTCTCTCTATGACAGAAAAAGCCCCCCTCGGCTTATACTCGGGTGAGGGTCCTGGCTGGCTTATATTTGGGTCAGCTTATACTCGAGAATATATGGTACATTTATTATTTTTCTTTATTATTATTGGTATTACAGTAGAGTCTCATTTATCCAACATAAACGGGCCAGCAGAATGTTGGATAAGTGAATATGTTGGATAATAAGGAGGCATTAAGGAAAAGCCTATTAAACATAAGATTAGGTTATGATTTTACAAATTAAGCACCAAAACATCATGTTATACAACAAATTTGACAGAAAACGTAGTTCAGTACGCAGTAACGCTATGTAGTAATTACTGTATTTATAAATTTAGCACCAAAATATTACGATGTTTTGAAAACATTGACTACAAAAATGCGTTGGATAATCCAGAACGTTGGATAAGCGAGTGTTGGATAAGTGAGACTCTACTGTATTACATTTATTATTTTTCTCTATTATTGTTGCTACTATTACATTTAATTTACTCTATTTTTATGTGGAGCCTCCGATGGCCTAGGGGATAAAAGCCTCGTGACTTGAAGGTTGGGTTGCTGACCTGAAGGCTGCCAGGTTCGAATTCCACTCAGGAGAGCGCGGATGAGCTCCCTCTATCAGCTCCAGCTCCATGCGGGGACATGAGAGAAGCCTCCCACAAGGATGGTAAAAACATCAAAAAAAAAACATCCGGGCAGAGTCCCCTGGGCAACGTCCTTGCAGACGGCCAATTCTCTCACTCCAGAAGCAACTCTGGTTGCTCCTGACACGGAAAAAACCCCTCTATTTTTTATTATTAATAATACATTTATTATTTCACTCTGATCTTATTAATATTACAGTAGAGTCTCACTTATCCAACACTCGCTTATCCAACGTTCAGGATTATCCAACGCATTTTTGTAGTCAATGTTTTCAATACATCATGATATTTTGGTGCTAAATTCATAAATACAGTAATTACTACATAGCATTACTGCGTATTGAACTACTTTTTCTGTCAAATTTGTTGTTAAACATGATGTTTTGGTGTTTAATTTGTAAAATCATAACCTAATTTGATGTGTAATAGACTTTTCCTTACTCCCTCCTTATTATCCAACATATTTGCTTATCCAACGTTCTGCCGGCTTGTTTATGTTGGATAAGTGAGACTGTACTGTACAATATATTATATTATTAGTATAGCATTATGGCATATACACTATGATTGGGCATTCAATGATGCTCCTTATGCAGTCTAGGGTACAAATAAAATTATTATTATTATTATATAAAGTAAAGGTAAAGGTTTTCCCTTGACATTAAGTCCAGTCGTGTCTGACTCTCTGGCTTGGTGCTCATCTCCATTTCTAAGCTGAAGAACCGGCGTTGTCCGTAGACATCTCCAAGGTCATGTGGCCATAGGCATGACTGCATGGAGCTCTGTTACCTTCCCGCCGGAGCAGTACCTATTGATCTACTCACACTCTGGGGGTTGGTGCTCATCTCCATTTCTAAGCCGAAGAGCTGGCGTTGTCCGTAGACACCTCCAAGGTCATGTGGCCATAGGCATGACTGCATGGAGTGCCGTTACTTTCCCGCCGGAGCAGTACCTATTGATCTACTCACACTCTGGGGGTTGGTGCTCATCTCCATTTCTAAGCCGAAGAGCTGGCGTTGTCCGTAGACACCTCCAAGGTCATGTGGCCATAGGCATGACTGCATGGAGCTCTGTTACCTTCCCGCCGGAGCAGTACCTATTGATCTACTCACACTCTGGGGGTTGGTGCTCATCTCCATTTCTAAGCCGAAGAGCTGGCGTTGTCCGTAGACACCTCCAAGGTCATGTGGCCATAGGCATGACTGCATGGAGCTCTGTTACCTTCCCGCCGGAGCAGTACCTATTGATCTACTCACACTCTGGGGGTTGGTGCTCATCTCCATTTCTAAGCCGAAGAGCTGGCGTTGTCCGTAGACACCTCCAAGGTCATGTGGCCACTGGCATGACTGCATGGAGTGCCGTTACTTTCCCGCCAGAGCAGTACCTATTGATCTACTCACATTTGCATGTTTTCGAACTGCTAGGTTGGCAGAAGCTGGGGCTAACAGCAGAAGCTCTCCCCGCTCCCCGGATCCAAAACACTGACCTTTCGGCCGGCAAGTTAAGCAGCTCAGCCGGCTCTTTGGCTTAGAAATGGAGATGAGCACCAACCCCCGGAGTCGGACACAACTAGGCTTAATATCAGGGGAAATCCTTTACCTTTACGTCTACCAAAATGTCAATGGCCGAACAATAAAATAATGGTGTGAAAGAAGGGCGGGATTCCTCTCTGGGTTGGTTTTCTCCTGGTCAACTGTAGGGCAGAGCTCTATCTAGCGGCCTCTTTCATTACTACAGCTCTACATCTTGATATTTGGGTAAAGGAGAAAGCCTTCCGGCACATTCAGAATAAAGTCACATTCAACAGGTGACAATTGTCCTTTGTGTCTTGTTTCCTGCAAAGGTATCATGGAGTCAATGGGAGTTACCGGTAGTTGTGCATTCCTATTGCCCCTTTCAAAGGGATTTCTAGGTCCTCCATGGCGACTCTACGATAACACATGATGCTTACTTACCGTATATACTCGCGTATAAGCCGACCCGAATATAAGCCGAGGCACCTCATTTTACCACAAAAAAACCTGGGAAAACATTGACTCCAGTATAAGCCGAGGGTGGGAAATTTCAGAAATAAAAATAGAAACCAATGACATTACATTACTGTATATACTCGAGTATAAGCCGACCCGAATATAAGCCGAGGCACCTAATTTTACCACAAAAACCTGGGAAAACATTAACTCCAGTATAAGCCGAGGGTGGGAAATTTCAGAAATAAAAATAGATACCAATAAAATGACATTAATTGAGGCATCAGTAGGTTCAATGTTTTTGAATATTTACATAAAGCTCAAATTTAAGATAAGACTTAAATTTTACTCTATTATTATTATTATTATTTATATATTTATTATTTCACTCTGATCTATTATTATTGCATTTATTATTTTACTCTATTTATTATTACATGTATTATTTTCCTGTATTTATTATTATTATTGCATTTATTATTTTACTCTATTTATTATTACATGTATTATTTTCCTGTATTTATTATTATTATTATTATTATTATTATTATTATTATTATTATTATTAATATATTTATTATTTCACTCTGATCTATTATTATTGCATTTATTATTTTACTCTATTTATTATTACATGTATTATTTTCCTGTATTTATTATTATTATTATTATTGCATTTATTATTTTACTCTATTTATTATTACATGTATTATTTTCCTGTATTTATTATTATTATTATTATTATTATTATTATTATTATTAATATATTTATTATTTCACTCTGATCTATTATTATTGCATTTATTATTTTACTCTATTTATTATTACATGTATTATTTTCCTGTATTTATTATTATTATTATTGTTGCATTTATTATTTTACTCTATTTATTATTACATGTATTATTTTCCTGTATTTATTATTATTATTATTATTATTATTATTATTATTATTATTATTTATATATTTATTATTTCACTCGGATCTATTATTATTGCATTTATTATTTTACTCTATTTATTATTACATGTATTATTTTCCTGTATTTATTATTATTATTATTGCATTTATTATTTTACTCTATTTATTATTACATGTATTATTTTCCTGTATTTATTATTATTATTATTATTATTATTATTATTATTATTATTATTATTACATGTATTATTTTACTCTATTACTATTAAAAGGATACATAAGCACATTTACATTGAAGAAGATGAGAATAATGATTGGATCAGAGTTGGACTCGAATATAAGCCAAGGCACCTAATTTTATGACAAAAAAAAACTGAGAAAACATTGATTCCAGTATAAGCTGAGGGTGGGAAATTTCAGAAATACCAATAAAATTACATTAATTGAGGCATCAGTTGGTTAAATGTTTTTGAATATTTACATAAAGCTCAAATTTAAGATAAGACTGTCCAACTCTGATCAAATCGTTATTCTCATCTTCTTCAATGTCAATGTGCTTATGTATCTTTTTAATAATAATAGAGTAAAGTAATACATGTAATAATAATAATAATAATAATAATAATAATAATAATAATAAATACAGGAAAATAATACATGTAATACATGTAATAATACATGTAATAAATAATAATAATAATAATAATAATAATAATAATAATAATAATAATAATAATAATAATAATTACAGGAAAATAATACATGTACAGTAGAGTCTCACTTATCCAAGCTAAACAGGCCGGCAGAAGCTTGGATAAGCGAATATCTTGGATAATAAGGAGGGATTAAGGAAAAGCCTATTACACATCAAATTAGGTTATGATTTTACAAATGAAGCACCAAAACATCATGTTTAACAACAAATTTGACAGAAAAAGTAGTTCAATGCGCAGTCATGTTATGTTGTAATTACTGTATTTACGAATTTAGCACCAAAATATCACGATGTATTGAAAACACTGACTACAAAAATGCGTTGGATAATCCAGAACGTTGGATAAGCGAGTGTTGGATAAGTGAGACTCTACTGTATATGATAATAATGCTGACGTAGAATATCGGCACTCAGTACCAAGGAGGAAAAGTTGACCTCAGTTTCCCCAACGGCTCATCTCTAACCTCAAGTCCTTTGCAACTGGTTCGTATTTTTTTGCATTTTATATACATTTAAAGGTGTTAATATCATTACTATTGAAAGCAATATAACTTCTGACCCCGGTGTTCTTAAAAAGCAGAGAAAGCTATCCAAAAGGGTCTTACCAATACAAACACTGCAGCCCCCTTTTTAACGATTTAGTCCTAAATTATATCGCTAATTAATTGTATATTTCCTTGGCTTAAACTCCCTCTTTTCTGGAACCATTCGACATTCTTGGCTATTTTTTCTTCTTCTTCTTATGATTTGGCCGGGGATTCAGGAATGCTATTAAGGAGCCAGAGAGCTGAGCTCACGCTTCCTGTAAAGCCTATACCTTTTTTGCACACGCGTGTGCACCGAACCAATGTCCAATCCGAAACAGGCGCATAGTTGAGTTTAAGGGAGCCGGTATCCAAGGTAACCTAACAAAAGTGATTAAACAAAAGGAGAAAGTGAAAAAAAAAAGATATTTTTTTGCCAGCATCAGTATTTGGGGCTGGGGAAAGCAATGCAATACAGTGAATATAGATACTATAACCAAAGTGCAGGAGAAGTGCAAAACTCTCCAAAAGAAAATGCCGTTTCAGACCAAAGGAATCACAGAGGTTTGGAGAAGATAAATGCGTATCTAGCAATAGAGGAAAACAACCCTGAAGAGTTTGAGCCACGTCAATATTTCTTAGGCCCGGGCTGTGGCGCAGGCGGGAGAGCAAGCCAGCTGCAATTAACTGCAATGAATCACTCTGACCAGGAGGTCATGAGTTCGAGGCCAACTCGGAGCCTATGTTTGTCTTGTCTTTGTTCTATGTTAAAAGGCATTGAATGTTTGCCTATATGTGTAATGTGATCCGCCCTGAGTCCCCTTCGGGGTGAGAAAGAAGGGCGGAATATAAATGCTGTAAATAAATCAAATAAATAATTAATACGATGGCCATCAATGTGGTCGATGCAAATCCACTCAATCATACTTCTTACATGGTGCTTCCTTTGAAATGGAAACTTCAGCATCTGGTTTTCATTGGTGGTCTCCCATCCAAGTGCTAACCAGCCCTGGACCTGCTTAGCTTCTTTCGGCAATTGATACCATGTCGTCGAATTTGCTGATTGTGTTTTAAGCCATGTTGATCGGGCTTGTCCCCATGTGAGCCGCCCCGAGTCCCTTCGAGGAGATGGGGGAAGGATACAAAATTATTATTATTATTATTATTATTATTATTATTATTATTATTATTATTTTATTATGTCACAGCAAACAAGATAGATATGTTGGATTTCGTTTCACAAAATCACAAGTCGAACACTTCCCAAGTGTCGAGGACTGTGTGATGTATTATTATTATTATTATTATTATTATTATTATTATTATTATTATTGTATGACACAGCAAACAAGATAGATATGCTGGATTTAATATCACAAAATCACAAGTCGAACACTTCCCAAGTGTCTAGGACTGTGTGATAAATATTATTATTATTATTATTATTATTATTATTATTATTATTGTATGACACAGCAAACAAGATAGATATGTTGGATTTCGTTTCACAAAATCACAAGTCGAACACTTCCCAAGTGTCTAGGACTGTGTGATGTATTATTATTATTATTATTATTATTATTATTATTATTATTATTATTATTATTATTATTATTATTGTATGACATAGCAAACAGAATAGATATGCTGGATTTCATATCACAAAATCACAAGTCGAACACGTCCCAAGTGTCTAGGACTGTGTGATGTATTATTATTATTATTATTATTATTATTATTATTATTATTATTATTATTGTATGACACACCAAACAAGATAGATGTGCTGGATTTCATATCACAAAATCACAAGTCGAACACGTCCCAAGTGTCTAGGACTGTGTGATGTATTATTATTATTATTATTATTATTATTATTATTATTATTATTATTATTATTGTATGACACAGCAAACAAGATAGATATGCTGGATTTCATATCACAAAATCACAAGTCGAACACTTCCCAAGTGTCTAGGACTGTGTGATGTATTATTATTATTATTATTATTATTATTATTATTATTATTATTATTATTATTATTATTATTATTATTTTATTATGACACAGCAAACAAGATAGACATGCTGGATTTCGTTTCACAAAATCACAAGTCGAACACTTCCCAAGCGTCTAGGACTGTGTGATGTATTTTTAGATGATGTGCGCAGATCCCAGCAGGGTGGCCTTTTGCAGTTGGTAGATCGTAATTTTGTCAATGTTTATTGTTTCCAAATGCCGGCTGAGATCTTTATTATTATTATTATTATTATTATTATTATTATTATTATTATTATTATTATTATTATTAGACACAGCAAACAAGATAGATATGCTGGATTTCATATCACAAAATCACAAGTCGAACACTTTAAGGGAGAAAAAAAAATATTGCAAGCAATAGCCTGCAGGCTCTGTTGCTGGCCTTGACCTTGACCCGATTATAAGCCGGGGGAGGCTTTTTCAGCTCGTAAATAAGGGCTGAAAAGCTCGGCTTATCTTCGAGTATATACGGTAATCTTCATTCTGAAACGGCATTATATAACGATGTACATGGGGCCTATGAGAATATCACATTTAAGTCAGATATATAAATATGCATACATATATGTTTGCATATATATATATATATATATATATATATATATATATATATACACACACGCACACACACACACACACACACACACGCATACACATATATACTTAAATGTGGTATTACTTTAACAAGCCAAAAAGTGGTTTATGAAAATCAGGAGCTTAGCTTAACTTATATTCCTATATATTATAATAAAGCTTGACTCCAGGGACAGCAGAAGGGCTTCATTTCCCTGATATTTTCCACGGGTTTTAAAGAATTGCCGTAATATGGAGTTATAGGGCGGCACCAACCCAATGACAGCCCAAAGGCACAGCGGGTTCGAGCAGAGCGATTCACACATTGAGAATTACAGCGGCATTAAACTTTTAACGGCCTTGGTTTCTTTCCAAAACAAGCATGACTGTAATTGGGAGAACCTTAAAACAATTAACGGTTTCGGGTATTAAAAAAATGGCAGTAATTTTGGCGATCCGGGCCCAATAAAAACCTTTCGCCCTTTACGCTTACAGAGACGCCAGGTATTCAAAAATATTTGCAAAACGGTTTTTAAAAACATGGTTTTTGAATGTTGCAAAACTTTGTAACTCACCGGAATTGTAGCAGTTTGAGACTTAGAAATCATTTTTAACAACTATTTTTAAAACCTATTTTAATAACTCCAGTATTGAATTCTGTTCTAATACTTATATTTTGTAGGGTCACAATCTTAATGGGAGAATAATAATATTATTATTAGCAGCCTAATATTAATCTTTCGCCCTGGTCTTTGGAGCCAAGGGCAAAACTGGTTCTGGTTTGCCAAACTGGGAAAGAATTCCCACCTTTTACGGGAACGTGACAACTTTAAGGAATATTGTTTGTATAACAAGAAAAGACATTTCTCCCCACTGAGAAAGGATTTTACGAGGAAAGCAGGGCTGTGGACCATTGACACCATCTGGAGGTTTATGCTCTCTCTTCCGATACATAGCCTGTGTTAATGGACATCTCACGGGCTATTCGGCTTCGCAATGCAACATCTGAGCATCTCGGCTCCTTGTATATCAACCACGGAAAATAAACCCATCGCTCTTCCTTCTTCCTGGAAGAAGACGCATGGATTTTCTGACCCGTTGCCAATAAGTAAGGGACTGTGCCCTTTGGCGTTTGCAACGCCTCCAAAAAATAACGCTGCATAGAAGCAGGGCCGGTCCAAGGTAATTTTCAAGTGTAGGCGAACAGAATTTTGGCGCCCCCTCCCCAAAACAATCACTGAAAAATAAAAGTGTTGGATAAGTGAAAATGTTGGATAATAAGGAGGGATTAAGGAAAAGCCCAAATAAAGAACAACACTCTGAAAACAGGGGAAATCCAGACAGGAAACAATCAGGGCCAGCTAACACCTCCCAACCAAGGATGCCTCCATGGAGGAAGCAGCCAGGCTATGAATCTGCAAGGCCATTAAATGCTAATCAAGCTGGCCAATTGCAACATTCACACTTCAAACTTCAAACAGACAAGAGCTCTTTCTCCCACCCTGGACTTTCCACAGATATATAAACCCCACTTACCTAGCTTCCAACAGACCTCAGAACCTCCAAGGATGCCTGCCATAGATGTGGGTGAAACGTCAGGAGAGAGTGCTTCTGGAACATGGCCAGGCAGCCCGGAGACTTGGGTGGAGGCCACGCCTGGACAGAGTTGCCTCAACGACACCCCCGAGAGGATGGCACCTTAGGCAACCACCAAGCTCGCCTAATGGTTGAACCGCCCCTGCATAGAAGGACCTGTGCAAAAATCCAGTTGTCTCCTGTGTTGAGGGTTGTAGAAATAAATAAATAGTGTTCTCTTACTTATTGCAGGGGTTACATTCCAGGACCACTTGCAATAAGTGAAAATCTGCAAAGTACGGGTGCTATATTTATTTTAATATTTAAACATTCTATTACGAGGTTTGAATGAAAAGTAATGCCTCCAACTTCGCTACTTGGGTTTGGATGGGAGTACAGTAGAGTCTCACTTATCCAAGCTAAACGGGCCGGCAGAAGCTTGGATAAGCGAATATCTTGGATAATAAGGAGGGATTAAGGAAAAGCCTATGAAACATCAAATTAGGTTATAATTTTACAAATTAAGCACCAAAACATCATGTTATACAACAAATTTGACAGAAAAAGTAGTTCAATACGCAGTAATGTTATGTTGTAATTACTGTATTTACGAATTTAGCACCAAAATAACATGATATATTGAAAACATTGACTACAAAAATGGCTTGGATAATCCAGAAGCTTGGATAAGCGAGTCTTGGATAAGTGAGACTCTACTGTACTTTCTTTCTTTCTACACTAAAAATCAGTGCAACAATCAGGCCAATAGTTTGTGTGTGGAATCCTGCAATTCTTCAGCTCTTATCCTCCTTGTACTTTTCGCCCACTTTTCCGAAAAATGTCCCAGTTTCTCACTCTGACTCTCTCCAGATCCCTTTGAAATAGAGCAATTTAAAGCAACCACAGATAGTGAGATAGTGAAACCCGAAGCGTGGATACTGAGTCCCGTTAAGCGGAGGGCCAGTACCGGCGGCGGCCCGCCTGTGGATCCATGCACCTGGCAAAATGAAGATGTTAACTCAATCTTCCCAAATCAAGACAACTGACCAAGTTGAATGCTGCAAGTTGCTTGAATTTAATATAATGCCAAGTTTTTAACTGTGTCTGTGTTTAAATACATTACAACTGTACCCACGATTTCGCTTCTGATACGATAAATATATATAACTGAGTTGAAGAAGAAGTCACCGAGGCGTTTTATTCAAATCTATATATATAAATGAGTGATGGCATCACGGCGACCAACAAAACAACAAAACTACAGGCCCCCCAACCTCGAAATTTGACAACACAACCCATCATCCATGCCTCTAGGTTGATACAACAAAAAGAAAAGAAAAGTAAAGTCCTAATTAGAGGGAGAGGAATAATTGTTTTTATCCAATTGCTGCCAGTTAGGGGACTAATCTCTGCCCACTTGGTCTCCTAGCAACCCACTCAGCCCAGGGGACAGGCCGAGTTAGGCCTCACTTAGGCCTCTTCCACAGATTATCTTATTATAACAGGATTATATGGCAGTGTAGACTCAAGGCCCTTCCACACAGCTATATAACCCATTTATAATGGACTTAATGCCAGGGGAAAACCTTTACCCTTGACCTTAACTACCACTAATTCCTCAATACTTTATTTCCCATACCACCAGACTTCGCCACAGCAATGTGTGGCCGGGCACAGCTAGTCAGTTATATATGTATCCTGGTTTTCCAGCATGCAACTCAATTAAGAACCCTTGCAGATCCAAAAACCGTGCCATTTGGGTCATTCCTGATAAGGGGATTCAAGCCCGCCCAGACTATTGCAAGACGCATTGGCCTTGAGCAGAGCCATAAATCAGGACCGGCTCAGGTCTCTTCCAACCTCTTTCCTCAGGCCAGGCGCTCACACTTTCGCCCAGCAAATTCGTCAAGAGCCAGGGCCCTGCCAAGCCCAACAGATTAGAACGGATCTGGCATGTTTACACTCCACCATCGAGAGACATGACAAGCCAGAAAACATTCAACACGGTGCAGGGAAATGCTCAGAAGGTGAGATCATTCCTGTCTCTGATTGGCCTTGAACTTTCTATCAGACTGTGGTGCAGGGAGAGAGAATGACTGCAGATATGCAGCTAGTATTAGGCGCATAGCTGAAAGATAGAAATCTTAGTCACAGCTCTTAGTTGCGGTTGTCATATGCCTTCAAGTCGTTTCTGCTCTATGATGGCCATCTCATGCCGTTTTGTTGACAAGAGGCCGAGAGAGTGTGACTCTTGGCTCAAGGTCACCCAATGGGTTTCATGGCTGAGTCATAGTCCAGTGTTCCAACCATTACACCAAGATGGCTTCTATGTTAAAAGTAAATTACCAAGCAGCACTAACAAACATGACAACTTAGTCGATCTTATCTGCTGATCCCAGCGGCACTAAAAACTTTATTTACAGTATATCTACAAAGAATAGACAGCCAAAGCTGTTGGGACACATTTTGCCTCCGCAAGAACAAATCATGGAGTCCCACCGAGTCTGTTATCAGTAAACCGAAGCACCTCCCCACATTCCACAGTCCATGACATATCTTCCTGCTATGTAGCTCAAACTGAAGTCTTGATCCTTTGCCCTTCTAGCCATCAATCAGAGCTTGCTGCAATTAACCTCTTGACTGCTGGAATGCTTGCCGGGACGTATACACACACTTACACAGCAACAATGAATTAAACATTTCGCTTCATAACACAAAAACAGTAACAGAACCCATTATAATCCAGTAACATGCCTTTCTTCCTCTTCCTCCCCTTCCTTCCGTCATTCTTTCTTTTTCCTTCCTTTCTTTTGGATCAGATTACCTTTCTGCAGTGGTAGTTCTCAGAGGTTAAAGGAAAGCCGGGATCTGCAAAGCTGTTATTATAGGGATATGAAATGTGAAAAGCATGAATCACAGTACGTTAGACATTTCTTGAGCAAATCAAGAAATGCAGCAAATCAACATTGCAATACTTGCGGGCAAGAAAGCTAAAACAGATGCAAATGAGACACTTTGAGTCAGATAATTATGCCGTGTTTTACTCAGGAAATGAAAATGAAAGGGAAAACAAGAGGGCATTAATAGTGAGATGAGATGCAGCAAAAGCAGTCAAGGGATATAATGCAAAGCCAACTTTACCATGGAATCTCTATTTTCAGTTCAAATTTGTAAATGGAGAAATGCTGATCTCCATAGTTACAGGTGGCTTCTCCTGGGAATCCTCCTCATCACTCAGTTCCTCACTCGAATCCTTGTCTAATATCAACTTCTCGGTCTGGCCTTGAGGCCCTGCACTTTCTGAGTCAGTTTTCTCACAGAGAGAAAACATCACTTCCCAGACCTGAATTTCCCAGACTTGAGAGCCCATCACTTTGTGCCACAGAAAAGCCCAAAATCCTCTCTAAATCCTCCGTTAAACCATCAGCCTTTGGCTGATCTACAACACTAATGTAGCTATGTAGGGACCATAAGCCAGAAAAATAGTAAACTATTGTCGATGTAGCTTTGCCTGTGCATATGCCCCTCTTTTCCTGTGAGCTGGTGCCTTCCTCCAGGAAGTTCCAAAGAGAGAAGAAAGCTCAGAGTAAACAAGTTAGGTCATTGGTATCACTTGTGCCAAGTAGGTGTGGAAGGTGAGGAAGACCCACAGCCATTGGTCAATTTTAGATAAGTCGAAATATAAATTCTTTGTTTGCTACGCACATGTTGCGACGGCCATTTGCATGGTACGGACCCACTGAAGTGGGTACCTAGGGCTGTTTTGCCTTATCATCAGCTGTGATAACAATAAAAGGCTTGTTTTATCAGGTTTCTCCTGATTTTATCTAGATTTTACCTTTTGTCCTTATACAGTAGAGTCTCACTTATCCAACGTTCTGGATTATCCAACGCATTTTTGTAGTCAATGTTTTCAATACATCGTGATATTTTGGTGCTAAATTCGTAAATACAGTAATTACTACATAGCATTACTGAGTATTGAACTACCTTTTCTGTCAAATTTGTTGTATAACATGATGTTTTGGTGCTTAATTTGTAAAATCATAACCTAATTTGATGTTTAATAGGCTTCTCCTTCATATCTCCTTATTATCCAATATATTCGTTTATCCAACGTTCTGCCGGCCTGTTTAAGTTGGATAAGTGAGACTCTACTGTATGTGAATTTTTACGACTGGTTTTCATTGTTTTTAATCTGTTTTATGTGTTATTTTATTGTTGTTGACTTGGCTTGGCCCCATGTAAGCCGCCCCGAGTCCCTTCGGGGAGATGGGGCGGAGTATAAGAATAAAATTATTATTATTATTATTATTATTATTATTATTGACACAACAATGTTGTATGACACAGCAAACAAGATAGACATGCTGGATTTCGTTTCACAAAACCACAAGTCGAACACTTCCCAAGTGTCTCGGACTGTGTGATGTATTTTCGGATGATGCACGCAGATCCCAGCAGGGTGGCCTTTTGCAGTTGGCAGATCGTAATTTTGTCAATGTCTATTGTTTCCAAATGCCGGCTGAGATCTTTTGGCACGGCACCCAGTGTGCCCATCACCACCGGGACCACCTGCACTGGTTTCTGCCAGAGTCTTTGAAGTTCAATCTTGAGGTCCTGAGAGCGGCTGAGTTTTTCCTGTTGTTTTTCGTCAATGCGACTGTCACCTGGGATGGCAACATCAATTATCCAAACCTTGTTCTTTTCCACAACTGTGATGTCTGGTGTGTTGTGTTCCAGAACTTTGTCAGTCTGGATTCGGAAGTCCCACAGTATCTTTGCGTGTTCATTTTCCACGATCTTTGCTGGTTTGTGATCCCACCAGTTCTTTGCTGCTGGGAGGTGGTACTTGAGGCATATGTTCCAATGGATCATTTGGGCCACACAGTTGTGCCTCTGTTTGTAGTCTGTCTGTGCAATTTTCTTACAGCAGCTGAGGATATGATCAATGGTTTCGTTGGTTTCCTTGCACAGTCTGCATTTTGGGTCATCAGCTGATTTTTCGATCTTGGCCTGAATTGCCTTTGTCCTGATGTCTTGCTCCTGGGCTGCAAGGATCAGGCCTTCTGTCTCCTTCTTCAGGGTCCCATTCGTGAGCCAGAGCCAGGTCTTCTATTATTATTATTATTATTATTATTATTATTATTATTATTATTAATAATAATAATTGCCTTTGTCCTGATGTCTTGCTCCTGGGCTGCAAGGATCAGGCCTTCTGTCTCCTTCTTCAGGGTCCCATTCGTGAGCCAGAGCCAGGTCTTCTCCTTATTATTATTATTATTGTTATTATTATTATTATTATTATTATTATTAATAATAATTGCCTTTGTTCTGATGTCTTGCTCCTGGGCTGCAAGGATCAGGCCTTCTGTCTCCTTCTTCAGGGTCCCATTCGTGAGCCAGAGCCAGGTCTTCTACTATTATTATTATTATTATTATTATTATTATTATTATTATTAATAATAATTGCCTTTGTCCTGATGTCTTGCTCCTGGGCTGCAAGGATCAGGCCTTCTGTCTCCTTCTTCAGGGTCCCATTCGTGAGCCAGAGCCAGGTCTTCTCCTTATTATTATTATTATTGTTATTATTATTTATTGCTCTCCTGGAATTCTCTCCTTTACTTCTCCTCCGGGCTAGTCTCCAACAGCTATAGAGTCTGTGTGCCTACTTTTTTCTCTGTAAAGTGCCTGGCGTACTCCATCTCACTGGAAACGGAATAAAAGAACCCTTTTCATGTTTAAAAAGTATTCATGACGTATAGGCATAAGGCCCTTTTCTGAGTTTTTGGTGGAGGAAAGCATCATTTTGGATCTGCTAAATGAAACTCGGCGTCCAATCCCCCAAAGCTGCAAATCCATCACCTCGGATTTATCCTCATGGTCTATGTGAGGCGGTCTGTTGTTCTTTGGGATAGTTTCCTTGTGAGAACATGCGGCTGCCCTATTAGAGCAGACAAAGGCCTCCATAAACATTTATGGATGGGTGGTATTTCTCCTGGACCGGAACGTGAAAACATTTGGCCTCGAACCGATTGAGTTTTATGCCTTGAAAATCAGGCCCACAACATTTCTGGAGCCATATGGTAGCAGCTAGGCTTTGGACCTCACCTGGGTTTGACTCGGAGCCGAGGCCAAGGGAATAATTCCATCCCCAAATATACCCACACGATTTAAGATTTTCCCTTGTTTTCTCCCCTCTCCCTTTTTGTCTTTTGTTTTATTCTGGAGGCAGCAATGAGAAAGACAAGAGTGTTTTCTGGAGAGCGCGAGGCTGCGAGGCAGAGAGCAGAACTTTCCACGAATTCCTGCTGATCCTGGACCCAAACTTTTGCAGAGAAATATTGATTCAGGACAAATATAGTCTGCAGCTGGACTCTGCCGCTTTCCGCCAGTCGCCGTTCGGCCAAAGCAAACTGTGCGAACATCCAAACAAATGCCATTTGGCGCAAGAAGACAACGCAGAGCTCTGGGCGAATGCATTCACGAAGAAGGATCACATGGATTTGTCCAGGATTGTTCAGATCTCTGGCTTTGTGACCTAGGGCAGGGCATACATATTGTGGTAAAGAAATGCTGACCGTTGAATACAAATTCAGTCAGCCCTCCACATTTGCTGGCAATAGGGGTGTGAGACCCCATGCAAATAAAACTGCCAATAAAATGATTGAGATAAGACTTCTAGTGGCGTCCCGGAGGACCTATTATTATTATTTATTTATCTACAGCAGGGGTCCCCAAACTTTTTAAACAGGGGGCCAGTCCACAGTCACTCAGACCGTTAGAGGGCCGGACTAGAGTTTTTAAAAAAACAAAACTATGAACAAATTCCTATGCGCTCTGCACATGCCTCATTTTGAAGTAAAAAAACAAAACAAAACGGGAACAAATACAGCCTTGATGTTAATAACAACAACAACAACAACAACATCATCAACAACAACAATAACAACAACAGAGAGCCCTTGGGCCACTGAGTCCAGCCCCCTTCTGCCTTTGTGCACCCAAAGCACAAACAAAGTACCCCTGACAGATGGCCACCCAGAATCAATGTTAATAATAATAATAATAATAATAATAATAATAATAATAATAATAATAATAAAGAGGGTTGAAAGAGACCCTTTGGCCATTGAATCCAACCCCCATCTGCCTTTGTGCACCAAAATCACAAGCAAAGCATCCCTGACAGATGGCCACCCAGACTCAATGTTAATAATAATAATAATAATAATAATAATAATAATAATAATAATAATAATAAAGAGGGTTGAAAGAGACCTTTTGGCCATTGAATCCAACCCCCCATCTGCCTTTGTGCACCAAAAGCACAAGCAAAGCACCCCTGACAGATGGCCACCCAGACTCAATGTTAATAATAATAATAATAATAATAATAATAATAATAATAATAATAATAATAATAATAAAGAGGGTTGAAAGAGACCCTTTGGCCATTGAATCCAACCCCCCATCTGCCTTTGTGCACCAAAAGCACAAGCAAAGCACCCCTGACAGATGGCCACCCAGACTCAATGTTAATAATAATAATAATAATAATAATAATAATAATAATAATAATAATAATAAAGAGGGTTGAAAGAGACCTTTTGGCCATTGAATCCAACCCCCCATCTGCCTTTGTGCACCAAAATCACAAGCAAAGCATCCCTGACAGATGGCCACCCAGACTCAATGTTAATAATAATAATAATAATAATAATAATAATAATAATAATAATAATAATAATAATAAAGAGGGTTGAAAGAGACCCTTTGGCCATTGAATCCAACCCCCATCTGCCTTTGTGCACCAAAATCACAAGCAAAGCATCCCTGACAGATGGCCACCCAACCTCAATGTTAATAATAATAATAATAATAATAATTAATAATAATGGTTGTAAGATAAGAAGAGACCCCTTGGGCCCAACCCCCTTCTGCCCTTGTGCTGTGGGGGCCGGATAAATGGCTTCGATGGGCCGCATCCGGCCCCCGGGCCTTAGTTTGGGGACCCCTGATTTATTATTTATTTATTTATTTATTTACAGTATTTATATTCCGCCCTTCTTTCTCATCCCGAAGGGGACTCAGGGCGGATTACAATGAACACATATATGGCAAACATTCAATGCCTTTTAACATAGAACAAAGACAAGACAAACATAGGCTCCGAGCGGGCCTCAAACTCATGACCTCCTGGTCAGAGTGATTCATTGCAGTGATTCATTGCAGCTGCTCTCCAGCCTGCGCCACAGCCCGAGCCCTAGAAAGTTAAACTCGCAAATGTAGATCTAGGAAATGTCGTTTCCTTAAAGGCTGCTGAGGATGTTCTTTTAATGTGTTGTCGAAGGCTTTCAGGGCCGGAATCACTGGGTTGCTGTGAGTTTTCCGGGCTGTACTGCTATGTTCCAGAAGCATTCTCTCCTGATGTTTTGCCCACATCTGTGGCAGGCAACCTCAGAGGTTGTGAGGTATGTTGCAAACAAGGCAAGTGGGGTTTATATATCTGTGGAAAGTCCAGGTTAGGGCAGCATTGTCCAAACACGCACCAAGGAACAAGAAAGGCACTGCAGACTATCTCAGCCAGAGAAGTCCACCATAGCAGAGCACTTGCTGAACCAACCTGGACACAGAATATTTTCTTATTTTCCATCTTCATTGCTATGATACTTCATCTTGTTGATGGGAAGCTTCCCACCGGAGTGGACAGGTGGCAAGCTATTCAACCTCAGCAGACTGAAAGCCAAAACCAAGGTCACAACAACATCTGTTATAGAACTCCACTATGCCGATGATAATGTAGTCTGTGCGCATTCGGAAGAAGACCTACAAGCCACTCTAAACACCTTCGCAGAAGCACACGAGAAGCTCGGCCTCTCATTGCACATCAAGAAAACCAAAGTGCTCTTCCAGCAAAAGGCACCAGCCAATCCTTCTGCAAGGCCAGAAAAACAGCTTCTGAAACCTTTTTTTTAATTGATCACTGTAATGAAGTACAAATTTTTGGTTTACAGATGTTATGTTTAATTGTGTGTTTGTGTTTTAAAAGAGTAAGTATTGCAGTTGTTCCTCTCAGCACTCAGAGGCTGGTTGCCATGGAGAAGTGGGCGGAGCCAACTGCCAGTTAGCTGAAGAAGTGCAGAGTTTAAAAAAGAGAGTCAGTCTGTGCTCTGATGAGGCACAGGGAAGACTGATCTTAGGTTAGGGGATCAGGGAGCGTCAATTGGTCATTTTGAGTCAGTTTAAAATAAGCTTGGTGACTTATTTGGTATAATCTGTGTCCTGGTAAGGAACAGAGAGTTCTGTGATAGCATATCACAGGAGTGACTATGGTATAAAAGTGGCTGAGGAATAGAGTTTAACTACCTTATGTGAAAGAAGTAATGTTTTAGAGAGTTGATTCATCTTATTCGAGAATTGTAACTATTAAGAAGAATACCTCTACGTGAGAAACAATTTTGTAACCACTAACCACAAGCTCTGTGCCTGAATAAACTTGTTCTTGTTTTCCAACATCGAAGCCTCTGTCATATATATTATAAACCAAGTATGCTACCATCTGAAGTGAATAATAAGAAGAAAAGAATAAAAAGTAAAAGGTCTCCTCCCTGAGTGTTTGGTGGTTACATCTTTCCACATTGGTGGCAGTCGTAATTAGCCCCATTACAATTTGGTGGCAGCTCCTCATAATTAGCATCTTCCCAATCACACATGCCTATTATCTTAACAAATTGGGGGAAAAGACTCGACACAGAGGTTCCACTTTTGGAGAAAACCAGGCTCCGGACTTCTTATACTAAGTGGCGGAGGAGGCCTGGAAGCAATTTGGAGGGCCGCATGGCGATTCACGGCTGTCTTGAGAAATGGAGGGAGAAGGGAAGAAACGCTTTGGATGGAATCGAGCCCTGCGTCGGGATGGGCTCGGCTTCTGGAGGCATTTGGATGCTTCTGCGCTGAGTGTGCTCGGAGGGCGGGTGGGCGGGTGTCCATCCGTCCAGCTGTGGGGCGAATCATGGAAAACGGAGAGACGCCCTTCCATTGCAACCAATGGGCCCAGAAGGGTTTGGCGAGCCAGGAGTGCGTCCAAAGCCCACCGTTTGGGGATGGGAATCGATGCTGGATTTGCACACAAGGCTGGGAAATGGGAAAAGAGTTGCCGGAGACTCTTCTGTGTGCCGTTTGAGGCTGACAAAAGCCTCCTCCTCCTCCTCCTTCTCTGGCCAAGAACACAGAACAAAGTCCGATTCCTTCCTGAAGCAGGGATTAATTCGAGGGGAAATATCTTTAAGAGAAAGGAAACAATGCATCACTCCAACCCACAAAGGCCAAAGGAACCAAAGGGATGCTCCAATTCGGAGTCATGCACTTGATGCTCTGGAGCAGCCACACAGCTTATTCTCCATGCACAGGCACTTCAACTGACATGGCTCAATCCTATGCAATCCTGGGAGCTAGAGTTGAATAATTTATTCATTTATTTATTTACTACATTTATATCCCGCTCTTCTCACCCCGAAGGGGACTTGGAGCGGCTTACAGATCAAATGAACATACAATATATTATTAGCATAGCACAATATAAGCATTAAATTACTGTATATACTCGAGTATAAGCCTAGTTTTTCAGCCCTTTTTTTAAGACTGAAAAAGCTCCCCTTGGCTTATACTTGGGTGAGGGTCCTGGTTGGCTTCTATTTGGGTCAGCTTATACTCGAGAATATATGGTACATTTATTATTTTCCTCTATTATTATTGGTATTATTACATTTATTATTTTTCTCTATTACTGTTGCCACTATTACATTTATTTTACTCTATTTTTATTATTATTAATACATTTATTTTTTTGCTCTGATCTTATTATTATTATTGCATGTATTATTTTACTCTATTTATTATTACATATATTATTTACTCTATTATTATTATTATTATTATTATTATTATTATTACATGTATTATTTTACTCTATTATTATTATTATTATTATTATTATTATTTTTCGTGTCAGGAGCAACCGGAGTTGCTTCTGGAGTGAGAGAATTGGCCGTCTGCAAGGACGTTGCCCAGGGGACGCCCGGATGTTTTGATGTTTTACCATCCTTGTGGGAGGCTTCTCTCATGTCCCCGCATGGAGCTGGAGCTGATAGAGGGAGCTCATCCACACTCTCCCCAGGTGGGATTCGAACCTGGCAGCTTTCAGGTCAGCAACCCAACCTTCAAGTCACTTAGTCCACTACGCCATCTGGGGGCTCACTCTATTATTATTAAAACAATACATAAGCACATTGACATTGAAGAAGATGAGAATCATGATTTGATCAGAGTTGGAGAGTCTTATCTTAAATTTGAGCTTGATGTAAATATTCAAAAACATTTAACCTACTGATGCCTCAATTAATGTAATTTTATTGGTATCTATTTTTATTTATTTATTTATTTATTTATTTACAGTATTTATATTCCGCCCTTCTCACCCCAAAGGGGACTCAGGGCGGATTACAATGAACACATATATGGCAAACATTCCATGCCAACAGACAAACAACATTCAGTTTTTTAGACAGACACAGAGGCATTTTTAACATCTTTCCAGCTTCACGATTCCGGCCACAGGGGGAGCTGTTGCTTCACCGTCCATTGGTGGCTGTTCTTCCTCTTCTTTTCCTCGTGAGCAGTTTTATGGTGTTGTAGATTAGTTAAATTAGCCTCCCGCATAAAGCGTACCTAAATTTTCCCTACTTGACAGATGCAACTGTCTTTCGGGGCTGCTAGGTCAACAGCAAGCCGGGGCTATTTTTTTTTTTTTTATGGTTGGAGGCTTAACCCGACCCGGGCTTCGAACTCATGACCTCTCGGTCAGTAGTGATTTATAGCAGCTGGTTACTAGTTGGTTTTTTATTTCTGAAATTTACCACCCTCGGCTTATACTGGAGTCAATGTTTTCCCAGTTTTTTTTGTGGTAAAATTAGGTGCCTCGGCTTATATTCGGGTTGGCTTATACTCGAGTATATACGGTATCTTGCATTTGTCCCTGTTGAACTTCATTTTGTTAATTTCGGCCCATCTCGCTAGTCTGTTAGGGAACTATAACTTCCTATGTCTGTCTTTTATTGAGGGCAGGTGTGGTCGTGTTTGATAACAAATTCTCCCAGTGCCTGAATGTCTCCCTTCCCAGAGACTGACCTCTGTTCCCAAAGCCATGATTGTGATTCCTTGTAAAAACCAGGCTTGTGCTGCTGGCGTCCAATGGGAAGATCTGGCTTCCTATTTCGGGCCAATGCACAGAGGACAGGGAGCGTTGTTCTTGCCACCGTAGGATTAATCCGAGGATGTTTACAAGTTTCCTGAAGTTAAGGGCCATTGGTGCGGAGGGAATTCTGCGGCTCAAACTCCCGGCGGTTCCTCTGAGGTTCCGCGTGAGTCAGGCCGCCCGGTTTCCCTCTGATCCAACGCCTTTGAATCTGCAAAAAGGGCATCGGGAGGATAAAACCAAGGTGATGGTTCTCATTTTGTCAAGAAGGGCGGGACGATTTCCACGACTAGTATTTTCCATGCAGCTTGACGGACGATGACCTCAAGCCCTGCCAAGAGGGAAATGTTTCCTATTGTGCTTTCTTTGAAGGGTTCGTTTCCAAATGTCAGCCGCGAGGCAAATGCTCCAAGTATCAAGATCTGTACAAATAAATGCTCTTGGTCCCATCACTATGGTGAGGACACGGAAAGCAAGACCTTTTTGGTGGTGGCTCCCAAAGGATAAAACTACTCTCCTTAGGAAGCCCGCCTGTCCCCTTCCCTGTTATTTTCCCATCGTCAAGTAAAGACCTTTGCATTAATGCTTAATTAATAATGTTAATGTGTTGCAGTCTTATGTCTTATGGTCCTCACCTAATTCACCTGTAATGGAGATGGGACTACCAATGCCATCATAAGCTAACACTTGCGCCCATGAGTCTGATGGCCTTCAATATTATATGTATATACAATCTATATATAAAAGAGTGATGGCATCACGGCGACCCTCAAAACAACAAAACTGCAGGCCCCCCAACCTCGAAATTTGACAACACAACCCATCATCCACGCCTCTAGGTTGATACAACAAAAAGAAAAGAAAAATAAAGTCCTAATTAGAGAGAGAGGAATAATTGCTTTTATCCAATTGCTGCCAGTTAGAAGGCTAAGCTCCTCCAACTTGGTCTCCTAGCAACCCAATAAAAAATAATTTAAAACACTAAAAATTAATGCAATAAAATACTATAATAACAGAAAATAACTAAAAATAATACAAGAAAATAATAAAATATAACAAATAAAAAGATAACTTACAATAAAATTAATAAAAAAATTGCAAATAACGTCAAATAAAAATTACACAACAATTTTTAACCAATACCACCACCACTTTGCCACAGCAACGTGTGGCCGGGCACAGCTAGTATATTATATTATTATATATTATTATAAATTAAGTTGCATATTATATACTATATTATACAGTAGAGTCTCACTTATCCAACATAAACGGGCTGGCAGAATGTTGGATAAGTGAATATGTTGGATAATAAGGAGAGATTAAGAAAAAGCCTATTAAACATCAAAATAGGTTATGATTTTACAAATTAAGCACCAAAACATGTTAGACAACACATTTGACAGAAAAAGTAGTTCATTACATGTTAATGGTATGTAGTAATTACTGTATTTAAGGATTTAGCACCAAAATATCATGATATATTGAAAACATTGACTACAAAAATGCGTTGGATAATCCAGAATGTTGGATAAGTGAGAGTCTACTGTATTAAGTTGTATTTTATATATTATTAACTTCCACCATGTTTACAAGTCTCACTTAGTGCACTTTTGCCCAGTTCATTTTTATGATTTTATTGCTGTGTTTTACCTTATGTTTTATTAATGGTTGTTATTTTATTTTATGCCTTTTTAATTTTCATTTGGTACTTGATGTTATTGTACTTTCGTTTTGTATTTGTAAGCCGCTCCGAGTCCCCTCGGGGAGATGGAGGCAGAGTACAAAAATAAAAATTTATATATATATATATATATATATATATATATATATATATATATACACACACACACACACACACACATACACACACACACACACACATATACAGTAGAGTCTCACTTATCCAACATTCTGGATTATCCGATGCATTTTTGTAGTCAATGTTTTCAATGCATTGTGATATTTTGGTGCTAAATTCGTAAATACAGTAATTACTACATAGCATTACTATGTATTGAACTACTTTTTCTGTCAAATTTGTTGTATGTATAACACGATGTTTGGGTGCTTAATTTGTAAAATCATAACCTAATTTAATGTTTAATAGGCTTTTCCTTAATCTCTCCTTATTATCCAACATATTTGCTTATCCAACATTCTGCTGGCCCGTTTACATTGGATAAGCGAGACTCTAATGTATATCAATAAAAATTTAATTAACAAAGTGAGACGGATGGGAGCGGAGAACGGAGGAAAGAGTTCATTAATTGCTCAATGTGCATCTTCTGGATTTCCATCCCTTGATGTCTGGTTTTTTATTTGCATGACTTGCTGTGTGCAGTTGGCTTGGCCTGTGGATATCATCTCAGGCAGAGCTTTGATGTTTTATGGCCCGCGTCACCCTTTGCAGCTGTCTCCCTTTGCACCCACCAACAATCATGATACTTCTTCTGCAGAAAGGTCTCCAACCGGCATGACATTCCTCCTCAATACAATGCAAATCCACAAAGCTCAGGCCAACTTCCTTCCCTCTCCTTTTTATGACCAAGCATTGCATTTCTGCAGGATGTGGGAGGAGACCTAGAGGTTTCAAGGGTTTCATCTGCAACAAAGGACTCCTTCACATCCATGCGCCATTTGCTGGTGCAACGCCCATCAAGTGATCAGCATGCCCATGTCAACAGGAGCATAGAAAATTCGGTTATCATTCAAATTGGAAAGGGATTGGTGGCTATCGCTTGGAGTTGTGACTTGTTGCATCCTCCATGGTGCTGTTCATGACACTTTGTTGTTATTATGCGCCCTTAAGTCCTTTCCCCAAGGGTTTTCTTTGGCCAAATTTCTCCATTTTTTGCCACTGCTGCCTTCCTCGGAGGCTGAGAGAGTCTGACCTGACTAAGGTCACCCAACACGTCACCCAGATTTGCCTTTGCTTCCATGATATAATGCTTTGAGAATTGGACTGTAATTCTGCAAACCAGGATCCCTGCTGAGCCATTGGGCAAGTCACACTCTCTCAGCCTCAGAGGACAGCAATGGCAAACCCCTCTGAAGATATCTTGCCAAGAAAACCCTATGATGGCTTCACCTTAGGGTCACCTTAAGCTGGAGATGACTTGAAGGCACCCAACAACAATGGATAAAAATCCCTGAAAACCCTCCCATCCTAAGCAATTAATGGCTGAAGTCCTATTTGAATAGAAATAATAATAATAATAATAATAATAATAATAATAATAATAATAATAATAATGTCCAACATGTGATTCAATACAACAGCCAGCATACAACAGTGTCTGCTGTGGACTCATCTTGTGTTTCAAACAACAACAACAACAACAACAATAATAACAACAACACATCACACAGTCCTAAACACTTGGGAAGTGTTCAACTTGTGATTTTGTGATACGAAATCCAGCATATACATCTCATTTGCTGTGGCATACTATGTCTTTGTGTCAATAATAATAATAATAATAATAATAGCCACCTTTTCTCTCTTGATCATTTGCTATGACAATGAATATGACAATGCTGATGACAATGATGGTGACGATGGCGATGATTACAAGGATGACGATGATGACAATGACAATGACAATTCTGATGATGATGATGGTGACGATGACGATGATTACAATGATGATGACAACAATGACGATTATAATGACAATGACAACTCTGATGACGATGATGGTGCTGACACTGCTGATGATGATGATGATGACAATGACAATGACGATTATGACAATGACAACTCTGATGACGATGATGGTGATGATGATGATTACAACAATGACAATGAGACAACAATGACGATTATGACAATGACAATGACAACTATGATGCCAATAATGGTGACGACAATGCCGATGATGATGATGATGATGATGACAATGACGATTATGACAATGACAACTCTGATGACGATGATGGTGATGATGATGATTACAACAATGACAATGAGACAACAATGACGATTATGACAATGACAATGACAACTATGATGCCAATAATGGTGACGACAATGCCGATGATGATGACGATGATGATGATGATAACAATGACAACTCTGATGACGATGATGGTGATGATGATTACAACAATGACAATGACGAAAACAATCACGATTATGACAATGACAATGACAACTCTGATGACGATGATGGTGATAATTATGATGATTATGACAATGACGGCAATGATAACCTTGCTTTGCTCTCTTGATCGAGACCCAGGTCTTTGCCTGTTGCCACAAAGAGCAGAGACAGAGCCAAGGAAGCCTTTCATGGAAGAGACACCAAAAGGCTCCTCACCGGCAGACCTTCCTGGGTGGTTCTTATGGGGAAACGAGAGCTTTAAGCCTGGATATACATACCATAGAGAACCTTCGGACTAAAAATGGGACCCGTGGATAAGCAGGGCCTGTGTCCTGCCATTGAGGCTTCCAACCATGAGCTCATTGCGATTCCTCTCCAGATGGAAATGACTCAGCCGGAAAGAGGGGAAAATTAAAGAGGAGAAGCTCCCAAGGCTCCTATTAGCCTAATGGCTCCCATATTACTGTTTTAACCTTTTCGCCTTTCTAGGAAAGAGATAGCATGTTTGCAAAGAAGACGGACCAGGGCGGCCTATAAAAAGGCCTCCTTTTCTTCTTTCTCCGCCGGTTGGAAACATGCGGTCACACCTTGGACGAGACCCCATTTTCATCGGCTGAAAAACCCTTGCCCTTCGCTCTTTGGAATCCCCGACATGGGATGACATTTGTGTAAAAATCAAAACTCATTAATGTTAAAAAGAGCAAGCTTTCCATGTAAGGGATTCATCCTCTCCCGCTCCAATTAAAATGAGATCCAAGCGAGAAGCTAAAAACACGGCTGATGGAGACTTATGTGTTTTCTCTTGGATCTTCTTCAAGCTTTTTGTCTTCTGCAAAGTTCTAAATTTTGAACAGATCTACTCAAAACAGAGCTTTTTCCAAGTTGGCTGAAACGACTGGATTATTAACTCATTCTATCTTCATAAAATGGTGTTAATTGTATCACCATTTCTAAAACACTCCACAAATAAAGAAGGCATTAAAATATGAACTTCTTGACTATCCATTTGATATTGGTGGTCTGTTGACCACACGCGATGGTCCATTGATACTTCCAGGTGTTTCTCACTGGTTCTTGGTGATTCCCAATGTGACATTGTTGCGGGTTTTAGTCCAAACTTTAGAGGAGCCAGCGATGTCCCACCATTGACACCCACTATATGTGGACCTCTACTTTGTCCCATTGTGTGGACCTTCTAGATGGCCTTCTTGTGAGACTTTCTTCCTCTTTTGAACATCATTCCATCTGTTGTTGAAGGTTCTCATGGCCGGAATCACAGGCTTGTTGTGTGTTTTCTGGGCTGTCTGTCCATGTTCCAGGAGCATTCTCTCCTGATGTTTCGCCCGCATCTATGGCAGGCATCCTCAGAGGTTGTGAAGTATATTGGAAATAATTAAGCAAGGAAAGTTTATATATCTGTGGAAAGTCCAGGGTGGGGGAAAGAACTCTTGTCTGTTGGAGGCCAGTGTGAATGTTGTAATTAATCACCTTGATTAGCATTAAATGGCCTTCCAAGCTTCATGTCCTGGCCTGTAATGTCATTGGAGGGAAGGCCATTGGTGTCTCCTGAGTAATTGGAACTAGAGCTATTTGTGGAATTGGGGGCCTCTCTGTGTAAGTGGACACTCCAACAACACATACACATATTTTCACTTTTATTATGTGTATAGACAATAATAATAATAATAATAATAATAATAATAATAATAATAATAATAATAATAATAATGCCCTGGCAGAATATGTAAAGCAAAGTGAAGAACATGTTTTGATTGAAATCAAAAATCAGAAACTCCTCAAAGCATAGCAAAAAAAAAAAAAACAGTACAAGAAAACTGCACTACAAACTAGAGCTGACAGCTGGCACAACAAAACATTGCATGGAAAGTTCCTTGACAAAATTGAAGGAAAAGCTGATAAGGAGAAGACCTGGCTCTGGCTCACGAATGGGACCCTGAAGAAGGAGACAGAAGGCCTGATCCTTGCAGCCCAGGAGCAAGCCATCAGAATAAAGGCAGTTAAGGCCAAGATCGAAAAATCAGCTGATGACCCAAAATGCAGACTGTGCAAGGAAACCGATGACACCATGGATCATATCCTCAGCTGCTGTAAGAAAATCGCACAGACAGACTACAAACAGAGGCACAACCATGTGGCCCAAATGATTCATTGGAACTTATGCCTCAAGTACCACCTGCCAGCAGCAAAGAAATGGTGGGATCACAAACCTGCAAAAGTATTGGAAAATGAGCACGCAAAAATACTGTGGGACTTCCGAATCCAGACTGACAAAGTTCTGGAACACAACACACCAGACATCACAGTTGTGGAAAGAAAAAGGTTTGGATCATTGATGTCGCCATCCCAGGTGACAGTCGCATTGACGAAAAACAACAGGAAAAACTCAGGACCTCAAGATTGAAATGCAAAGACTCTGGCAGAAACCAGCGCAGGTGGTCCCGGTGGTGATGGGCACACTGGGTGCCGTGCCAAAAGATCTCAGCCGGCATTTGGAAACAATAGACATTGACAAAATCACGATCTGCCAACTACAAAAGGCCACCCTACTGGGATCTGCGCTCATCATCCGAAAATACATCACACAGTCCTAGACACTTGGGAGGTGTTCGACTTGTTATTTTGTGATACGAAATCCAGCATATCTATCTTGTTTGCTGTGTCATAATAAAATAATAATAATAGCAATAATAATAGCAGATTCCCCAGGGGCCATCCAGTATAAACCCTTTCTGCCTTGCAGAAAACACACAATCAAAGCACCGCAAGGGCTCTGCGGAGCACACTTTGAGAACTGCTGTTCTGGTGAATGCAAACCCTCAATAGCTGGAATCAGCTCAGACGCCAAGGCTCTGATACCAATAACATTCAGCAGATGGCATTGCAATTCATCTCCAGAGCCATCATTTTAAAAAATTCCACATTGGAGCGTTTTCTGAACTGGAAACCCAAGCCGTGCCCACAATATGGAGTCGGGTTTCGGCAAAAGCAACGGATACCGAGGAAGGCACCCCGCGCTTTCTGCTAAGAGCTTGCATTGGCAGTTTTCTCTCTGGGTCGCTTAGGGAGTGGAAATGCAACACTCGGGTTCGGTTTTCACCCTGAACTGCAGGTTTCCAGTTCTGCAGGGCGCAGAAAGGAAAGATAAGGCGATACGGTTGCTCCGAGGCCGTGGCTCCCTTCCAATCCATGTCACGGTGATTGTATTCAGATGTCGGGTTCGGAAACCCCCCGCCACCCAATAGAATCACCTTGCTTCATTTTATTTTTCAAAAAAGAAGAAGATGCTGAAGGTTTTTACAAAGAGCAATGTAGACCACGCTCAAAATCCTGCAAGGTCTGACGTTCTGCTAAACATTCCACAAATGCAAAAGGATGCAACACACTCTCCATCAATAATATCCAAATGTCGCATTTACATGGACATTGAACAGTGTCTCACAACTCTTTGGAGGAGATATCTCGCTAAATCAGTGATTCTCAACCTTCCTAATGCCGCAACCCCTTAAGACAGTTCCTCTGTTGACATTCATTTTTGCACTTTATTTGGTGATCGGTAAACCTGGCTTTAATTTGGAAGTCTATTGCCAGATGGTTTTAGGTTTTGCCATAAATTGACAGTTCACTTGAGGGCAAACACGTGCTATACGCTCTGTATCTCAAGTGTGTTTTCCAGGAACCCTTACGTTGCATTATATAAGGTCCAGCTTTATGATACAGAAATAATTAATCACACAGATATTCAGCCCAGGTCTCAATATAATTTATTATATAACTAGCTTGAGTACCAGGCGTTGTCCGGGTTATTTGAAAAAGTCAATTGGGCAAAATGCAGAAGGTTGTGGATTCACTACAACTCACATCATGCCAGGTGAACCCCAGAAACTCCCATCAGTATGCAACATTTGTCAGGTAGTAAATAAATAAATAAAGTTGGGTATTTTTGCTCTGGGTGCATCATCGGTAAGGTTCAGTCTGCTCTCGGGCAGACGTAATGTTTTCATGTATGTTTATTAGGAGCTAACGGACACTCTGATTTCAGTTCAGGCAACATGGCTTTCAAGTGCGGCTAGGCCTGGGTTCTCTAATTACTGTTTCAAGTCTTAGTTTTGGGATTCAAGCTTTCTGGAAATTCTTCATGTTCTTGTTTTGTACTCTTGTTTACGTTTTGCTTATGGATTCAAGCTGCCTTTGTATGTTGGGACTATCTTTGGACTGTCTTGCTTTTGGATTTACAAGAGACAATTGAATGCTGAATATATAGTAAAAAGCAGGTTTAGGGAAGTAAGTGTAGGATAAGGTTCTACACCTTGATTCTCTAAACCTGCTTTTTAATATATGTGATGTCTCAGGGACCTTTGGCTCATGACCCCGCAGCCATCATAGATCAAACTGAAGAGGATATGGGTTTTTTCCCATCTCAGCAAGATTCTGTTCCATTCCAGATGTCCCCTGTTGACATTTTTGTGCCAAAGCCAATTACGGACGCCCTTGAAACAGAGCCTGGTTCCCCAGAAAGTGTTGTGTTTGATAGGAAGTCCTTTCTCAAAACACATCGCTCCCATAAGCAGTTTCTAAGACGAAGCGTGAGGTTAGCGGAGAGAGACGATTGTAATTAAACCGTTTCCCTTGGGAAGTTTTGGGGAGGCAGGCATGTTGAAACAGCTTACTTCAAGAATCTCCCTGTGAATCCTTGCTATTTCCCCACTCAAACTTCCAAAGAGTTTGAGTGTGTTTCGGTTATTGGATTATAGACTTTGGACTCTAATACTGGACATAACACTTCATTTATTTGGACTATTTTTGATCTTTCCTAAAAGGACAATTGCTTGACTATATACTCTGCATACTTTTGTTTTATTCTTTTATTGCATTAATAAAGATATTAGATTGTCTATTGGCCTCCGTGTTGGTTTCCAGTGTTCGCGCTGCTTAGGGGTGTTACAATATATATCTTTCACGTGTTTTTTGTAATATACTTTTTGCCTTCACTCTGGACTTTTGTGTGGTCATAGGTGGTTTCAGGCCTGGGGTGTGACACTAGTGATCTGCAGAAACTGGCACCTTGGACTTTGCTGTATGTTGACAACATAATGTTTGCTTCTGAGGACAAGGAAGAACTTGAATGTCAAGGGCAAGCATGGTGTGACCGGTTGGTGCAATTTGGTCTTCGCTGCAATGCCAAAAAGATAGAGTACTCGACGACCAACAAGGAGGAGACTGATACTATAACGGGTTATTTTTTTAATTGTACAAAATTCATAAGGTTGTAGGTGAACTACAACTCACATCATGCCAGGTGAACCCCCAGAAATTTCATCAGTACGCAAAGTTTGCCATATTGGGTATTTTTGCTCTGGATGAATCATCGGTAAGGTTCGGTGTGCTCTCTGGCTGTAGGGTGAACTACAACTCCCACTATGGTGAGTCAGTCCCTGGAAACCACTCCAGTAGGTTGAGTTAGTCATGGGGGTTCTGTGTGCCAAGTTTGGTCCAGTTCCATCATCGGTGGAGGTCACAGTTTCCCTGGTTGTGGGTAAACTACAACTCCCAGAAAGGAAGATCAATCATCCTCTCCCCCAAATCAAGATGAATTTTCCCCAAAGACCTCCAGTAATGAGTACTGTGTCTGCTAACCTCCTCCAGACAGATGTTGGCTTGATCCAGCTTGTCCTTCGCTCCGGGGCCATGAGTCCAAATCGAGCCCTTTTATTTGGCTCCGGAGGCCGAAGAATCCCACTATCAGCCTCTAGACTTTGTTTTCATCGCCATGGCTACAGAAAGGTCTTGCCTGATTCTTTCCCGGAGAAAAGAAAGATTTCAACACAAGGGAAGAATCCCTTCTGCAGCTGCCATGAGACCCCAAGCAGCTGTGTTTGATCGGCGTTCATTATGATTTGGCTCCATCAAGTGGGAAACGCACATACGCTTCGGCCCAGGTACCCTTTTCGCACTTCTGGTTTCTGCCAGAATGATCCAAACCTTTTTCTTTTCCACAACTGTGGTGTCTGGTGTGTTGTGTTCCAGAACTTTGTCAGTCTGGATTCGGAAGTCCCACAGTATCTTTGCGTGCTCATTTTCCAATACTTTTGCAGGTTTGTGATCCCACCAGTTCTTTGCTCCTGGGAAGTGGTACTTGCGGCATAAGTTCCAATGAGTCATTTGGGACACATAGTTGTGCCTCTGTTTGTAGTCTGTCTGTGCAATTTTCTTACAGCAGCTGAGGATATGATCAATGATTTCGTCAGTTTCCTTGCAGAGTCTGCATTTTGGGTCATCAGCTGATTTTTCGATCTTGGCCTTAATTGCATCTGTTCTGATGGCTTGCTCCTGGGCTGCAAGGATCAGGCCATCAGAACAGATTATCTCCTTCTTCAGGAGATAATAATTATCATCATCATCATCATCATCATCATTAAATATTTATTTATATCCCACTTTTCTCCCTCATGGGAACCAAAGCAGCTTAGGTAAAGGTAAAGGTTTCCCCTGACATTAAGTCCAGTCATGTCCGACTCTGGGGGTTGGTGCTCATCTCCATTTCTAAGCCGAAGAGCCAGCGTTGTCCATAGACTCCTCCAAGGTCATGTGGCCACTGGCATCACTGCATGGAGCGCCGTTACCTTCCCGCCGAAGCAGTACCTATTGATCTACTCACATTATTTTATTTATTTATTTATTTACAGTATTTATATTCTGCCCTTCTCACCCCAAAGGGGACTCAGGGCGGATCACATTACACATATAAGGCAAACATTCAAAGCCTTAATATAGAACAAAGACAAGACAAACTCGGGGCTCTGAGCTGGCCTCGAACTCATGACCTTTTGGTCAGAGTGATTTGTTGCAGCTGGTTGCTCAACAGCCTGCGCCACAGCCCGGCATGTTTTCGAACTGCTAGGTTGGCAGGAGCTGGGGCTAACAGCGGGTACTCACTCCGCTCCCGGGATTTGAACCTGGGACCTTTTGGTCCGCAAGTTCAGCAGCTCAGCGCTTTAACACACTGTGCCACCAGGGGCTTGCAACATATTAAAATCGCATAAACAACAGAGTACATCACAATAAATATAAGCATAATAAAATAAACAAATCAAGAGAAACAATTACAATATACATTCAAAGTTCATGTGGCATCATATTGAGGCATGTATTGCACTTTACTCCAGTCCATGACATAACATAACTGACACTATTTGCACTTTCTTTGGCCCAGTTCTTTTTTGGAGCCAACCCAAGATTTTATCATAGTATGTTTATTGTATGTGACCTTATTTGTTGATTGACTTCTTTTATTGTTGATTGACTTGTTTAATTGTCGAGTTTTTACATTGTCTGTTTTACCTGGGCTTGGCCCCATATAAGCTGCCCTGAGTCCCTTCGGGGAGATGGGGATGGGTATAAAAATAAAATAATAATAATAATAATAATAATAATAATAATGTTTCTGTCAATCCTGATTAGTTTTCTTCACTAAATGCCTGTTTAAACAGGAAGGTTTTCGGTTATTGTTGTTGTTATTGTTGTTGTTGTTGTTGTTGTTATTGTATGACACTGCAAACAAAATAGATATGCTGGATTTCGTTTCACAAAATCACAAGTCGAACACTTCCCAAGTGTCTAGGACTGTGTGGGATTATTAATAATAATATTATTAATTATGTTCTTATTATAATTCGGAAAGTGTCGATAGCTTAGAAAAACAGAGGTCTGTGGATGCCTCTGAGTCTAGCAGAGATGCTGCCAAAGCTTGTGATAAGGATGACCTTTTACTTGAATCTGAGAATTGTCAACAGAATAAAGATGGGAGCAAAGAGGATGATTTTGTGTTAGGGAATCCAGGTTGAAATTAAAACCAGGACTCAGACGCTCCGTGAGAATCGGAGGCAAGCGTGGAGGGGCTAGAGCTCAAAGGAATATGTTTTTCAGTTGCAATGAGGTTTTAAAGTAGATGTTTCTGGGGAGAGATTTTAATCAGAGCAACCTCACTTTTGGAGAATCAGCTCTTGCCTTGTTCAAGCCTCGAATCTGTGTTTGGATTACTTTTGAAGCTCATGTATTCATGTTCCCTTGGATTTACTGTGCTCTTTTTGGATGTTGGACTAATATCTACGAAATTATTGAACTGTGTTTAAGAATTGCACTTGCAATGGGTTTTCACTTATTTTCCTGCTCTTGAATAAGTTTTGCTATCTTTCTTCAATAAACTGAAAAGACTCAGTGGAGTTTGTGTGTTGGAACAAGGTGAACCAACGCTGGGGTGCGACACCTTGCTCTCCGTTTTCCTTTGGGACGATGGGCCCCAATCCGGCCGGGCCACCTGTTGTCTCGCTTCTGGGCAGGTGTCGGCCTGGAACCCGGCCACGGAGCCGCACCATCCCATTCCGGTGGCTTTGTCGGGTCGGGTCCGTCTCAAATATCCCATTATGAATACATCAGCTCACTGCAAGCGGCCTCTCCTGCCAGGAGATTTTTATGTTACATGCAAAGTTTTTCCACATAAAAGATTGGAAACAAATGTTCTTTTGCTTCCCCCTCCCCTTCTCTCTTTTTTGAAACATAGGGCATGAGAAAAAAGTACAGTAGAGTCTCACTTATCCAACATAAACAGGCTGGCAGAATGTTGGATAAGCGAATATGTTGGATAATAAGGAGAGATTAAGAAAAAGCCTATTAAACATCAAAATAGGTTATGATTTTACAAATTAAGCACCAAAACATCATGTTATACAACAGATTTGACAGAAAAAGTAGTTCATTACGCATTAATGCTGTGTTGTAATTACTGTATTTATGAATTTAGCACCAAAATATCATGATATATTGAAAACATTGACTACAAAAATGCGTTGGATAATCCAGAATGTTGGATAAGTGAGTGTTGGATAAGTGAGACTCTACTGTATTTTAAAGGGGGTAAAGAAGGGTTTCCTTTTTCAGTATCATTTCAGATTAAGTGTATGGCGTTTCGCAGCAAATGTTCATGGGCAGGTGAATCCGTTCCGGGTTGAAATCTGAACTTGACAGGACCAATTGAAGACCGATTGAGTTCAGCACTTTGGAGAGCTCTTATCAATTTGGAGCTAAAGCCATGGAAGTCAATGGAAGCTTGGAGAACGTAGACCACAATTGCCGACCTCTGCCCAATCTGGGCCTTTTTGACAGTGATAATGGCCATTTCATTGTCCAGGAAGGCTTATGTTCCTAGGTAAAGGTAAAGGTTTTCCCCTTGACATTAAGTCCAGTCATGACCGACTCTGGGGGTTGGTGCTCATCTCCATTTCTAAGCTGAAGAGCCGGCGTGGTCCGTAGACACTTCCAAGGTCATGTGGCCATAGGCATGACTGCATGGAGCGCCCTTACCTTCCCACCGGAGCGGTACCTATTGATCTACTCACATTGGCATGTTTTCGAACTGCTAGGTTGGCAGAAGCTGGAGCTAACAGCGGGCGCTCACTCCGCTCCCGGGATTTGAACCTGGGACCTTTCGGTCTGCAAGTTCAGCAGCTCAGCGCTTTAACACACTTCGCCACCGGGGCTCCTATGTTACTCTTATGTTCCTACAGCTGGACAAATGGCCACCATGTTCTCCTCCAGTGCTTCATTAGCAGCTTCTTCTCTTCCTCTAGAGGCCACAAAATAGCCATGTTTGGTCAAAGGCTGCAAGATGAAGTCAGTTCGCATATGAGGAGCTCAGTACACTAAATATCACTCCAAACACCAACCAACCCCCTAACCAAATGAATAATTCTCTGGTTGCATAGCTCCAACTGTCACTTTGGCTCCGCCCATCTCCAGTTGCTAAACAACTCTCCTCGTTTACATAAGCCAATCAGACTGCACTTCCAGTATTGGCTGCCTGATAGCTCCTGCACCTTGCTCTGCTCAGTTTTTCCAAGCAAGGCGTGAAACTACCTGTACACTGACCTTGTAAGGTAGGCTAATCTGTTACACTCACGGTTTTGCTTTGCTCACTCCATTGAAGAATCGAGATATCACTATCAGAGAACTCTTTGCAAAAACTCTATTTCTCAGCATGCAAACAAGGACAACAGCAATGGTTCCAACAATTACTGATGCTGGTGATGATTTACTGCTTTAGAATGTCGTATACCGTATATACTCGAGTATAAGACGACCCGAATATAAGCCAACCAGGACCCTCACCCGAGTATAAGAACTAGGCTTATACTCAAGTATATACAGTATATATTTGTGTGTGTGTGTAATAAAGATATATTTCTCTGGGTGGCTCGCAGGCTCCTTGCTTTGCACGGTTGTCTCCCATTCCCAGCGTAATCTTTCAGTATATTCAGTATATACTGTACATGTACATGACAAACTTTCAATGCCATTAGACATACGACATATACAGACACAGAGGCAATTTGACATTTTCCAGCTTCCGGCTTCATGAGGGTATGCTCGATTCCAGCCAACTCTAGGATTCAATATTGTTTGCAGAGTCCGACAAATCAACTGACTTTGTGAATCCATATCTACAAACCAATTCAGTTGTCATCTACATTAAAGACTGAGACACAGAGGCTATTTAACATTTTCCAGCTTCCGGCTTCATGAAGGTATGCTTGATTCTGGCCATAGGGGGAGATGCTGCTTCATCATCCACTGTGACACTGAGTCCTTGATGGAGTACTTCCTCATTCTTCTGCACGCTACTGAACGCTAGGCTTATACTCGAGTATATACAGTATATATTTGTGTGTGTGTGTAATAAAGATATATTTCTCTGGGTGGCTCGCAGGCTCCTTGCTTTGCATGGTTGACTCCCATTCCCAGCGTAATCTCTCAGTATATACAGTATATACTGTACATGTACATGACAAACTTTCAGTGCCATTAGACATACGACATATACAGACACAGAGGCAATTTAACATTTTCCAGCTTCCGGCTTCATGAGGGTATGCTTGATTATCTATTGTATTACTTTTAATTATGTTATGATATGCTGTTTTATATTTTATTATATTGTACTGCTTTGGGCATGGCCCCATGTTAGCCACCCCGAGTCCCCGCTGGGGAGATGGTGGCGGGGTATAAATAAAGTATTATTATTATTATTATTATTATTATTATTATTATTATTATTATCATCCACTGTGACACCGAGTCCTTGATGGAGTACTTCCTCATTCTTCCACATGCTACTGAACACTAGGCTTATACTCAAGTATATGCAGTATATATTTGTGTGTGTGTGTGTAATAAAGATATATTTCTCTGGGTGGCTCGCAGGCTTCTTGCTTTGCACGGTTGTCTCCCATTCCCGGCGTAATCTCTCCGCCGTAATTAGATCTGCACCGAGTAGCACACAATGTCAGGAGCCTTTCCTTGGCCGATGCCATATCTCTCAGCGATATCAGATACACGCCACTCTTTAAACCATTACCGCGTCCCTGTTGAGGCATCAGCCTTCTCTGGTTTCACCCGGTTGCCAAGAAATGCTATTAAAATTTGGCACGAGCGAAGCATGTCCTGCATTTCAAGACATTTCGCAAACGAAGCCAGGCTCCAACTGATTGGATGGCATGCCCGGGCCTTTGGTGGAACTCACCCAAGCCGGCATCCACCGAGATCGGCACCGGGCCCAGCGTATCGAATGCAATTTGCCGGATCCTTGCCCTCGACAGTTTCGGCTGTCTTTTTGAAGTAGTGTCAATGGAAGTCTGAACGAATTAGTCAATCACAAAAGGAGGCCTTTCCCAGATGTGTTGCAGCTGAACGCTTGGGGCTTTCCTTGAGCAAGAATGATGAGAAGTCAACAAGCATGAATATTTCTTGGACATAGAGAGTAAGGGTAGGCAATAAGGTCTTACAAGAAATCAAAAGAGGCCCAATGATCTCCTCCATGGAATTTGGAAAAAATGGCAAAATAACTGCACAATAAATAAAATAGATATATTCCCAATAGGAATATTACAGAATACAAATTCAGAAAAATGATTAAAAAAAATTAAAGCAAAGTCAAATTGTGTTGTTGAAAGCTTTCATGGCTGGAATCACTGGATTGCTGTGAGTTTTCCGGAATGTATAATAATAATAATAATAATAATAATAATAATAATAATAATAATAATAACTTTATTTTTATACCCCGCCCTATCTCCCCGAAGGGACTCGGGGCGGCTTACATGGGGCCTTGCCCGATACAACAATCAAATAACAATAACAAAGCAATAACACAATTATCCCAATAAAAACAATAGCATCAGTAAAAAACAGTCATTAAAATGGCCATGTTCCAGAAGCATTCTCTCCTGACATTTCGCCCACATCAATGGTAGGTGTTTTCAGAACCTCACAACCTCTGAGGATGCCTGCCATAGATGTGGGCAAAACATCAGGAGAGAATGCTTCTGGAACATGACCATACAGCCTGGAAAATTCACAGCAACCTACTGGAATGAGATTGATTGGTGATGGGACAATTAAAGAATAGGATATCGCATCATAGAATAATAAAGTTGGAAGGGAGCCCATAGGTCATCTAGTCCAACCCCCTTCCTTGCAGAAAAAGCACAATCAAAGTACCCCTGACAGATGGCCATCCAGCCACTGCTTAAAAGCTGTCAATGAAGCTTGCTTTGTCCATACACAGTGATTGCCAAGTTCTCAGTCCATTAAAAGAGAGATATTCCAGAGACAATTCGTGTGCATGTTTTGCAAATGTTGACGTTGACAGCCGGCTACCTCCAAGCTTAATGTCAATGCGGAAGGTGGGGCGGTTATGGGACAAATGGAAATTTGGCTCCCGGTATCAAAGGCAAAGAACAGGGCCGGTCAGGAATGGCTGCAGACGTGAGCCAGCATCCCAGGCGCACAAAAGGCGGGTGGAGAGCTTGCAAAGATAACTGGCCTCGGCATTTGAGACATGAAAGGCCTGGGTGTTTGGCAACCGGGCGGAAACGGCTCTTCTGGACACCAAGAAGCATTTCTCCGCACTTTTAATATTCATCCTGGGGATATTATTCTGGCCATTACCGTCCACATCATAGCTGCTGAGCAATAACAGCAAAGTCCTGTTTCATTTTGCTGGATTTTATTGAGATCTCTCTTGTTTCCCAACGTGGGATCCAAGGTGCCTTATGAACGTAGAATAAATAGCATCTCTTGCTCACAAACCATTAAAACGGTTTGAGAGAACCTTAAAACATAGGAGAACGGATACAACCATAACATATGAAAGGCCATAGTCAGTTAAGAGACCAATGACAATGACAAGGTAGAAAGAGCAAAGAGGGAGACAAGTGGGTCTCCCCACATGTTGATAGAAAGCCTTCCACATCATCATCGTCATCATCATCATCATCATCATCTTTATTTGTATTCCACCCTTTCTCGCTGTGAGAACTCAAGGCATTTAGATGGACCTTTATGGCTGATTTCCAATCAGAGACAAAGTCATCTGGACGGCGAATCACAATGGCAGCATTTTCTGGACATCCATGTCTTTAATATCGAAGAGGACCTGGTTTCTGTTGCACCCCGAGGCTGCATAGGCAACTTGAAACCATACTGGAGCCCGGAATATAAGCAATCAAGCTGTTTATTAAAGATTATAAGTAAGCACAAGCAAATAAAGTTCAGAGTCAATAAAATGGGTTAAATAATACTAATACTAATACTAATAATAATAATAATAATAATAATAATAATAATAATAATAATTGTTATTATTATTATTATTATTATTATTATTATTATTATTATTATTATCATATCCTCAGCTGCTGTAAGAAAATTGCACAGACAGACTACAAACAGAGGCACAACTATGTGGCGCAAATGATTCATTGGAACTTATGTCTCAAGTACCACCTCCCAGCAACAAAGAACTGGTGGGATCACAAACCTGCAAAAGTATTGGAAAAAGAGCACGCAAAAATACTGTGGGACTTCCGAATCCAGACTGACAAAGTTCTGGAACACAACACACCAGACATCACAGTTGTGGAAAAGAAAAAGGCTTGGATCATTGATGTCGCCATCCCAGGTGACAGTCGCATTGACGAAAAACAACAGGAAAAACTCAGCCGCTATCAGGACCTCAAGATTGAACTTCAAAGACTCTGGCAGGAACCAGTGCAGGTGGTCCCGGTGGTGATGGGCACACTGGGTGCCGTGCCAAAATATCTCAGCCGGCATTTGGAAACAATAGACATTGACAAAATTATGATCTGCCAACTGCAAAAGGCCACCCTACTGGGATCTGCGCGCATCATCCGAAAATACATCACACAGTCCTAGACACTTGGGAAATGTTCGACTTGTGATTTTGTGATATGAAATCCAGCATATCTATCTTGTTTGCTGTGTCATACAATAAAATAATAATAATAATAATAATAATAATAATAATAATAATAATAATAAGTTGTTTATTTATATCCCGCCTCCATCTCCCCCAAAGGGGACTCAGGGCGGCTTACAGCAAAATCAGATACAAAACAATAACAAAATACTAAACATCAAAATACAGTAACAAAAACCAGTAATAATATATACACAATAACCAAAGGGAAAACAACAAACAGAAACATAGTAATAAGACATCAAATTAAAACAATGAGGTTGCAAAAGTGGATAAGCAAATTGCACATTATGAGTTGCAAATTCAGAAATAGATAAAGTGCAACAAATTCAATTAAGGTCACATTGGGTTGGGAGGAGCCCTTGAATTAATATCAAGTAATCAGTAGAAGTGCAACCAATACAAAAGGTCGAGGAGTTTAATTCTAATTATGATGATAATTGTGATGGGGATGGGTGATCTTAACCAAAATCCACAAGAGCAGTGTACTTGAAAGTCTATAAGCAAGAGTCTAAGAAAGTTGCTCAAATGTTATAGTCCAAACCAGAACTCGAACTTAGTCCCACGAGAAGTATCAAGAGTAGTCCAAACAGGATTCAATTCCAAGACATGAAACAATCTGGAAACCACAGGAAACAAGGCTAGAGTTCAGGGTCAATCTCCAATATAATCCAAGGTAAACAAGGCTAGAATGCAGGATCAATCTCCAATATAATCCAAGGTATTGGAAATCCACATGGCAAAGTTGCAGGAGTATTCAACTGGATTCAAAGGTAGAAACAGGGCAGGAACTTGAATCAAAATCCACGGCTGCAAGGCATACAAGAACACAGAGCAAAGATCTTTCTGTCTTGAATTGCAAAGTTGACAACCGTGCAGAGAAAGGACCAGGCATTTAAGGAAAACCCAAGGTCTCCCTTCCATGGGAAGACTATTTCTCTCATGAGAAAACTACTCATTAGTGTGTTTCAAAAGCAGTCGTTTACTCCTTCGTAAACATTCCCGCTCCCTTCTTCTGTGAGTGAATGCCTCCCTTCTGTCAAACACATTATCCTCCTTCAAACTAGAATGTCCATCTTTCAGCTGTTGAATTGGACTTGACTGCGGAGATGAATGTGGCTCAGTAAGCCTGCTTGCAACCATTAGTTACCTCTAGACTGGACTACTGTAATGCGCTCTACGTGGGGCTTCCCTTGAAGACGGCCCAGAAATTACAATTGGTCCAGCGCTCGGCTGCCAGATTAATAACGGGGGCGAGTTACAGGGAAAGATCCACTCCCTTGTTCAAGGAGCTCCACTGGCTGCCGTTTATTTTCCGGTCCCAATTCAAGGTGCAGACCATCACCTATAAAGCCCTAAACGGTTTGGGACCCACCTACCTTCGTGACCGTATCTCCTACCACAAGCCTACACGATCCCTTTGTTCATCAGGGGAAGCTCTCCTGTCCCCACTCCCGATATCCCAGACCCGCCTTGTGGGAACAAGGGAGAGGGCCTTCTCTGCTGTGGCCCCCCGATTGTGGAACTCACTGCCCGGTGAGATTAGGCAAGCCCCCACATTACTAGCCTTCAAGAAAGATATGAAAACATGGCTCTTCCGTTGTGCCTTTGGAGAGTAACTACTATATACTTCTTCTTTGTTGCTCCCCTCCAATATCTATCCTCTAGACTACACCACTATCTTATGACCCTGTTCTTTGTGGCTTTTATTCTTTTCTCTTTCTCACCCCTGTTTTAACTCAGTGTTCATGTGGCCCGCCCTTGTTTTTATTGTTCTTCTGATTTTGCATTGTAATGTATATTATTATCTATTTTATTGTTCAATGTGTTATGATGTGTTGTTCTTTTATATTCTGTTATACTGTATTGTTCTGGGCATGGCCCCATGTAAGCCGCCCTGAGTCCCCATTGGGGAGATGGTGGCGGGGTATAAATAAATAATTATTATTATTATTATTATTATTATTATTATTATTATTATTATTATTATTCTGTCTGTTGTCCCAGAATCCACTGGAACAGACTCTGGCTGCATTTTAGGCCCAAAGTCTGTCTGAATGTCAGGTCCAACTTGTGAGTCCTCTGGCAAAGCAGGTGCAGGGACGATGACTGGCTGAATAGGCTCAATCTCAGGCTCAGAAAACAGGAGGAAAGCCATTGCAAAGCTGGAGAAGGCTTCACCCACAACGCTACAGGTGCTCTGCAAACACATTGAAGGTGACGTAACGATTATACGTTGACCAGAGAGGAAAGGAATGCTTGGATATCCAAGTTTGAAATGAAGTGAGTTCATAAATGCTGGGCTCGCGTCACGGAGAAAGGCAATGGAGAAACCGGATGCTCGGAGAGGTTGAGCCACATCACAAGCGCCGCAGTGCGTTTTGATGTTGCCATTAAAAATGGGCATGGGTTTTTTCCCCCAAAAGAGGCCAGATTCCCACATTGGAAAAGAGCTTTATGGCTTGGAATGGCCTTGCCCTTTAGAGGCAAAGAAGCAGGGATTCGGTGGGATTAGCAGAAGGCAGCTGGGCCCGGCACGGGTCCTTAATGGATATAAAATGTGGATATAAATCTCTATTTAGAGGAAGGGAAGAAGTCAGGAATCCGGCTGAAATAAGCAGGACAAACCTTGGGAGAAGAGGGTATTATTATTGTTGTTGTTGTTGTTGTTGTTGTTATTATTTTTTTATTATGTCACAGCAAACAAGATAGACATGCTGGATTTCGTATCACAAAATCACAAGTCGAACACTTCCCAAGTGTCTAGGACTGTGTGATGTATTTTCAGATGATGCGCGCAGATCCCAGTAGGGTGGCCTTTTGCAGTTGGCAGATCGTAATTTTGTCAATGTCTATTGTTTCCAAATGCCGGCTGAGATCTTTTGGCACGGCACCCAGTGTGCCCATCACCACCGGGACCATCTGCACTGGTTTCTGCCAGAGTCTTTGAAGTTCAATCTTGAGGTCCTGATAGCGGCTGAGTTTTTCCTGTTGTTTTTCATCAATGCGACTGTCACCTGGGATGGCGATATCAATGATCCAAATCTTTTTCTTTTCCACAACTGTGATGTCTGGTGTGTTGTGTTCCAGAACTTTGTCAGTCTGGATTCAGAAGTCCCACAGTATCTTTGCGTGCTCATTTTCCAAGACTTTTGCAGGTTTGTGATCCCACCAGTTCTTTGCTGCTGGGAGGTGGGACTTGAGGCATAAGTTCCAATGAATCATTTGGGCCACATAGTTGTGCCTCTGTTTGTAGTCTGTCTGTGCGATTTTCTTACAGCAGCTGAGGAGATGATCAATGGTTTCGTCAGCTTCCTTGCACAGTCTGCATTTTGGGTCATCAGCTGATTTTTGGATCTTCGCCTGAATTGCCTTTGTCCTGATGTCTTGCTCCTGGGCTGCAAGGATCAGGCCTTCTGTCTCCTTCTTCAGGGTCCCATTCGTGAGCCATATCCAGGTCTTCTATTATTATTATTATTATTATTATTATTATTATTATTATTATTAATTGCCTTTGTCCTGATGTCTTGCTCCTGGGCTGCAAGGATCAGGCCTTCTGTCTCCTTCTTGAGGGTCCCATTCGTGAGCCAGAGCCAGGTCTTCTCCTTGTCAGCTTTCCCTTCAATTTTGTCAAGGAACTTTCCATGCAATGTTTTGTTGTGCCGGCTGTCAGCTCTAGTTTGTAGTGCGGTTTTCTTGTACTGTTTTTTTGTCTGTTGTGCTTTGAGGATTTTCTGATTTTTGACTTCAGTCAAAGCAGGTTCTTCACTTTGCTTTACATATTCTGCTTTATTATTATTATTATTATTATTATTATTATTATTATTATTATTATTATTATTATTGGTCTTCCGCATTCACTGGGGCTAGGGGCAAAAGGAAGAACCTGTTTTAAATGAGAGAACACCTCTTATCTGCCTCTCCTTCCAGGCATGAAACAATCAGGGCCAGCTAAACCTCCCAACAAAGGATCCCCCTAATCAAGGTGGCCAATTGCGACATTCATACTTGCCTCAGGCAGATAAGAGTTCTTTCTCCCACCCTAGACATCATTCCACAGATATATAAACCCCACTTGCCTAGTATCCAACAGACCACACAACCTCTGAGTATGCCTGCCATAGATGTGAGTGAAACGTCAGGAGAAAATGCTTCTCGAGCATGGCCAGACAGCCTGGAAAATTCACAGCAACCCAGTGATTCCGGCCATGAAAGTTTTCGACAACACGTCTCTAGCCTTCTCTGCCAAATAGCATCTGGTGCCTCAACAAACTATATCTCCACAGCATTGAGCCATGCCAGGTAAAGTGGTATCAAACTGCATTAATCTGACAGCGTAGATGCCCCAGGAGATGACCAAAAAGATCTAACAAAAGACCGAGAGAAGTTCTTTCTTCCATGTGGCTTCAAGTTCAAGAACCACCTAAAAAATAATCAGGGTTGTTGTATGTTTTCCGGGCTGTATGGCCACGTTCCAGAAGCATTCTCTCCTGACATTTCACCCACATCTATGGAAGGCATCCTCAGAGGTTGTGAGGTCTGTTGGAAACTAGGCAATCTCTGAGGATGCCTGCCATAGATGTGGGTGAAACGTCAGGAGAGAATGCTTCTGGACATGGTCATACAGCCCGGAAAACATACAAGAATCCTGTGAAGCTGACCATGAAAGCCTTCGACAACACATTAAAAAAAATAATCATCATCATGTAAGCTTCAGATATATTTGGCCTGGTTTCAACGAACGAGAAACAAATATGGTGACAATTATAGAACTGTGTGCAGAAAACAGAGGAAAGTGTTCCACCTCACATTTCTGAGGTCGGCCTTGGACAGCCGGAGAAAGTTTTCCATCACAGCTTCCTTTCAAAATAAAGTCAGGAATTCTGAAAATTTGCGAAATATCGCATGCCACCGAAAGAACCCGACTGATGTTGCCGAATGCACCGGCGTGGCTTGTACAGACGGGACGCCAGAACCATGGCTTGTCTTTCCAAAAAGAATGGGAACGGAGCAAGGAACGGTCTCCGGCTTTGAAGTATTTTTACATCTCTACTTCGTGGCCGATGGAGGAACGAAGGCTGCGGGTGTTGCTTGGGAAAGTTGGCTGCGGAGCGGAGGGCGGGGAGGCCGCGTCTTCCAAGAAAAGATGGGAAAGAGAGCGGCACGAAACAACGTGCGGGGGAAATGGGGTTTTTTGGCCCGACCGGTGGCCCTGGAACCATCGCAGGAGGGTTATGCAACAAGCACCACGATGCATTTCACGCCGTGTTAAACTTCGAGAGGACTTTATTTTTATTTTTTATTTTTTATTGAAGTTTATTATTAAAAACAACCAACCAAACAAACAAGCATGTAACATAAGTGAAGAACATACAGACATACCATTGTGCAAAAAAAACAAACAAAAAACAAAAAACAGAAACAAAAAAAAGTAACGAACAATAACATGGATTGTCGAAGGCTTTCATGGCCGGGACACAGAATACTATTTGAGAACACAAAAATGCTGGACCATTCTAACAACTATCATGTCAGACGACACAGAGAAGCCATTGAAATCCACAAGCATGTGGACAACTTCAACAGAAAGGAAGAAACCATGAAAATGAACAAAAATCTGGCTACCAGTATTAAAAAAAACTCAAAAATCAGAACAGTAAATAAAAAGCAATACTCTGAAAACAGAGGATTTCCAGACATGAATCAACCAAGGGCAGTTAACGACTCTAAACAAAGGATGCCCCAGAGGCAGGAAGAAGACAGCAGATAAGCTTTTCAATGCTAATTAAAGTGATTAACTACACAACATTCACACTGACCTCTCTCACCCTAAACTTTCCACAGATATATATTAACCTCTTTGCTTAGTTTTCTCCATACCTCACAACCTCTGAGGATGCCTGCCATAGATGTGGGCGAAACGTCAGGAGAGAATGCTTCTGGAACATGGCCACACAGCCCGAAAGACATACAACAACCCAATAACATGGACTACATGTACAAATGTGTGTGTGTGTGTGTGTATTTGGGTGTATGTCTGAGGAAGAGATAAATAAACTAAATTGAAAGAAAAAGAAAACAAGACAAAAACAGAAAAAAGAGAAAAAAAGAAAAAAGAATATATCTATATCTATAAATCTATACATATAAAAGAGTGATGGCATCACGGCGACCCACAAAAAACAAAACTACAGGCCCCCCAACCTCGAAATTTGACAACACAACCCAACATCCACGGCTCTAGGTTGATACAACAAAAAGAAAAGAAAAATAAAGTCCTAATTAGAGAGAGAGGAATAATTGCTTTTATCCAATTGCTGCCAGTTAGAAGGCTAAGCTCCTCCAACTTGGTCTCCTAGCAACCCAATAAAAAATAAAAAACACTAACAAATTAATACAATAAAATACTATAATAACAGAAAATAACTAAAAATAATACAAGGAAATAATAAAATATAATAAATGAAAAGATAACTTACAATAAAATTAATTAAAAAAATACAAATGACGTCAAATAAAAATTACACAACAATTTTTAACCAATACCAGCACCACTTTGCCACAGCAACGCATGGCCGGGCACAGCTAGTATATATATAAAATACAAATTGAAACCTAAATCATCCCCACAGACACAACATCTATGTACCAACAATACAATCACATTAAAATTGACTTCCTTCTATTGTGTAGTGCTTTGAAAATTAATCTTTTTATACATATTGTACTCTTATTTGCCTTATTGCTTATTTTCTCCTTATTCACATATTCTGGGGTGGTCCGTTATTCATTCATTCTTCTCTAAACCATTTTCATATTATTATCTTGCATTTTTCTTTTTTTAAAATAGTTTTTGACTGATTCCCAATTTGTTTGTTTTCTTGCTTTCCCTTGGGTGTTTGCTAATCGATATGTTAATTTGTCCATATTCATTATTTCAAAAAAATTATTATACCATAATTTGATGTCCGGCCTATTTTTTTCCCTCCACTTTTGGAGTAAGTCAATCTCGCAGCAGTAATTACAGTAGTCTCACTTATCGAACACTCGCTTATCCAACGTTCTGGATTATCCAACGCATTTTTGTAGTCAATGTTTTCAATATATCATGATATTTTGGTGCTAAATTCGTAAATACAGTAATTACCACATAGCATTACTGCGTATTGAACTACTTTTTCTGTCAGATTTGTTGTCTAACATGATGTTTTGGTGCTTAATTTGTAAAACCATAAACTAATTTGATGTTTAATAGTCTTTTCCTTAATGCCTCCTTATTATCCAACATATTCGCTTATCCAACATTCTGCTGGCCCGTTTATGTTGGATAAGTGAGACTCTACTGTAAGTAATTATACAGGATTTCTTTGTTTTTATCTTTTTCAATGTCATACATTCCTAGAAGGAGGAATTTGGGGTCTAGATTGACTTTAATATGTAGCATACTCTGTATTCCTTGTTGTATTTCCTTCCAAAATTGTTTGGCCTTCTCACATGACTTTCCATTGTGAAGTGCGTTGGAGACAGATCTGGAGAGATCTGGATGGTTTCTGAAGGTCAAAAACATCAAACATGGTTTTCAAACGGGAAGACATTGCGTTTGTCACAGCACGTGCTTTGCTTTACCTACGTATCTTGCATTTAACATGCTTTTATTTTATGGCCGGTCAGTGAAATGTAAACCAATGGGCTCTTTAGTCCACAAATTGTTCAATGTCTGTATGTGCCGTCAGGTTGCCTGTCCACGTATGATGGACCCATGAATTTCAAAGGGTTTTCATTGGCGAAAAATAGTGGTTTTGTCAGTTCCTTCCTCTGAGTTAGAGCCTGAGACAGACTATGAGGGTTGAATGAAAAGTAATGCCTCCACCTTCGTTACTTGGGTTTGGATGGGAATATTTTAATAAATCAAATGCAGAAATAATCCTTAGAATGTGCTCTTTATTATTTATGTATTTATGTATTTATTTATTTATTTCCATCATTTCTATCCCGCCCTTCTCACCCGACGGGACTCAGGGCGGCTTACAAAACTGGCAGAATTTGATGCCAATACACAACAATACAAAAGAATAAAAACATAAGCAGTTAAATACAGATTTAAAACAATACAAAATACTTGAGCCATTCATCCACAAAAACCTTGTACATAAACCTTAGTCCAGACCGAGTTGAAGCCAACAAAACTTATTCTTTGAAAGCTTGCTCACATAGCCAGGTCTTCACTTTCTTTCTAAAACTCAAAAGGGATGGAGCCTGCCGGATGTCACTAGGAAGGGAGTTCCACAGCTGAGGAGCCACTACTCTTTAACTATCACTATTAACTCTTCCACATCATCACCAGACAATTGGATACATTTCTGCCAATGATGAACAAGTTTTCTGAAGCTGTCACGGAAGAAGTCAACACTCTGTTTCCGCAACCGGCGTCTCACAGGACCCGTCATGCACAGATCTTCCGATGGCCAAGCAAAGCAATAATGTGACCCACACGTTCTTGTGAAATGCTGATTATGCTTGAAATTTCTCTCTGAGGGATACGACCATCGTCCTGAATCAGTCTGTCAACCTTTTGCTTGTGAAACTCGGTGGTTGTTGTCACAGGATGTCCAACTCTTTGTTTGTCACGCAACTCAGATATTCCCACCTCAACATAGATAGATAGATAGATAGATAGATAGATAGATAGATAGATAGATAGATATGATAGGATAGACAAGATAGCTTGGTAGGTAGGTGATACAATAGATAGATAGATAGATAGATAAATAGATAGATAGATAGATAGATGATAGATAGAGAAGATAGGATAGGGTAGACAAGATAGGTAGGTAGGTAGGTAGGTGATAAGATAGATAGATAGATAATAGATAGAGAAGATAGGATATGGTAGACAAGATAGGTAGGTAGGTAGGTGATACAATAGATAGATAAATAGATTGATAGATGATAGATGATAGATAGAGAAGATAGGATACGGTAGACAAGATAGGTAGGTAGGTAGGTGATACAATAGATAGATAGATAGATAGATACATAGATAGATAGATAATAGATAGAGAAGATAGGATACGGTAGACAAGATAGGTAGGTAGGTAGGTGATACAATAGATAGATAGATAGATAGATAGATAGATAATAGATAGAGAAGATAGGATACGGTAGACAAGATAGGTAGGTAGGTAGGTGATACAATAGATAGATAGATAGATAGATAGATAGATAGATAGATAGATGATAGATGATAGATAGAGAAGATAGGATACGGTAGACAAGATAGGTAGGTAGGTAGGTGATAAGATAGATAGATAGATAGATAGATAGATAGATAGATAGATAGATAGATGATAGATAGAGAAGATAGGATAGGGTAGACAAGATAGGTAGGTAGGTAGGTGATACAATAGATAGATACATAGATAGATAGATAATAGATAGAGAAGATAGGATAGGGTAGACAAGATAGGTAGGTAGGTAGGTGATACAATAGATAGATAGATAGATAGATAGATAGATAGATAGATGATAGATAGAGAAGATAGGATACGGTAGACAAGATAGGTAGGTAGGTAGGTGATACAATAGATAGAGAGTGAGAAAGATAGGTTAGATAAGCAGATGGACAGATAGATGATAACAGGTGATAGAATAGAAAGACAGATTTATTTATCTGGGGAGAGAGGGCGGTCTAGAAATAAAGTATTATTATTATTATTATTATATTATTATTATTATTATCATTTAATTCATTTATAGACTGCTTTTCTCACCCCTGGGGGGACTCAAAGCGGTGTAGAGCATTATACTTGGCAAAAATTCAATGCCTCACATCCATATCTATCTATAATAATAATAATAATAATAATAATAATAATAATAATAATAATAAAACTTTATTTATACCCCGCCACCATCTCCCCAAGGGGGACTCGGGGCGGCTTACATGGGGCCATGCCCAGAACAGTACAATATAGCAAAATATAAAACAACATATCACAATACAATTAAACAATACAATAAATAATCGTATACACTGCAACACAATATATATATATATATATATATATATATATATATATATATATATATATCACAGGGCGGGCCGCATGAGACACTTAATTAAAACTTGGGGTGAGAAAAGGATAAGAATACAATCACGGAGACCAGGGACATAAGATAAAAACAATCTAAAGGGTAGATGATGGGGGAGTAACAAAAGAAGTGTGTAATAGTTACTCTCCGAAAGCACATCGGAAAAGCCAGGTTTTTAAATCTTTCCTGAAGGCTAAAAGAGTGGGTGCTTGCCTAATTTCGATGGGCAGTGAGTTCCATAAACGGGGGGCCTATCTGTCTGTCTGTCTGTCTGTCTGTCTATGTAATGTGTGTTTTTCCCATGGAGTAAACAGCAAAACTACTGAACCACATCACACCAAATCGCAAATGCCATCTGAATAGGGCCATACCACTGATTCTAGCATGCCATGCAGAATGAAGGAGGGAAGGAGAAATAGTTAAGTAGAAGCATCCATAAAAGAAGGAGCGGGGAGGAGGGAAGTCTGCTTTTATCGGATAACAAAGGGAAGGTGAGGATGCGGCGTCCAAGGCTAGGCTGACCACGTTCCCGTCTTGTTTTGGAAACTTGGGCACATTTTTGCAAGCAACTTTTTTCCACCTGAAAGTGTGTCGTGTGAAGCGTTTGTTGAGAAGCTATTAGCCTTCTTCGGGGCCTTCGTGTGGGCCTTTCGATTTCAAAGGCTGCCAGGAAAAAAGTCATAACTCTGTTTAAACGGAGCATCGGATTTAAACGTTAATGAGAGACATTGGAAAGTCAGGAGGGGTTGGAAAGGGGGGGGGGTGTGGACTGGCCAAATTCCTCTGGCAAATACAGAATGAGCAGGTGGGGGTTTCAGCCGTAAGAGAGAACAGCTGGAGAGCTTTCGTCACCTGTCGCAAGAAACCCGACAAGGCCACAGACGTTTCCAAAAGCATCGCAAGGCTTTCAGGGCTGGACCTTTAATAATAATAATGACAACAACTTTATTCTTATACCCCGCCCCCTCTCCCCGAAGGGACTCGGGGCGGCTTACATGGGGCCAGGCCCGATAAAACAAACAAATAACAATAACAAAGCAATAAAACAATTATCCCAGTAAATAAAAATCAACATCAATAAAAACAATCATTAAAATCAACAAGCAGGATACAGTATTAAAACAGGAGACTAAGTCGTAGATCCCAGGCAAAGTGCAGAGTGTTACGAAATGGGGAAAGGAAATTTCACAGTTGAATGGGCAATAAAGTGCGGTATAAAATGGCAAGACAACAACAATGGGACTATTATGGAATGGACAGATAGGGTCCAAAGGGGACCGGTCGCACCTTGGAGACAAACGGAGCGCGGAGACGTATGTTCCCGGCTTCTTTCTTTCCGTTCGTCTCCAAGGTACGATACAGTGCTTTGGCTTATTTTCAAGATGAGAGAATGTACAGCTACGGTCCCAGTTTAACGGCCATGGCAACATCCTAGGAGCATAGGAAGAAGCACCAGGATCCTAGAACTGGAAGGGATTCTGGGTGCTGCAGTGGTTCCAGTCGTCCTGTAAAGTATTTATAACAACTGCCACCAATTTGTAAGATGCAACCACCAAAGACTCAGAGAGGAAATCTTTTAATTTTTTTTCTTTCTTCTTATTCACTTTAGATCAGGGGTCCCCAAACTAAGGCCTGGGGGCCGGATGCAGCCCTCCAAGGTCATTTACCTGGCCCCCGCCATCAGTTTTATAATATATTTTTATATCAGTTTTAATAATATAATATATTGTAGATACATATAATATTGATACTAATATTATGTTACACAATATAATACTAATAATAATACCATATAATAATATTAATTATATGTTATATCTATATACATAAAAGAGTGATGGCATCACGGCGACCAACAAAACAACAAAACTACAGGCCCCCCAACCTCGAAATTTGACAACACAACCCATCATCCACGCCTCCAGGTTGATACAACAAAAAGAAAAGAAAAATGAAGTCCTAATTAGAGGGAGAGCAATAATTGTAACTACCACCAATTCCTCAATACTTTATTTCCCATACCACCATACTTCGCCACAGCAACGCGTGGCCGGGCACAGCTAGTATTACATATAATATTACAGTATAGTGGTATAGTTCAATATAGAATTATATAATGCTAATATTGTGCTATGCTAATAATATAATATATTATATGTACATACAGCTGCTCTGAGTCCCCTTCGGAGTGAGAAGGGTGGGATATAAATGTAGTAAATAAATGCAGTAAATAAATAATTAATTTTAGACTTAGGCTCGGCCAAAGTCTGACATGACTTGAAGGCACATAACAACAACAACAATCCTAATTAACTTGACTATCTCATTGGCCAGAAGCAGGCCCACATTTTCCATTGACATCCTGATAGGTTTATGTTGGTTAAAATTGTTTTCATTTTAAAATATTGTATTGTTCTTTCATTGTTGTTGTTGCTGTTTTGCACTACAAAAAATAAGACATGTGCAGTGTGCATAGGAATTTGTTCATTCTTTTTTTCAAATGATAATTCGGCCCCTCAACAGTCTGAAGGATTGTGGACCGGCCCTCTGATTCAAAAGTTTGAGGACCCTTGCTTTAGATGGTAACGCAACTTGGTTTATAATATATGCGACAGAGGCTTAGATGTTGGAGGAACAATAACAAGTTTATTCAGGCACAGAGCTTAGTGGTTACAATGTTGTTTCCCATTTAGAGGCACTTTTATTAACAGTTACAATACTAGAATGAGGTAAGAGAAACTCCCTAAAGTGTCATTTCTTTTACTTAAAGTAGTCAGAACTTCTTCCTCTGCTACTTTTAAACCGCAGTCACCCTGCGATATATGATCACGGATTCTCTGTTCCTTACCAGGACACAGACTACATTAAATAAGTCAACAAACTTATTTTAAACCGACTCAAATGAACAATTGAGTCTCCTTGATCCCCTCAGCTTAGAATCAGTCTTCCCTGTGCCTCATCAGAGCACAGACTGAATCCCCTTTTTTAAACTCTGCACTTCTTCAACAAAACGGCAGTTGGCTCCGCCTACTTCTCCATGGCAACCAGCCTCTGAGTGCTGAGATGCAATAACTGTAATACTTACCCTTAAAAAACACAAACACACAATTAAACATAACATCTGTAAACCAAAAATTCATACTTCATTACAGTCCCTTCAGGTAGGTTCCAGATAACAGTGCTTGGAGCTCTTTGCGTCAATGAATGTACATGGCATTCATTGACTTTGCAAAGGCATTTTACATGGTGAATCGAAGTGCTCTCTGGACCATCCTCCAAAACATCAGAATGAAGAAGGCGGGGCCAGGAAGACATCTTTCCACCATGTCTCCTGTATAAATTTAATGATATCATAATATATAATAATATTATACTATACTAATATTATAATAGATTGTATATACATGTAATATTAATAATAATATTATAATGTAATACGATGTAATAATACTTATAATTCACTATTATAGTGTGGCGCAGTAAACAAAGAATATATATCTTGGCTTATCTAAACTTGACCAATTACTGAGGGTCTTTTTCACCTCCACACCTCTTTGGCACAGGTGGTCCCTTCACCAGAAGCATTCTCTCCTGATGTTTCGCCTGCATCTATGATAGGGATCCTCAGAGGTTGTGAGGTCTGTTGGAAACTAGGCAAGTGGGGTTTATATATCTGTGGAATGATGTCCAAAGTGGGAGAAAGAAAGAACACTTGTCTGTTGGAGGCAAGTGTGAATGTTGTAATTGGCCACCTTGATTAGCATTGAATAGCCTTGCAGCTTCAAGGTCTGGCAGCTTACTGCCTGGGAGGAATCCTTTGGAGCTAAAAGGTTACAGAGCATAGTTTCCAACAGACCCCACAACCTCTGAGGGTGCCTGCCATGGATGTGGGTGAAACGTCAGGAGAGAATGCTTCTGGGACATGGCCATACAGCCTGGAACACTCACAGCAACCCACTGATTCTGGTCATGAAAGCCTTTGACAACACATGAAACTATTATTATTATTATCATTACTATTTTGATGGCATTCCCAATTTCATCCCTTCAAGGGTTCAAGCTTAGGCCAAAGCACACGGAAAACTTATACTGACTGCCCGTTCTCCATGAGAGTTTGGTAGCCATTCTGTATGGATGTGGTCAGGAGAACGGAGCCTAGAACATGGAGTGAATTCCAAGAAGGAGAAGGAGGAACTGAGAGCCAGCCACTTGTCTGCAAACAGAATGTGGCCCAGCTGTAAAACTCACCGCAACAGAATGTTAATGGCTTTATTGCTTTCTTAAGGAAGGCTTCAGTAAGAGAGGAAGCTCAAATAAAAGTGTGCCGCTATTTATATTCCATTCGCTTTAAAAGGATCCCCCCCCTCTTTCTGGTCTCATTCGTATGCAGACTATAAACCATGTTAACTGCGCCTGGAAAGGAGCCAGTACTACCGAAGGAAGTGTTTTGACTTTCTAATGTAGGATTTGTGTATTTTGTAGGGAGAAAAAGAGAACATGGGCAACGTCTGTGAGTGATTGAAACCCCACATGGAAGGTCAACTTGGTGATAGGAACCGTGATCTTCCACAAGTCGCCAGGGCCTTCTTTAGAGAGTATGCCGTCACACCCAGGAACCTTTTAAAGCTTTAAGATGTGCTTCTTCCTTTGCCGAGGTGAACTGCGGGGCCTTACTTAGAAGCTCTGGAAATCCCAGTAACCAAAGGCACTTCAAGTTGAACAGTCAAACAAAAATTTATTTTCACAAAGTCCATGGCAGACTTGGCACACGTAGTTAAGGTTGCAAATATAAACAGTCAACTTAAAATCTTGCAGATGTTCCTTTCTTGCTTTTCCCCTTTAGTTGCTGGTTCAACTTCCTCCAAAGGCGAAGAGATCCTGAGATCCTCTTCACCCTAGCCCTGAGCTGCTATCAGAAAGGTCTACCACTATCTAAGCTCAAAGCTAGTTTTTGAGGCGAAGTAGGTAGAACTTCTTCCAGTGGCAGAGAAATCCTGAGATATTCTCTGCCCCAGTGCTAAGCTACTATTTTTAGAAAGAGCAGGTCTTTCCCTATTTATGCTCAGCACTGGTTTTAAAGGCAGAGGTCAGTACTTACGATGGCTTTGTCAGAGTTGGCCTGGCTTGGCCACACAAGAACATCTGAGTTCTTTTTTCTTCAGTCTAGAAGGCAAGAGGCTTCTGAAAATGGAGCCTTCTTTCCCCAGGAAAAGGGTCAGTCTCCAGAACAAAAAGATACATTTGCAAGCTGCAAGCATCAAAGACTTTGCTGAGCTGGCTACAAACTCTACTAATGGCTAACTATCAGAGTGCTGCAGAATCTGCAACAGCCCTGGAACAAATGCAAACAGGTGTTATTTCTACAACTATGGGCAGCTTGCAAAATCAAACCCCTGGGAGACAGAACAGAGAGTATGGTTTGTGCATCAGGTATAAAGAAACACAGTCCAGCCGAGTCCCCTTCTCTGGAGGTCTTTTCTCCCTCAGAAGCCAGAGCAACAGCAGTTAGAACAACTTCCCACCAACTGACGGTCCAAAGCATGGTAGGGTGAGAAAGAAGGGCGGAACATAAATACTGTAAATAAATAAATAAATAAATAAATAAATAAAATAAAAGTAAATGTTTGTATGTATGTGGGTATGCGGCGATGTATGTGGCAGCTTTCTGATCGGCCGGGTGGAGTATGTGGCAGCTTTCTGATTGGCCGCCACTTCCATAGGCCACTGTGACCGCCAGAAAGGATGGACCTGGACCAAACTTGCCACACATAACCCCTAGGACCCATTTTTCGTCCTGGTGCCATTTGGGGATGATGGGCCACGGATGATGGGATTTGTAGTACTTTCGAATTCTTCGCTTCCCACAGACCACTGTGACGACCACCAGTGAGGGAACTGAACCAAACTTGGCACACAGTACCCCCATGAACCCCTTTACATCCTGGGGCAGATTGGGGGAGGATAGACCAAGTAGCTTCACTCACTTCTTGCTCTGGGAGTTGTATTTTACGCTTATACAGACAGCCCTGAACCCAGCCGACTGGATCTGAACCAAACTTGGCACACTGCCTCATCATGCCCAACTGTGCATACAGGCAGGGTTTTGGGGTGATTGACCTTTGGTTCTGGGAGTTGTAGTTCACCCTTATACAGACAGCACTGAACCCAGCTGACGACGAATCTGGATCATACTTACCACAGAGAAGCCCCATGACCAACTCAACATACTGCAGGGGTTTAGGGGAATGGACCTTGATTTTGGGAGTTATATTTCACCTGCATCCAGCATGTACTGACCCCTGCTGACATCAGATGTGAACCACATTTGGCACAGAGACCCAACATGGCCAATTGTGCATACAGGCCTGCTTTGGGGGTGATTGTCCTGGGAATCTGGAAGTTGTAGTTCACACTTATCCAGACAGCACTGGACCCAGCCAGAGATGGATCTGGACCAAACTTAAGTGATATTTCCTCGCATCCCAAAACAACTCTATGCCCTCTACTAATAACCCAGGCACCGCCAGGTCCCCAACCTAGTACATAAATAAAACAATTAAAGACATAAGAGACCCCTATCAGCACCAAAATGGCATAAAACTACGACTAACAACAACATTGTCTCACACACACAATAAAATCAGTGCAGTCAAAACACTAAAAACAATGCCTTCTTCTGAGCCTAAAAACCTTCCAAGGCCTAAACTGTGCATTGTTGTCACTGTGTTTTTAATGGAGGAATGTGTGAGTTTTCTAAAGGAAACAAAAGCTCCGTTTGATTGAAACGCTCTCCTTTTCCAAAAGGCAAGTGTGAATGTTGTAATTGGCCACCTTGATAAGCACTGAATAGCCTTGCAGCTTCAAAGTATGGCTGATTCCTGCCTGGGGAAATCCTGGGGAGGTGATTAGCTGGCCCTGGTAGTTTCCTGTCTGGAAACTAATGGTAACTAGTTACCATTGAAAAGCCTGAAAACAGACAAGGGTTCTTTCTCCCACCCTGGACATTCCATAAATATATAAATCCAATTTGCCTAGTTTCCAACAGACCCCACAACCTCTAAGGATGCCTGCCATAGATGTGGGCGAAACGTCAGAAGAGAATGCTTCTGGAACATGGCCATATGGCCCGCAAAACTTGCAGCAACCCAGTGATTCCAGCCATGAAAGCTTTCAGCACACATCTTTAGCCTTCTCTACCAAACTATATCTCCCATGATTCCGCAGCATTGAGCCATGGCAGGTAAAGTGGTGTCAAACTGCATTAATTTGACAATGTAGATGCACCTTCTGTCTATACATTTTCACCCCTCAATATTTCCCAACAAAGATGCCCCAAGAGATGACCAAAAAGATCTACAGAAAGGCCGAGAGAAGTTCTTTCTTCCATGTGGCTTCAAGTTCAAGAACCACCTAAAAAATAATCATCATCATGTAAGCTTCAGATATATTTGGCCTGGTTTCAACGAACGAGAAACAAATATGGTGACAATTATAGAACTGTGTGCAGAAAACAGAGGAAAGTTGCTGGACTTGAAAGGATGTTTGGAAGAATCCAGCAAATCTCTCGATGTCCGATGTGGGATTTGGGAAGGCAGTCGATGCTTTGAACATGATGTACCGCTTTGTGCTCCAAGTTTTTCCGCGTTTTGACATGGCAGGGGCCTGGCGTCAGGGATTATTGGGGGCAGAGGGAGAATGAAGGGAGGGACAAGGGCCAAATAATGGCATTACGTCCCCCCTGGATGTGTAGGTGGACCGGCTATTAAGATATTAGTTTCCCCGGCCTGGTCAAATGCCTGCAGAGCTTGGGATCGTTAAGCGAAAAGGGCACGGATTGTTATGAGAAGCAATTACGTCGAGTCATTTTTTCCAAAAAGGTACAATGTCCTCGCAGCGTTCTCAGATTGTTACGCTCCGCGATGATGAATAACACTTGGAAGCAGATGTCCAAAGCATCGCCGCCCGGTCAAAAATACTACATTTTATTTTCCATTTTGCTCCATTAAAGGGAAGAGGGGGCAATTAAAAACTCCAGATATGTTGGAATCTCCAGTTTTTGGGGTTCGAGGCGGGACTGAAGCAGCTCATCCTCGGTTGACCTTCATTGGACATTTCAAAGCCTGGCGTGGGCTTCATTCGCAGCCACGGTGGGCTCTTCTATGGGGTTTCTTTCGGGGTGTCTTAAAGGGACCCACGAGAACCCTTCCGATCAATAGAAATATATTTACAGAGGGAGGTGGTGTCTGCAAAAAAAAATGCCTATAAAAATATTTCCCTGACATCTGTTAGCAATAACGCCGTGGGTGACTGAACAAAGAAAGACAAGGAAGAGGTGCTAAGAATAAAATTCAGACATTCAAACATTTTCCCCCTCTTTACTTGGACCTGAATGCCAACCGAGGCTGGAAGATCATCTAACCTTGGTTGGAGGATCAGGAAAGAGTTTTAAAGTCGTCCCATGAATCTGAGAGCAAGAAATAGGGAGAAAATGTGTCCTTCCCTGTCGGGCTAGGCAAAAGCAAACCATGCAACCTCACTTTGCTTGCTATGGCCGATGCTCCTCTTATATTATATTATACTAGCTGTGCCCAGCCACGCGTTGCTGTGGCAAAGTGGTGGTAGTATTGGTTAAAAGTTGTTGTGGAATTTTTATTTAGCATTATTTGTATTTTTTAAAATTATTTTTATTGTAACTTATCTTTTTTATTTATTATATTTTATTATTTTGTTGTATTATTTTTAGTTATTTTGTTAAAGTATTTTATTGTATTAATTTTTTAGTGTTTTTAATTATTTTAGTGTTTTTATTATTTTTATTGTATTATTGGTATTTATTTTTTATTCTTTTATTAACACTGGGCTGAGTGGGTTGCTAGGAGACCAAGTGGGCGGAGCTTAGCCTTCTAAACTGGCAGCAATTGGATAAAAACAATTATTGCTCTCCCTCTAAGTAGGACTTTATTTTTCTTTTCTTTTTGTTGTATCAACCTAGAGGCGTGGATGATGGGTTGTGTTGTCAAATTTCGAGGTTGGGGGGCCTGTAGTTTTGTTGTTTTGTCCACTGCCCTGATGCCACCACTCTTTTATATATATATATATTATATTATATTATATTATATTATATTATATTATATTATATTATATATTTATTGGCGAAGGCTTACATCAGGAGTCCCCAAACTTTTTAAACAGGGGCCAGTTCACAGTCTCTCACACTGTTGGGGCCAGACTATAGGTTTTTTTTAAACAATTATGAACAAATTCCTATGCACACTGGGCATATCTTATTTTGAAGTAAAAAAAAAACAAAACAAAATGGGAACAAATATAGCCTCAATGTTAATAATCATAATAATAAAAATAATCATAACCATAATAAAAATAATAAAGAGGGTTGGAAGAGACCCCTTGGGCCATTTAGCCCAACCCTCTTCTTTCTTTTTGCACCAAAAGCACAAGCAAAGCACCCCTGACAGATGCCTCAATGTTAATAATAATAATAATAATAACAACAACAACAATAACTGCCAAAAGATCTCAGCCGGCATTTGGAAACAATAGACATTGACAAAATCACGATCTGCCAACTGCAAAAGGCCACCCTGCTGGGATCTGTGCGCATCATCCGAAAATACATCACACAGTCCTAGACACTTGGGAAGTGTCCATAGACATCTCCAGGTCATGTGACTATAGGCATGACTGCATGGCGCTCCGTTACCTTCCCGCTGGAGCGGTACCTATTCATCTACTCACATTGGCATGTTTTCGAACTGCTAAGTTGGCAGGAGCTGGGGCTAACAGCGGGTGCTCATTCCGCTCCCGGGATTTGAAGCTGGGACCTTTTGATCTGCGAGTTCAGCAGCTCAGTGCTTTAACACACTGCACCACCAGGGGCCCCAGACTAGACTGTATGTCTAGCATAGACTCACATGATGCAGACTAATAATAATAATAATAATAATAATAATAATAATAATGATGATGATGATGATGATGATGACAACAACAGAATTAATGTAGATGCATGGAACTGGATAATTATATGAGACTATATAACCATAAAAGGAGCCCCCAGATGACGCAGCAGGTTAAACCGCTGAGGTGCTGAACTTGCGGACCAAAAGGTAGGCGGTTTGAATCCGGGGAGCAGGGTGAGCTCCTGTTGATAGCCCCAGCTTCTGCCAACCTCGCAGTTCGAAAACATGCAAATGTGAGTAGATGAATAGGTACTGCTCCGGCGGGAAGGTAACAGTGCTCCGTGCAGTCATGATCTTGGAGGTGTCTACGGACAACGCCGGCTCTTCGGCTTAGAAATTGAGATGAGCACCAACTCCCAGATTCGGAAAAAACTAGAATTCATGTCAGGGGGAAATCTTTAACTTTACCTATACAACCATATAAACTAGATCCATGCAGTTAACCTGCATACTGAAAGTGCATCATACGCCAGTGTAGACGGGGCTTGTTTTGATGGCTGCAAACCTTAAGGTGCAAAAGCAGTGGAGAGCGAGGAGAGGGAAGAATAGTGTCCTTTTCCGTACATTTCCAGCTTCCACTTCCCCCTCCGGACTCAACGCCGATGCTTTTCCCTTTCAGGAGAATTTCCCACCGATTCCCCCCACTTTCCCGTCTGCCTGAAACCCAAAGCATGTCCGTACATCATGTGTTTGTCCCTCGATGCCTCAAGTATTTTCCACAAGTACGGCGAGTTTTCCAGCCGACGGGCCAACATTGTGAGAGAGGGAGCGAGGATCAGGCCTTTGTTTTTCCATTTAAAAATAAAATACAGCAAAAACTTTGGCGCTTGGATCGGAGGGATTCTTCCATCCAAAGATGTATCGCTGCCGCTTAAACTGTCTGGGTTTGTCGGGTTGCAAGAGGTCATGGCGCAGTTTGCTTTCTGGATGGGATCTGTGGAAAGGTATATGGGTTTCCCATAGATATTTGCTGCCCGAGGCTCTTGTGCATTGAATGGCTGATATTTATGACAACGAGTTATTGTGTAACATTCTCCATGGCCCCATCCACACTGTTATACATCACAGTTTGAAACTGCATTATATGCTCAGTGCGTTATATGAGTCCAAAGTCAAGATTTTCCCTTAACATTAAGTCCAGTCGTGTCCAACTCTAGGCGTTGGTGCTCATCTCCATTTCTAAGCCAAAGAGCCAGCGTTGTCCGTAGACACCTCCAAGGTCATGTGGCTGACATGATTGCATGGAGCACCGTTACCTTTCCGTTGGAGCGGTACCTATTGATCTACTCACATTGGCATGTTTTAAAACTGCTAGGTTGGCAGAAGCTGGGGCTAACAGCGGGAGCTCACCCCATTCTCCGCATTTGAACCGCCGACCTTTCAGTCTATGAAACCACATTCATTCTTGTAAAGATCTTCAAGAAGGGAAAAAAGAACGACCCAAACAATTACCGTCCGGTTAGCCTCACGTCGATACCAGGCAAGATTCTGGAAAATATCATTAAGGAAAGTGGTCTGCAAACACTTAGAAACAGATGCAGTCATTGCTAATAGTCAACACGGATTTACCAAGAACAAGTCATGCCAGACTAATCTGATCCCTTTTTTCGATAGAGTTACGAGTTGGGTCGATACAGGGAATGCTGTGGATGTAGCGTACCTGGATTTCAGTAAGGCCTTCGACAAAGTCCCCCACGACCTTCTGGCAAACAAACCAGTAAAATGTGGGCTAGACAAAACTACGGTTAGGTGGATCTATAATTGGCTAAGCGAATGAACCCAAAGGGTGATTCTCACCAATGTGTCGTCTTCATCTTGGAAAGAAGTCACGAGTGGAGTGCCGCAGGGTTCTGTCCTGGGCCCGGTTCTGTTCAACATCTTTATTAACGACTTAGACGAAGGGTTAGAAGGCACGATCATCAAGTTTGCAGACGACACCAAACTGGGAGGGATAGCTAACACTCCAGAAGACAGGAGCAGAATTCAAAACGATCTTGACAGACTAGAGAGATGGGCCGAAACTCACAAAATGAAGTTCAACAGGGACAAATGCAAGATACTTCACTTCGGCAGAAAAAATGGAAATCAAAGAGACAGAATGGGGGACGATGCCTGGCTTGACAGCAGTGTGTGCGAAAAAGACCTTGGAGTCCTCGTGGGGAGGAAGATGAACATGAGCCAGGAATGTGATGCGGCTGCTAAGAAAGCCAACGGGATTCTGTCCTGCATCAATAGGGGAATAGCGTCTAGATCCAGGGAAGTCCTGCTCCCCCTTATTCTATTCTGCCTTGGTCAGACCACTTTACCTGGAATCACACTGTGTCCAATTTTGGGCACCACAGTTGAAGGGAGATGTTGACAAGCTGGAAAGCGTCCAGAGGAGGGAAACTAAAATGATTAAGGGTCTGGAGAACAAGCCCTATGAGGAGCGGCTTAAAGAGCTGGGCATGTTTAGCCTGCAGAAGAGAAGGCTGAGAGGAGACATGATAGCCATGTACAAATATGTGAGGGGAAGTCATAGGGAGGAGGGAGCAAGATTGTTTTCTGCTGCCCTGCAGACTAGGACGCAAGGGAACAATGGCTTCAAACTACAGGAAACGAGATTCCACCTGAACATCAGGAAGAACTTCCTCACTGTGAGAAGGGCTGTTCAGCAGTGGAACTCTCTGCCTCAGAGTATGTTGGAGGCTCCTTCTTTGGAGGCTTTTAAGCAGAGGCTGGATGGCCATCTGTCGGGGTGCTATGAATGCAATTTCCTGCTTCTTAGCAGGGGGTTGGACTGGATGGCCCATGAGGTCTCTTCCAACTCTACTATTCTATGATTCTATGATTCTATGATTCTTTGATTCTAAGATCCATTAATAACTTCTAAGGTTCTTTCAGGCAGGGGGGAATATTTTGATCCCACCTTTGCCACCAAATTGTAAAGATGCTAATCAATAACTACTGCCACCAATTTGTAAAGATGCAGCCACCAAAGACTCAGAGAGGAGACCTTTTACTTTTTTTTCTTTCTTCTCTTCACTTAAGATGGTAGTGTATCTTAGTTTATAATATATGCGATAGAGTCTTAGATGTTGGAGGAACAATAACAAGTTTATTCAGGCACAGAGCTTAGTGGTAACAATTCTCACTTAGAGGCACTTTCATTAACAGTTACAATATTAGAATAAGATGAGTCAAACTCCCTAAAGTGTCTTTCTTTAACTTAAAGTAGTCAGAACTTCACCTTCTGCCACTTTTAAACCGTAGTCACCCCTGTGATACACAATCACAGATTCTCTGTTATTTGCTAGGACACCGAAAACTAAAAATAAGTCACCAAACTTATTTTAATCCGACTCAAAATGAACAATTGAGTCTCCCTTGATCCCCTCAACTTAAGATCAATCTTCCCTGTGCCTCATCAGAGCACAGACTGAAACCCTTTTTTTAAAACTCTGTACTTCTTCAACAGAACAGCAGTTGGCTCCGCCCACTTCTCCATGGCAACCAGCCTCTGAGTGCAGAGAAGCAATAACTGCAATACTTACCATTTTAAAACACAAACACACAATTTAACATAACATCTGTAAATCAAAAATTCATACTTTGTTACAATTCTACAGTGTAGATGCACCCTAGTCTTAGTGAATCTGTCCTTATTTTTGGGTTGTTGTGCATTTTCCGGGCTGTCTGGCCATGTTCCAGAAGCATTCTCTCTTGACGTTTCTCCCACATCTATGGCTGGCATCCTCTGAGGTTGTGAGGCCACGAAAGCCTTTGACAACACATTTTGCTTGAAAGGGCTTGAATTGATCAGAATTAAACCAAAGTGGCCTCGGATGGAGACTATGGGGATTCAAAAAGGAGCAATTCGGGCAAGCCATTTCGCTTCTGTTGAATTTAATGCCAGTTTATGCTTGGCCAAAGCGTTGTGAGCCGAGGATGAAGTCATGCCGTTACCTGTCTGCCGATTGCTTTACAGTATTTGGAATGGGGCCTGGATTCGGTATAATTCCTGGTGACGTTGTTTAGACAGAGGCCATTTGCACATGTCAGAAATGCAATGCAAATCGGGGCCCGCTCCCCCAATCCGAGTAGGTGTGATGGTTTGATTGATATCTTGCAGGGCAGAAGTGTTATGACCACAGCTGTTTGGCTTCTGCATGGAAAATATAGCTGGAGCAATTACGCCTCAGCTCTCTTGTTTAGTGGTTTGCATTTGGGAAAGAAATGCAGTGCTCACTGTCATTGAGAGGACTGAGCAAACGCCATTCAGCTGCAGTGAAAGGTTCATTCTCTTTGGAGACATCCATACTGTGGGCTGAATGCAGTTTGACACCACTTTGACTGGGAGCTGTAGTTTGGGGAAGCACCGGCACGATTTGGCAAAGAAGGATGAAAACCTTGGAGAATTGCAATGCCCAGGATTCCATAGCATTGAGCCATTGCGCCAAACCTCTTTACAGTAGAGTCTCACTTATCCAAGCTAAACGGGCTGGCAGAAGCTTGGATAAGCCAATATCTTGGATAATAAGGAGGGATTAAGGAAAAGCCTATTAAACATTAAATTAGGTTATGATTTTACAAATTAAGCACCAAAACATCATGTTATACAATACATTTGACAGAAAAAGTAGTTCAATGTGCAGTAATGTTATGTTGTAATTACTGTATAGCACCCAAATATCACGATATATTGAAAACATTGACTACAAAAATGGCTTGGATTATCCAGAAGCTTGGATAAGCGAGTGTTGGATAAGTGAGACTCTACTGTACTTCCAACAGTGTAGATCCTTCCTTCCTTCCTTCCTTCTTTGCTTGCAACTGCCCAGACTATGGCCCCATCTACACGCCCATATAACCCAGTTTCTGAATCCAGATTATGTATTTTGAACTGGATTAGAATGGCAATGTAGGCTCATATAACCCAGGGATTTGTAGTTTGGGGAAATCCTGAGATTTCTAGTTTGGGGAAACCCTGGGATTTGTAGTTTGGGGGAAATCTCAAAGTTTCTAGTTTGGTGAAACCTTGGGAATTTTAGTTTGGGGAAATCCTGGGATTTCTTGTTTTTGGAAGTCCTGAAATTTGTTGTTTGGGGAAAACCTGGGCTTTGTACTTTGGGGAAACCCTGGGATTTGTAGTTTAGGGAATTTCTGGGATTTGTAGTTTGGGAAAAATCCTGGGATGTGTAGCTTTGGGATTTGTAGTTTGGGTTAGTACCAGCCCTCTCTAGCAGTGAACACTGAAAACCTTGGAACGCCACAGCTCCCAGGATTCCACAGCATTGAGTCACGGCAGCTGACGTGGTGTCAAACTGCATTAATTCTGCAATGTAGATGCATTCATAGAGAGACACAAAGTTGCAAAACTAATAAGAGAACAAGCTCTGGAATACGAGAAGCTGTGAAGTAAGAGACTCTCAGCCTTCCTCGCAATGGTGTGTAACAGACACCATTATTTATTATTTACGGCTCTTTCAAGTTTAGCATTCTGCACTTTGTCTTGTTTTTAACATAGGGACATACTTGCCACTTCACATTTTCTTCGATTTTTCCGGCTACCATTTTTTCTCTCCCCAAACGCTGGGATTTTTGGTTCTGCATTAAGGCTTTGCCACACTTTGCCTTGATTCAAGGCAAAGTGATTTTGGATCATCAAACCACCAAGGACGAATACACATTACCAAATGCATGAATTTTATGCAGCCTGGAAGGAAAATGTTGCAACGGAGAAGCATAAACTTCAGGAACAGATGCTGGCTTTGTATCACTCGGGTGAGTATGCCTTTACTTTTTATAAATTTGGTTTGGAAGGAGGTGACAAGGCGGATTTATGGGAACTAATGCAGTTTGGCACCCCTTGAATTGCCCTGGCTCAATGCTATGGGATCCTGGGAGTTGTAGTTTCACAAGGCCTTTTGCATTTTCTGTTGTTGGGACCACAGAGGATTCACTGGGACTTTTCCTGCCGGAGGAGAGTTGGAGGCTATAGTATCTGTTCCATCTCCCAGGAGTTTGATTTGCATTTTTTTATAGTTGTAGGAAATAGCACCTGTTTGCGTTTCTTCCAGGGCCGTTACAGATTCTGCAGCACCCTGATAGTTAACCATTAGCAGAGTTTGTAGCCAGCTCAGCAAAATCTTTGCTGCTGAAAGCTTGCAAAGTATCTTTTTGTTTTGGAGACTGCCCCTTTTCCTGGGGATGAAATCTCCATTTTGAGAAGCTTTTGCCTTCTAGACAAAAGAGAAAAGAACTCAGATGTGCTTGTGTGGTCAAGCCAGGCCAGCTCAGACAAGCCATCATAAGTACTGACCTCTTGCCTATAAAACTGGTGCTGAGCTCAGATAGGGGAAGACCTGCTCTTTCCAAGGTAGCAACTCAGCACTGGGTCAAAGAATATCCCAGGATTTCTTTGCCATTGGGAAAAGCTCTAATTACTTCGTCTCCAAGTTAGCTTTGAGCTTAGATAGTGATAGACCTGCTCTTTTTGATATAGTAGCTCAGGGCTAGGGTAGAGAGGATCTCAGGATCTCTTCACCTTTGGAAGAAGTTAACCCAGCAACTAAGGGGAAAAGCAAGTTCAGCAGCTCAGCGCTTTAACACACTAAGCCACTGGAGGCTCCGGCAACTCGGTGACCTAATACAAAAAGACACACAGCTGAGCCAGAACTCTTCTCCTGGGTTTCCAAAATGAAAGAGGACCCGGCTTGGCTCTGCCGTTCTCCTCTGGGCAGGTTGTGTCCTTTGGGGAGCAACAGCTGGGAGCAATTTCCATGCCTTCTGCACTCCGGCCGGGGAAGTATGTGCCGTTGTCCGTTTGATCCGGAGCCCGGAGTGCGGAGCGGCCTGTTCCTCCCAGCAGATGCTCTCAGGGCCCAGGAATGAGCAGCGCCAGGCATTCCTGCCCTGGTTCCAGCTGCAGGTGCAGCAAGGCCAACCTGGCAGCCCCCACCGTCCTACTTTCCTCCATTGGGAGCCATATAGGACACTGGTCTAGAGGCAAGCAAAGAACAAATGCAATTTGACCTCATGGTCTGATGCTACAGAGTCCCAGGAGCCATTGTTTTATATGGCTCTTAGACTCCTCTGCCACCAAACTACGACTCTCGGGATGCCATAGCTCAAATTACAAAGAACATGTCTGAAAGCACTACACTAACCACCTTAATATGTGGAGAAAATTTGCAGTCGTAGGAGCCTCCGGTGGCTCAGTGTGTTTAAGCGCTGAGCTGCTGAACTTGCAGACCGAAAGGTCCCAGGTTCAAATCCGGGGAGTGGAGTGAGTGCCCACTGTTAGCTCCAGTGCCTGCCAACCTAGCAGTTCGAAAACATGCAAATGTGAGCAGATTAATAGGTACCGCTCCGGCAGGAAGGTAATGGTGTTACGCTATGGTAAAATTAGGTGCCTCGGCTTATATTCGGGTTGGCTTATACACGAATATATACGGAATATAAGGACCAGATAAAGAACTGACCCGCTATGGTAAAATTAGGTGCCTCGGCTTATATTCGGATCGGCTTATACTTGAGTATATACGGTATATAAGGACCAGATAAAGAACTGACCTGCTATGGTAAAATTAGGTGTCTTGGCTTATATTCGGGTCATCTTATACTTAAGCATGTACGGTATATAAGGACCAGATAAAGAACTGACACACTAAGAATTAGAAGGAAGTCTTTTTGTTATATATATATATATATATATATATATATATACACAGTAGAGTCTCACTTATCCAACTCTTGCTTATCCAACATTCTGGATTATCCAACGCATTTTTGGAGTCAATGTTTTCCATATATTGTGATATTTTGGTGCTAAATTCATAAATACAGTAATTACCACATAGCATTACTGCGTATAGAACTACTTTTTTGCCAAATTTGTTGTCTAACATGATGTTTTGGTGCTTAATTTGTAAAATCATAACCTAATTTGATGTTTAATAGGCTTTTCCTTAATGTCTCCTTATTATCCAACATATTCGCTTATCCAACATTCTGCCAGCCCGTTTATGTTGGATAAGTGAGACTCTACTGTAAAAATGATTTTACAAATGAAGCACCAAAACATCATGTTAGACAACAAATTTGGCAAAAAAAGTAGTTCTATACGCAGTAATGCTATGTGGTAATTACTGTATTTATGAATTTAGCACCAAAATATCACAATATATGGAAAACATTGACTCCAAAAATGCGTTGGATAATCCAGAATGTTGAATAAGCAAGAGTTGGATAAGTGAGACTCTAATATAACAAAAAGACTTCCTTCTAATTCTTAGCGTGTCAGTTCTTTATCTGGTCCTTATATACCGTACATGCTTAAGTATAAGACGACCCGAATATAAGCCAAGACACATAATTTTACCATAGCAGGTCAGTTCTTTATCTGGTCCTTATATACCGTATATACTCGAGTATAAGCTGATCCGAATATATATATATATATATATATATATATATATATATATATATATATATAAATTATATATAATTTTATTTTTTCTCTCTCTTTTTCACCCACCTTTCCTATCAACACATTGTTCCCACACTTTCTATATAAATCTGAAACTTTAATAAAAAAAAACCTTTCACTTAAAAAAGAGTATATATGTCTAAGGATCAGGTTTAAAAATCCCATATCCCAAACTCTGAAAATGTTCCGAAATCTCTTTGCAATGTAGCTGCAATGAATGTCCCATTTTCCCTATGGGAAGCCCTTGCCCTTCTTGCTCTGGCAGCACAGAGGATGGTATTTAGGACCACCACCCTCCCTTTTTGTTTTCTTTCTTTCTTTCTTTCTTTCTTTCTTTCTTTCTTTCTTTCTTTCTTTCTTTCTTTCTTCCACCTGCAAGGTCTTTCCTAATCCCTCAGGCCTGAGATGCCAGCCAGGTGCTTTGCAGAATGTTAATAACGGCACATCCATGCACAGATCTATAAAAAGGGAGCGCGGTCCTGACGCAGAACAAATAAGACAAATAAGCCCAAGAGTGAGGAATGCTGCCACCAGGAAATTAAAAAAGGGGGAGCGAAGAAAGCCCTGCAAATGGCAAAAGGGCACCCGCTTGTGCCCACGAAGAGAAGAAGCGCCCGCCCGTCATCCCTGAAATAACACTCAGCAAAGCCAGAGGAATGCACGGCAGGTGTGGTGAGCCTCACCAAAAGGGAGGAAGGAAGAAAAGAAAGAAAGAAAGAAAGAAAGAAAAGAGGAAGGAAAGAGAGAAGGAAAGGAAGGAAGGAAGGAAGGAAGGAAGGAAGGAAGGAAGGAAGGAAGGAAGGAAGGAAGGGAGGAAGGAAGGGAGGGAGAAAGAGAGAAAGAAAGAGTGAGAGAGGAAGAGAGGAAAGAAAGAAAGGAGGAAGAAAGGAGGAAGGAAAGAGAGAAAGACCGAGAGAGGAAGAGAGGAAAGAAGGAAAAGAGGAAGAAAGGAAAGAAAGGAAGGAAGGAAAGAAGGGAGAAAGAGAGAAAGAAGAAGAGAGGAAAGAAGGAAAGGAGGAAGAAAGGAAATAGAAAGAAAGAAAAAGAAAAAAAGAAAGAAAGAGCAAGAGAGAAAAGGAGGGAAAGAGAGATGAAGGAAGGAAGAAAAGAAAGAAAGGAGAGAGAAAGGAAGAAAAGAAAAATGAAAAAGAAGAGGGAAGGAGGGAAAGAAAGGAAGAAGGAAGAAAAGAAAGAAAAGAAACAGAGAGAGAAAGAGGGAAGGAAAGAAAGAAAGAAAGAAAGAGAGAAGGGGGAAAGATGGAAGAAGAACAGGAAAGAGACAAATTAAGGAAGGAAAGCAAGAAAGAGAGAGTGAAAGAGAAGGAAGGAAGGAAGGAAGAAAGAAAAAAAATAAAGGAAGAAAAAAACAGGAAAGATAGAGCAAGAGAGGAAAGGAAGGGAAGATGGAGAGAGGAAAGAAGAAAAGAAAGAGAAGAAAGAGAGGGGAAGGAAGGAAGGAAGAATGGAAAAGAGGTGGGAAGGAGGAAAGAAAAGAATAAAAAGGAAGAAAAAAGGAAGAAAAAAGAGGAAGAGAGAGATGGGAAAAGGTGAAAGAAGAAAAAACAAGGAAATCAAGCCAGCAAGCCAGTGATTCCAGCCATGAAAGCCTTCAGAAACACAACTTTCCCAGGCTTTGCTATAAACATATAAAATGAATGCAACAGTGGGACATAAATAAATGCGATCAAATAAGCAATGAAAGCTCTGCCATGACAGAAAGACATAAGTTGCTGAATTGTTTTACCAACAGCCTTCTTTACAAGACATGTAACACTGAGTGTCTTTGGCCCCACATCATGTAGTTTGAAACTGCATCAAATGGTCAGTGTAGACCCATATAAGGCAGTTTCAAATGGCAATATAGATGCTGTAAATAATAATAATAATAATAATAATAATAATAATAATAATAATAATAATAATAATAATAATAGCAAAAGGCCACCCTACTGGGATCTGCATGCATCATCCGAAAATACATCACACAGTCCTAAACACTTGGGAAGTGTTCGGCTTGTGATTTTGTGATACAAAATCCAGCATATAGATCTCGTTTGCTGTGTCATACAATGTCGTTGTGTCAATAATAATCATAATACAGTAATAATAATAATAATAATAATAATAATAATAATAATAATAATAATAATGGGAAATGAAGGATTTACCCATACATACGTTGCCTCTGTAAAGAGAGAATGAGAGCTACCTCTCTTTTTATTTGCAGGAAAGGAAGATTCGGTGGATTTCCAGTACCATCTAGTGGCCTCCTGTTCAATATGTTTTATTTTAGGAGCTGAAATCTGAAACCTGAAATATTTATAATCAAATCACAGAATAGTAGAGTTGGAACAGACCATATGGGCTATGTAGTCCAGCCCCATTCTGCCATGCAGCAAAAGCACAATCAAAGCAGTCCTGACAGATGGCCATCAAGCCTCAATAATAGTAATAATAATAACCATAGGTAAAGGTAACATTATCTGAGTGTGAACTCAGATAACCAAGTTTAAAGCAGATGTGGTGGGCTTTTCTGCCTTGATGTTCTGGGATATAGGGCTGTGTGGAAGGGCGTCCAGCCTGTGTTTAAAAGCCTCCAAGGAAAGAGCTTCCACCGGACTCCGAGGCAGAGAGTTCCACTGCTGAACAGCTCTTCTTACAGTCAGGAAGTTCTTCATGTTCAGGTGAAATCTCTTTCCCTGCCATTTAAACCTATGATTCCATTGAGTCCAAGGGCCCATCCATGCAGCCATATAACCCAGAATATCAAGGCAGAAAATCCCACAATATCTGCTTTGAAGTGGGTTTATTATACAGTAGAGTCTCACTTATCCAACGTAAACGGGCCGGCATAATGTTGGATAAGCGAAAATGTTTGATAATAAGGAGGGATTAAGGAAAAGCCTATTAAATGTCAAATTACATTATGATTTTACAAATTAAGCACCAAAACATCATGTTTTACAACAAATCGACAGAAAAAGCAGTTCAATACACAGTAACATTATGTAGCAATTACTGTATTTACGAATTTAGCAACAAAACATCGCAATGTATTGAACACATTGACTACAAAAATACTGGCTACTAACAAACTGACTACAAATAAAGAAAGAATTGCGTAAAATGAACTCACAGAAACAACACTGTCAAAAATTAAATTCATTAAAAGTTCAGTTCTTGCTGCCCAGAGAAATAGCTGTGGATCAGGGCGGGAGGCAGTCTGCGTTGGATAATCCAGAACATTGGATAAGCGAATGTTGGATAAGTGAAAGTTATAAAGAAAGTTAAGTTTTAGAAAGAAAGTGAAGACCTGGCTATGCGAGCAAGCATTCAAAGAATGAGTTTTGTTGTCTTCGACTCGGTCTGGATTAAGGTTTATGTACAAGGTTTTGTGGATGAATGGCTCAAGTATTTTGTATTGTTTTAAATCTGCATTTAACTGCTTATGTTTATTCTTTTGCATTATTGTGTACTGGCATCGAATTCTGCCAGTTTTGTAAGCCGCCCTGAGTCCCTTCGGGTGAGAAGGGCGGGATAGATAGAAATGATGGAAATAAATAAATAAATGAGACTCTACTGTATTTATATTTATTTATTACAGCATTTCTATCTCGCCCTTCTCACCCCGGAAGGGGGATTCAGGGCGGCTTACAACCAATTATAAGACACCAATATAAAACAGTTACAATATAACAATAATACATTAAATTAATTAGATTAAAACAGCCATTAAAACATTTAAAGGTGCATTCCGAGTCTCCAGCCAAGCCTGTCAGTTCTTTGTTGTAAATTTATAATTATTAGTGCCGCATCTACAGTAGAGTCTCACTTATTCAACATAAATGGGCCGGCAGAATAATGGATAAGCAAAAATGTTGGATAATAAGGAAGGATTAAGGAAAAGCCTATTACACATCAAATTAGGTTATGGTTTTACAAATTAAGCACCAAAACATCATGTTATACAACAAAGTTGACAGAAAAAGTAGTTCAATACGCAGTAATGCTATGTAGTACAGTAGAGTCTCACTTATCCAACATAAATGGGCCAGCAGAACGTTGGTTAAGCGAATATGTTGGATAATAAGGAGAGATTAAGGAGAAGCCTATTAAACACCAAATTAGGTTATGATTTTACAAATTAAACACCAAAACATCATGTTATACAACAAACCTGACAGAAAAAGTAGTTCAATGTGCAGTAATGTTATGTAGTAATTACTGTATTTACGAATTTAGCACCAAAATATCACGATGTATTGAAAACATTGACTACAAAAATGCGTTGGATAATCCAGAACGTTGGATAAGCGAATGTTGGATAAGTGAGACTCTACTGTAATTACTGTATTTACGAATTTAGCACCAAAATATCACGATGTATTGAAAACATTGACTACAAAAATGCGTTGGATAATCCAGAACGTTGGATAAGCGAATGTTGGATAAGTGAAACTCTACTGTAATTACTGTATTTACGAATTTAGCACCAAAATATCACGATGTATTGAAAACATTGACTACAAAAATGCGTTGGATAATCCAGAACGTTGGATAAGCGAATGTTGGATAAGTGAGACTCTACTGTAATTACTGTATTTACGAATTTAGCACCAAAATATCACGATGTATTGAAAACATTGACTACAAAAATGCGTTGGATAATCCAGAAAGTTGGAGAAGTGAGACTCCATTGTACTTGTAAACTGCCCTGAGTCCCCTTCGGGGTGAGAAGGGCGGGATATAAATGTTGCTAATAAATAAATAATAAATATGGTAATATGTACCCTCCTGGGCTATACATTTCCAGCATTTATTGCTAGAATAAGCCTGCTCTGTCTTCCTGGATGGGAGCCTTTCCCATATTTAAACATGGCTCCTCTCCACCTTCTCTTCTGCAGCTCTTTAAGCCGCTCCTCATAGGGATTATTCAGTCTCCAGGCCTTGGATCCTTTGAGTCTCCACTCTTCCTCAGGACTCCTTCCAGCTCAGAGTCAAGCTCTCTTTTGAGCTGTGAGGCCCAGAATTGAACACAGTGTCTGATTCCAGGTGAAGAGGAATAAAAACCTTCTTTCAGGCAAGGAAGCAGGCGTCGAAGGGGGATCGGAAGTGTGGGGCGGGAGGGGAGGAGCCCTTTGGCGTGCGTTCCTTGTGCGTGGCCCCGCCCCCTGGTCCGGAGCCACACTTCCGGGAAGATGTCGCTGGCCGGGCTGTGCCGGCGCGGCTGGGCCTGGGCGCCCGCCCTGCTGCTCGCCCTCCTCGCCCTCTGGTCCTACTACGCCTACGTCGTCGAGCTCTGCCTCGGTGAGCGTCCGGCCAGGGGGGCAGGAAAGCACGGGGCCTGGGCCTCCACTCTCCACACACACATACACGCCTTCTCCCTCAAGGCGACACCAAGGCCTAGGCCAGGCCTGGACCAGCTTGGGCCTTCCCTCAGGTAGGCTGTGAGGAATTGTGGGAGTTGAAGTCCAAAGCACCTGGAGGGAAGGCCCAAGTTGGCCCAGGCCTGGCCTAGACTGCATAAGGAGCATCATTGAATGTATAATCCATAATACTATACTAATAATATAATATATTGTATAGGCATATAATATTAATATCTTATATGCTTATAATAAATATTAATATTAAATATTAATATATTTTAATAATTGTAATATTTATATTAATATTATAATAATTAAAATATTAATGAGGCCCGGTAGTGAAGTGCGTTAAAGCGCTGAGCTGCTGAACTTGCAGACCGAAAGGTCCCAGGTTCAAATCCCGGGAGCGGCTTGAGCGCCCGCTGTTAGCTCCAGCTCCTGCCAACCTAGCAGTTCGAAAACATGCTAATGTGAGTAGATCAATAGGTACTGCTCCGGCGGGAACTTAACGTCAAGGGAAACCTTTACCTTTACTTTATATAATAACTAGCTGTGCCCGGCCACGCGTTGCTGTGGCAAAGTGGTGGTGTTATTGGTTAAAAATTGTTGTGTAATTTTTATTTGACATTTGTATTTTTTTATTAATTTTATTGTAAGTTATCTATTATATTTTATTATTTTCTTGTATTATTTTTAGTTATTTTCTGTTATTATAGTATTTTATTGTATTAATTTTTTAGTGTTTTTTATTATTTTTTATTGGGTTGCTAGGAGACCAAGTGGGCGGAGCTTAGCCTTCTAACTGGCAGCAATTGGATAAAAGCAATTATTCCTCTCCCTCTAATTAGGACTTTATTTTTCTTTTCTTTTTGTTGTATCAACCTAGAGGCGTGGATGAGGGGTTGTGTTGTCAAATTTTGAGGTTGGGGGGCCTGTACTTTTGTTGTTTTGTGAATTGCCGTGATGCCATCACTCTTTTATATATATAGATAATAATTTTATTTGTACCCTAGCCTGCATAAGGAGCATCATTGAATGCCCAATCATAGTGTATATGCCATAATACTATACTAATAATATAATATCTTGTATAGGCATATAATATTAATGCCGGCCACATGACCTTGGAGATGTCTATGGACAATGCCAGCTCTTCGGCTTAGAAATGGAGATGAGCACCAACCCTCAGAGTTGGTCACGACTGGACTTAACGTCAGGGGAAAACCTTTACCTTTACCTAATAATAATAATTATCAAAAATTATTATTAATAATAATAATTAATAATAATAATAATAATACACTATTCTTCTATTTTAATGGTATATTTTTATTACATGTAATATTACTAATAATATTACAATATAATGTTGTAATACAATATAGCAATATATAATGATTATATTGTGCTATACACACAGTGTGTAAAAGCGCTGAGCTGCTGAACTTGCAGACCAAAAGGTCCCAGGTTCAAATCCTGGGAGCAGAATGAGCGCCCGCTGTTAGCCTCAGCTTCTGCCAAACTAGCAGTTCAAAAACATGCACATGTGAATAGATCAATAGGTACCACTCTGGTGGGAAGGTAACAGTGCTCCATGCAGTCATGCCTATGGCCACATGACCTTGGAGGTGTCTATGGACAATGCCGGCTCTTCGGCTTAGAAATGGAGATGAGCACCAACCCTCAGAGTCGAACACGACTGGACTTGACGACAGGGGAAACCTTTACCTTACCTATAATATTAATAATATTATAATGTAATACAATATACTAATAATAGTACACTATTATAATGGTATATTTTATTACATGTAATATTACTAATAATATTACAATATAGTGTTATAGTACTATATAGTAATATATAATGCTTATATTGTGCTATACGAATAATATAATATATTTTATATACATATGACTTGTAATGGAGCCCCTGCTGGCACAGTGTGTTAAAGCGCTGAGCTGCTGAACTTGCTGACCGAAAGGCCGCAGGTTTGAATCCGGGGAGTTGAATGAGCGCCCACTGTTAGCCTCAGCTTATGCCAACCTAGCAGTTCAAAAACATGCAAATGTGAGTAGATCAATAGGTACCGCTCTGGCGGGAAGGTAACGGCGCTCCATGCAGTCATGCCTATGGCCACATGACCTTGGAGGTGTCTACGGACAATGCCGGCTCTTTGGCTTAGAAATGGAGATGAGCACCAACCCCCAGTCGGACACGACTGGACTTAACGCCAGGGGAAACCTTTACCTTTTACCATTTAATAATCTCCCGAAAAATTCCAAAATCGATTTGAGAATATCGTATATATTTACAGATCATGTAACTCCAGGTTGAGCATTCTTTAATTTGAAATGCAAAATTGTATGGCTGAAATAAAGCCTCATTTAAGAGAAGAAAGCTGACAGCAACAACATAGAGGAAGCAACCCTCTCTTGCCTTGGCTTGCCTTGCTAAAATGGGTGTTTTATTTTCTCTTGCAGTGACTTTGACTAACTCCTTGGAAAAAGGTGCGTTTGTGGCCTTGGGTTGTAAACTTTAAAAAATGGCTTAATGCATGCAATGTTAAATAGCGTGTTCAAAAGCCTTGTGCGTCCAGTGCATGGGCTAAACAGGTTGATTGAGGAGCAGCGTTTCCCTTTCTGTTGTATAAGCCTCCCTCCAAATCTTCCTTCAAAGATTAAGGAAGGGCGTGGGAAGGAGCAGGGCTATTGCCTAACTCACAAGAACCCTCTTTTCCCCTCCTGCAGTGGCCTACCTTACTGTGTTCCACGTCATCTTTGTGCTCTTCGTTTGGGCCTATTGGAAGTCTACCTTTACTCCTCCGCAGCAGCCAGACAAAAAGGTAACTGCCAGCAGACCTCCGGATTTAGGGTCCCTGAACATGGGTTTAGGGTGATGCTCCCGTTTTAGTCCCTTCCAGAAGCAGCAGGGTCACAGAGGTGGAAGGGACCCCCAAGGCCACCCAGTCCAACCCTATAGTAAAGGTAAAGATTTTCCCTGGACATTAAGACTAGTGGTTTCTGACCAAGATATATTGCACAAGATTTCCCTAGCCTAAAATGATACATTTTAATATATTGGTTTTATGGTTCCCGTCCCCTTGATCTGGTCATGTAAGTGTGATTTACTGTTATAATTGTATTGTTTTACTTGGTTTAATAATGTGTATTATGTTATGTAATGTTTGTGTTTGCTTTTATGACTGTAAACCGCCCTGAGTCCCATTCGGCAGATAGGGCGGTATATAAATAAAGTTTATTATTATTATTATTATTATTATTATTATTACTACTACTACTGGGGGTTAGTGCTCATCTCCATTTCTAAACCGAAGAGCCGGCATTGTCCGTAGACACCTCCAAGGTGATGTGGCCACTGGCATGACTGCATGGAGCACTGTCACCTTCCTGCTGGAATGGTGCCTATTAATCTACTCACATTTGCATGTTTTCAAACTGCTAGGTTGGCAGAAACTGGGGCTAACAGCGGGAGCTCACCCCACTCCCCAAATTCGAACTGCCAACCTTTTGGTCAGCAAGTTCAGCAGCTCAGCGGTTTAATCCGCTGCGCTACCATGGCTCCTTCCCTATAGGAACACTAAATCTAAGCCCTCCTGACAGATGACCATCCAGCCTCTGGTTAAAAACCTCAAGAGAAGGAAGGAGACTCCACTGGATTCTGAAGCAGCAGTATACCGTCTTCTTTCTAAGCTATTTTCCCAATTGAGGGGTTATCATTGTGACTGTCATTTCCACAGGGGCTTTGTTTTGGGCCTTCTCAAGTCTCATGTTGGCAGCACGCATGTCTTCGTTGGTGGTGTCCATCCATCTTTCCTTTGGCCTTTGTCCACGTGGTCACTGTCCTGCAAATGCAGTGCTATTTGTGCTCCTGATGTTGGTTCTCCTCTCATGACGTGGCCGTACCACTGTAGTCTTGCTTCCTGCATTTTCTTGCTGATCACTTTTATTCCTAGTCTTTGATGGATATCATCATTTGTCCTTCTCACGCTCACCGTCCCTCCGCTTCTCTTCCGCTCCCAGTTCCACATGTCTTACGCCGACAAGGAGCGTTACGAGAATGAAGAGAGGCCCGAGGGGCAGAGGCAGATCCTGGCCGAAATGGCGCGGAAATTGCCGGTGTCCACACGCACCGGGAGCGGAGGTCAGTCCCGCCGGTGGCTTTGAAACTGAACCTATAATTGAAACTGAACCACAGTTAGCATTTAGCTGTAGTTAATAGCTCGGGGAGGGCGGGTTCTATAGCATTTCAGATGTGCAGAGTGCTCTTTGTAGTGCCTCCCAGTAATCCTTGCAACAATCTCATATGGTGGCAATTCTTGGAAGGGCAATGCTGGCAAACTAGGGACTTCTGCCTGTTTAGAGAGCCCAGTTTTATTCCTTGTGCAGCGGGCATCACTCACAAAGGCCGTCGTCTGTTTCTTTCCAGCCATCCGCTTCTGCGACAGATGCCAGCTTATCAAACCAGACCGATGCCACCACTGTTCCATTTGTGCCATGTAAGTTTATGAGAATGATGGGCACTTGTGATCCTCCCAGACCCATTTTGTCCCCCTTGTATATATACGCGCCAGGGTCCCCTCACTCTAAGACAACCCAAAGGCACTCAATACTGTCCTGTCTTGTTACACACAGGATGGTTGTGTGACCAAGAAAGGTTGTGGGCATTTGTTTTGTTATTTATTTTATTTACTGTTTGGGTGGCATCCTTTTTAAAACCACTTTTCCTTCTTACAGGTGTGTATTAAAAATGGACCACCACTGTCCTTGGTGAGTTTGGGTCTCCCTCTTGACTGTGATGATGGCTTGTTGTTGTTGTTCAGCTAAAAAGATCCACACTTGGCAACATTTCTTTCCTAGTGGAATTATTCCAGTCACCATTTACCGTTTTTGAGCAATTCTGCCATTTGTCCGTTGGAAACTAGGCACGTGCGGTTTATGTATATGTAGAATAATGTCCATGGTAGGAGAAAGAACTCTTCTCTGTTTGAGGCAAGTGTGAATGTTGCCATTGGCCAGCTTGATTAGCATTTAATAGCCTTGCAGCTTCAAAGCCCAGCTTCTTCCTGCCTTTGTTGAGAGGTGTTAACTGGCCCTGATTGTTTCATGTCTGGAATTCCTCTGTTGTCTGACAACCACCATGTCAGACTACACAGAGAAGCCATTGAAATCCACAAGAAGCATGTGGACAATTTCAGCAGAAAGGAAACCATGAAAATAAACAAAATCTGGCTCCCAGTATTTAAAAAATGCTGAAATCAGGACAGTAAATAAAAAAGCAACATAAGGAAACGGGAATTCCAGACAGGAAATAATCAGGGCCAACTAACACTTCCAAACAAAGGATCCCCCCAGGCAGGGAAGCAGCCAGGCTTTGAAGCTGCAAGGCCACCCAATGCTAATCAAGGTAGCTAGTTGCAACATTCACATTTGCCTCAGGCAGACACGAGTACTTTCTCCCACCCTGGACTTTCCACAGATATCTTAAACCCCACTTGCCTAGTTTCCAACAGACCTCACAACCTCTGATGATGCCTGCCATAGACGTGGACGGAACATCAGGAGAGAATGCTTCTGGATCATGTCCATACAGCCCAGAAAACACAGCAACCCACTGTTGGATGTGTGTCTTGCATGTGTTAATACATCCACTGGAGGCTATTTTTGAGTTGCTTTAATGGGGGAGATTGCAATGCTTTTCAGTTGCTTCTAGCTCTTTTGGGGGCATTGTTGTACTGAACCCACTTTTTCTTCTATCCTTTGCTCTTCAGGGTGAACAACTGCATTGGATTTTCTAACTACAAATTCTTCCTGCTGTTTCTAGCTTATACGCTGTTGTACTGCATGTTCATTGCCGCCACGGTCTTCAAGTATTTCCTCAAATACTGGACAGTAAGTTCGGGGAGAGTGAGATATCGAAAATGGTGCATATCCAGCATCCTTCCACTTGCTGCATTGGGCTTCGCTTTGCATGTTTGAGCTCTCTTTCTGTATGCTGAACTGGTATTTTGCATTACTACACAGCTGGACATTTGGGAGTGGAAGGAAAATGAGGCTTCTTTAAGGCTCCTTGTTGAGAGAAAAAGTGGGATATAAATAATAATAACGTCAACGATCATAACACTATTAAATTGTCCAGAGGGCAGGACTTTGGTTTGGGGGAGGCAGTTTTGCCCCTTGGAGCTACACTTCTCCTTGCACCTCTTGAGAAAGTGTTTTGCTTACTTAAGATCAACACAAACCCTTATAAATAGGACAGTATGCCAGTTTTGTAGCAGCATATCATTGTGCACTGTGGTAGTAGTAGTAGTAGTAGTAGTAGTAGTAGTTTATTTAATGCTTAGACCGTAGGTCTTTCACATACAGGACAAATATTTATTTATTTATTTACTACATTTATATCCCCAAGGGGACTCAGAGCGGCTTACAAATCAAATGAACATACAATATATTATTAGCATAGCACAATATAAGCATTAAATTACTATATTGTACTATATCATTATATGGTAATATTATTAGTAATATTACATTTAATATATAATATATAATTAATATTATTGTATTGTATTATTAGCAGTATAATATTGCATTCCATTAATTAATAAATACACAAATACATACAAACCAAATACCATATATACTCGAGTATAAGCCAATCTGAATATAAGCTGAGACACCTAATTTTACCACAAAAACTGGGAAAACCTATCGACTCAATATAAGCCAAGGCTGGGAAATGCAGTAGCTACTAGTAAATTTCAAAATAAAAATAGAGAGCAATAAAATTCTGCCCTTTCCTTTCAGGGGGAACTGAGTGGGGGCCGCTCCAAGTTCCACGTCCTTTTCCTTCTCATCGTATCGGTCATGTTCTTCGTCACCCTCACCTTCCTCTTCGGCTACCATTGCTGGCTCGTCAGTCAAAACCGGTCCACGTTGGGTAAGAGCCTTCAGCAAAGGGTTTCCCTCAAGGGAATTAATTCACAGTTCTGATTAATTCACACCCAGCACGCATTATGGGGTTGGCAAGCAGATCATAGAATCCTAGCATAGGAAGGGAGCCCCAAGGGCCATCCAGTCCAACCCTCAGACTCTCCTCTACAGTTATATTTGGCGGGAAGCCTTAGCATTGAACGGTTGTGTTGTTAGAGTGTGAAGTATGGAAGCCTGCAATGTGCAGTCATAGTTTGAAGGCATTCCTTTTTGCTCCATGTAGGCAAGCTCTTATTTTCAATAGTCTGAATGCTGCATCCGCTATCCCCCTCTCCTTGTCTTTGCTTGCAGAGGCTTTCTCGGCACCAGTGTTTCCCAATGGCCCCGATAAGAATGGATTCAACCTCGGCGTGGGGAAAAACATCAGGCAGGTGTTTGGGGAGAAGAAGAGACTCTGGTTCTTCCCCGTCGTGTCCAGGTCAGTTGCGGTGGATGAGAAGAAAGGGGCCTGGATTGAGGAAGCGGCCTTGTAGGAAGGCAAGGAGATGCCATAGCTGCCATTGAGGCAGCACCAGGATAGGTCCAGTGGCTACTGGGGGTGGGGGGGGGGGACCCACTCTGGTGCCTTGGTCCAGAATTAGTATTTATAGGTATGCATATTTTATGTGTACATGTTAATGTAGATATGCATTTGGTTAGTGCCTTTGCTTTTGGTTTAGTTCTGTAGCGTGTTGCACTGGCTAGCTTAATAGCATAGTTTTATGTAGATAGATAGATAGATAGATATAGATATAGATATAGATGTAATGTGCGTTTTTCCCATGAAGTAAACAACAAAACCACTGAACCAAATCACACCAAATTTGGCCACAAAAGACATAGTCATCCAATCTATGTCTTTCAATAAAAAAACCTAGAAAAATAGTCAAAATTACAGAGGATGAGGAAGAGCCTTTCTTCCCCTGGCTGCCAGTCAGAAAGATAGGCCCTGCTGCCTTTAGGCCCCGCCCCCTTCGTGTCCTAGAAACACCCTCAGCCAAAATGGTGCCCAGGGCAGAGGCAGAATGCACTTGGGCCTCTTCCACACTGCCTATAAAGTACAGATTATCGGATTTGAACTAGAGTATCTGGCAGTGTAGACTCAAGGCCCTTCCACACAGCTATATAACCCAGAATGCAAAGGCACATAATCCACAGTATCTGCTTTGAACTGGATTATCTTGAGCCCACGCTGCCATATAATCCAGTTCAGTGTGGATTTTATACAGCTGTGTAGAAGGGGCCTCATATAATCCACTTCTAAGCAGATAATATAAGATTATAAATATATATAATAATTACTGTGGTATAATAATACAGATCAATATAATATCTAAAACCAGGACAGTAAATAAAGGGCAACATTCTGAAAGCAAGGAAATTGGAAATTCCAGAAAGGAAACAATCAGGGCCAGCTAACACCTCCCAACAAAGGATTCCCCCAGGCAGGAAGCAGCCAGGCTTTGAAGCTGCAAGGCCATAAAATGCTAATCAGGGTGCCGAATTGCAGCATTCATACTTGCTATTCAAACTGGCCAACCAAGGATTCCATAAGGTAGAAAGCAGCCAGGCTTGCAAGTAACAAGGCTATTCAGTGCTATTCAACCTGACCACTAACTGATTAAAAAAATACTAAACCAAGGGAGTGGGGGAAAGGGTTAATTGATCCAAGTCACATTTGAAGCCTCTCCTGTCTTTCGCATCTGTCTCTGCAGTCAAGGCGACGGGCACTTCTTCCCGATGCGAACCTTGAGCGAAGCGAGGAACCCACTACTAGCAAACGAAGAACAGTGGGAGGAAGATGACGGAGTGGATGACAACCATCACGGTAGCGCCCTTTAATTTGATTTTCATAGACTGATAGAATAATAAAGTTGAAGGAAACCACATGGACCATCTAGTCCAAACCCCTTCTGCCATGCAGGGAAAGGACAATCAAAGCATCCCTGACAGATAGCCATCCGGCCTCTGTTTAAAAGCTTCCAGGAAAGGAGCCTCCACTGGATGCCGAGGCGGAGAGTTCCACTGTTAAACAGCTCTCTTTACAATCAGGAAGTTTTTCCTAATGTTCCATGGAATCTCCTTCCTTGCCATTTGAACCCATGGCTCCATTGAGTCCTAGTCTCCAGGGCATAGAAAACAAGCCCTGCTCTCTTCCTTCTGACATCTTTCCACATATTTATACATTACTCTCATGTCTCCTCTCAAGCTTCTCTTCTGAGGCTAAACAGATCCAGTTTTTTGAGACGCTCCTCATAGGGATTCATTGTCTCCAGACCTTCCATCCTTTGAGTCTCCCTCTTCCTCTGGACTCCTTCCAGCTTAGACTCAATCTCTCTCTTGAACTGTTTTGTACCAAAACGCTAAGCATGCTTTGGGTAGCTCATAATTTGGCGCAAACTGTCTTAATTCTGTATCTTTGCTTTGCTTAATGATGTAGATTATCACCACAGTCCCTCCCTTTCTGTGGAAATTGATACGTAGCAGCCCTGCAAGGCCCAAGGCAAGGCGCTCAATCTGCTTTCTCAGGTGAGTATTTTATCCTGACATTTGGAAAAGAAAAGGTGTAGTGTTGGTTGCTTTATTTATTATTTCCCAAACTTAATTGGAAAGAAGCGCTGCATAGATAAAGAGGGCATGCAGTTATTATTATTATTATTATTATTATTATTATTATTATTATTATTGTTATTTACATGTACCTAACTACACAGCACACATGCACATTAGGCCCAAGTGGTGGTGGTGGTGTTAAACTAGGCACTGTGGAATGCAAACTTCAAATACTTGGATAAAACAACCCATGAGGAAGAGATTTAAGGAGTTGGTGGATTTATTTATTTATTTACATATTTATATTTCGCCTTTCTCACCCCGAAGGGGATTTGGTGCAGAATCACAGAACATACATATGCGGCAAACATTCAATGCCGTTTATACACTGACAAGACAGGCAATTGTACATAAAAAGAGGTATATATAGGCTTTTTCCACCTTCGGCATCTTGGAGGCTTGTGCTCGGTTCCGGCCCTGGTGGGATGCTGTCACTCCAGCTCCCTGCTGAAGAGCTTTGTAAATGTCCTCCCTGATCGAATTGCCGGCATTTTTTGGCATTTCCTTATGGATGCCTAAAATACCTCCCCGCTTTTAAGCGGTACCTATTTATTTACTCACATTTTGCTTTTGAACTGCTAGGTAGGCAGAAGCTGGTCTAAAGGCCAGGAGCCTCACTCTGACTCAGGCTTCGAACTGTCAACCTTTCAATTGATAAGATTTATTGCAGCTGGTGGTTTAACCTGCTGTGCTAGAGCCTGGTCCTTTGTTGCTTCTACCAGCATTTGTTTTGTACCTATCAGATTAATAATAATGGGAAAAAAACCAAGAAAGCCGTTAGGAGCATTAAGCATTTTATTTGTGGATTGGCATCTTATATGTCTCATAGTAACTTTCTTCCCAGTGCAGAGAGGCTTTCCATCTTTGGGGAAAGGGGAAAAACGATAGAAAAAAGTCCCATTTTGCGGCAGTCGTTTTGCTGCCATCCTGATAATTGCCGTTACCACCTTCAGCTTCTATTTGCACTTGGATCATTCCATGCCAAGTGGTCTAAACTTCCCATCGTCATGTCTTCATTTTGTTCAAATTCTAGCTGTAGCGCCAGTCAGGTGTTAAACTAAGTTTTCCAAAATTTGAGGTTAGAGAACTGCAATAGTTGCTGAATAATGGTCAAAATTTGTCGCAACACATTTGGATGCACACTTTAAGTCAATTTGTTGGACTGGATTTTGCATCTATAATGTTAGAATTAATTTCAGCAGAATCAGCAGAAAAAAATTGTACAGGATTTCAATTTACTCGCCATTCTTATACATTATTTTTAATTTCATTAGACTCCAAAATGGCATTTTGTTAAATGGCATCCACACACTGACTGACAACCTTTCAGATAAGGGGGTTTATTTGCATTCAGCAAATTTTGGGAAACTTAATTTCACACCAGACTGGTGCTACAGCTAAAACTTGAATCAAATTGTGGAGGCATGATGGTAGGAACTTTAAACATTTTTAGACCACTTGGCATGGAATGACCCACTTTTAAAAAATGCCCCCATTAAATGCAAAGATGGATATTTATTTGTTTATTTATTACAATATTAATATCCCGCCCTTCTCACCCAACAGGGGACTCAGGGCTTACAATAAAACGCATACATAAAAATTATACAGTGCAATATAAATCAGTTAAAATTATTATTAACTTACATCAGTATTCATAAAACACGTTATAAAATACAGGTAGGCGTGTTCAGTTCAAAAAACTGGGTCTGTCGATTGAGTTCAGCGTACATGATAATAATTAACGCTGCCAATTTGATAGCACCAAGTCTAACTTGATCTGAAGAGTTTGCTTCTGACCAGACTTATCCCTTTTGCCTTGAATTTCAGCTTCCTTCTCTCATCCGCTTCCTCCATCGATGGACACTTTGAAAGAAAGGAAGCACATGGATTTTCAAGGAGAGGAAGGAAGCCTTCTCCACTCTCTGAAATGGTTCTTCTGGATACTTGCGTCGATCATTCCAAGGATCCTTCTAAGATTTTTAACTTTGACGTGGCAAATGAGGTCCTTTGTGGGCTTTTCTCTTTTCCACATTGTGCCCCGAAGGAGCGAAAACTGCCGGCGCAAACCGTTCCCAAATAAATGCCTTAAGGGCGGTTGCCTTGAACGGCCTGGTTCCTCAATAAGGCTCTCCTCCTTGAAGAGGATTCGCAGCTGGCAAAGTCCATCTTCGCTGGGAGACTTGGGCGGTGAGTGTGCGCAAGCAAGACGTAACTCCTCCGTCCATCGGCGCTCGCTTTCGTAATGATTAACTCAGACCCTGCAAAGAGCGCACCCTCTTTGGCACAAAGTTGAGGATTTTATGAGCCTTGAAGCACATTCTTTGTGGCAGGTGCCTTCGTTTTAAAGAAACAGCCACCGCCTACCATTCCTACCATTTCCAGCACAGTTTGGACACAAGGGACACAGCTGCTATCTATAGTGAAGTTTCCCTCCGCATCAAAAGGAGAAGGCCACCTTCCCTGGCATGTATGAATAAACATTTGCGGTACGGTTCTGATACAGTCCAGACTTTTTAAAGGTTCTGTAGAAAGAAAACTGGATGCTGCTATAAATAATGGTTCTGGGGATTGGCAAGCCATGGCTGCCCTGAACTAGATCCTCAAGTGTGTTGTAGAAGGCTTTCATGGCTGGAATCACTGGGTTGCAGTGAGTTTTCTGGGCTGTCTGGTCGTGTTCCAGAAGCATTCTCTCCTGACGTTTCACCCACCTCTGTGGCAAGCATCCTCAGAGATTGCGAGGTCTGTTGGAAACTAGGCAAGTGGGGTTTATATAGCTGTGGGATAATGTCCAGGGTGGGAGAAAGAACTCTTGCCTGTTGGAGACAAGTGTGAATGTTGCAGTTGGATACTTTGATTAGCATTGAATGGTTTTGCAGCTTCAAAGCCTGGCTTCTTCCTGCCTGGGATAATCCTTTCTTGAGAGGTATTAGCTAGCCCTGATTGTTCCCTGTCTGGAATTCTCGTCTTCTGAATGTTGTTCTTTATTTACTGTCCTGATTTTTTAGTTTTTTAATATGGATGGCCAGATTTTCTTTATTTTTATGGTTTGCTCCTTCCAGTTGAAATTGTCCACACGCTTGTGGATTTCCATGGCTCCTCTGTGTTGTCTGACATGGTGATGTTCGAGTGGTCCATTATCTCTGTGTTCTTGAATAATATGCTGTGGCCAGGTTGATATTCAAAAACTCTAAAATCAGGACAGTAAATAAAGAGCAGCACTCAGAAGACAGGGGAATTCCAGACAGGAAAGAATCAGGGCCAGCTAACATTTCCCAACAAAGGATTCCTCGAGGCAGGGAGCAGGGAGGCAGGGAGCTTGCTAATCAAGCTGGCGAATGGCAACATTCACATTTGCCTGGTGCATGTTATTTATTTATGGGGCTGGTGCATGTTATTTATTTTTTCCTGGCGTGGAAGCTGCTCTTCTTGTTGATCTCTGCCTTTTCAAACAGCAGGAAAACCCAGACCAGTTGGTTTTTCTCCCACCCTGGACATTATTCCACAGATATATAAACTCCACTTGCCTAGTTTCCAACAGACTTTACAACCTCTGCGAATTCCTGCTATAAATGTGGGCGAAACTTCAAGAGAGAATGCTTCTAGAACATGGCTAGACAGCCCGGAAAACTTACAGCAACCCAAATCATTGAATGTCTTTGAACATTTAATACGCCTTCTGTTGCATCACACTGGGACCCCCTTTCCCCTTTTGCAAGAAACTCTTTCGTCGACCCCAGACTCTGGTCTAGTGAGAATTTCCTTTCAGAGATTTCCTTCTTGCTTTTGATCAGTCGCAACGCACAAGTTGGGAAGGAAGAGACTCGTTTCTGGAATTAGATTAAAACTTAAGAGACATTTAACTCTATAGACTGTTTTCAAACCTTTGATGGACAAGGTTTCTTTCTTCGCCTCCTTTTGCAGAGCCATCTTGAAAACTTGAGAGAGGTGTCGTTTTCAAAGTTCGGGCTAGATTCCTCTTGTTATTTCTTCCACGGTTCCCGTTATTGAACTTGAAACCTACTGGGTTTAAACTCCATGCAGATTTTACCCGAAGTGGGGAAAGCTCAAACCAGAGTGGATGAAGCAAGATTAAATCTCATTGAGTGCATTTAAACGCACGGCAGCGTGACTTTTAAGCCTTAGCGATTTCAGTGGGAATTCTTGATGCTTCACTTCGGATGAAATGCTGTGTTGTTGCAAGCCGGACTGTGCATTGTTGCTGCTGCAATGTATCTTGATGCAGGACAGGCGCCGGCATCGCTTTCCCACTTACTTACGTGTCTTGTTTTTTTCCTCCAAACATTGGGACAAATTGCAGCATCGAAAGTTACTCTTGATCCTAAATGGAATTTCTTTACTTTTCTGCTCTCCGCTCCCTTCGCTGGGGCTGGTGCATGTTATTTATTTTTTTCCTGGCGTGGAAGCTACTCTTCTTGTTGATCTCAGCCTTGTCAAACAGCAGGAAAACCCAGACCAGTTGGTTTTCTGCCTCTAAACCATCCAAATAGTGCGTGTTTTCTTCCTCTGAATCCCAAACATATCAGAAAATTGCTTTTCTGGGCAACCAATGTCCAGTGTGGTAACCAATGCATCCTTCATTCCTTGAAAGAGAGATTTAGCATGAAGGAGGGACAGAAACAGCCCTGCGACTCTGGCATCAAACCGGGAAGGCAGAGCCAGTTTCAGCCCCATTAATGTCCCATGAAACGGGATATTTCTGATAGTCGCGAAGCACATTTATCGTAGCCTTGCGGTACTTGACAGTTGTTGCTACAACAGGCGGATTGATTGTAAATTAGCTACAAAAGGAATATAGAATAATTGTCGGGTTGTGTTGAAGGTTTTCATGGCCGGAATCACTGGGTTGTTGTTGTTTTTGGGCTGTTTGGCCACGTTCCAGAAGCATTCTCTTCTGACGATTCGCCTGCATCTAGGCAGGCATCCTCAGAGGTTGTGAGGTCTGTTGGAAACTAGGCAAGTAGGGTTTATATATCTGTGGAATAATGTCCAGGGTGTTTGAGGCAAGTGTTAATGTTCCAACTGGCCACCTTGATTAGCATTGAATGTCCTTTCAGCTTCAAAGCATGGCTGCTTCCTGCCTGGTTTTGTTGGGAGGTGTTAGCTGGCCCTGATTATTTCCTGTCTGGAATTCCTCTGTTTTTCTGAGTGTTGCTCTTTATTTACTGTCCTGATTCTATTAAAAAAAACTAATGTGATCTGCCCTGAGTCCCCTTCGGGGTGAGAAGGGCGGAATATAAATGCTGTAAATAAATAAATAAATATATTAAATATTATAGAATCATTTATTTATTTATTTATTTGCAGCATTTATATTCCGCCCTTCTCACCCCGAAGGGGACTCAAGGCGGATCACATTACACATATAGGCAAACATTCAATGCCTTTTAACATAGAACAAAGAGAAACAGGCTCCGAGCGGGGCTCGAACTCATGACCTCCTGGTCAGAGTGATTCATTGCAGTTAATTGCAGCTGGCTTGCTCTCCCGCCTGCGCCACAGCCCAGGCTTGTGGCGGCATGACAGCAAATAAAAGAGCAACACTCTGAAAACAGGAATTCCAGATATGAAACAATCAGGGATAGCTAACACCTCCCAACAAAGGATTCCCCCAGGCAGGAAGCAGCCAGGCTTTGAAGCTGCAAGGCCAAGTGACCAATGGCAACATTCAAACTTGCCTCAAGCGGACAAGAGTTCTTTCTTTTTCCCACCCTGGACATCATTCCATAGGGATATATATATATAAACCCCACTTGCGTAGTTTCCAACAGACCTCACAACCTCTGAGGATGCCTGCCGTAGTTGTGGGTGAATCTTCAGGAGAGAATGCTTCTGGAACATGGCCAGAAAGCCTGGAAAACTCACAGCAACCAAGATTGTAGGGTTGCCTGTTCAGTGCTGGCTGTGTACTGCAAGATTCAATGAGCATCGAGATGTCATAAATGCCTGTGATCTATGAAGTAGATAATAGGTACAGACTGAAGAGCACAATTTAGTCCTTGGTTTGCAGACACAGAGCATCTGAAATCCAGCCTTAAATATCTCATCCAGAGATGTTCAAAGGAAGAGGCATTGCTGGAAATAAGTCACTTACCCAGTCTTTTTTACCAAACTTCTTGAGGGCCTTGCAAGCAGATCTTGCAATCTATTTTCCCAATAATAACAGCTGGGAAGGACTGGGGATATCAGGATAACAAGCACTGCAATTTCGGCAATCCCTGAAACCAACCAAATTTGGGGGTTGGATTTTTTTTTTTGGCAATGTGCATCCTCTCCCTTTGCTCTGCGCCAATTTACTTCCTTATCTAGGGAACAGACTACTGAAACCAATCTACTTGAAAACTGTTGATTTTATGAAGGTGTTTGGACATATTGACGGGGAGGGAGGGAGAGTTTTGTAATGATGGGGAAATGCTACATTTCTTTGGGGTGGGCTTCGCAGTGGGTTCATGCTTGTTATTAATATCTGTGTTTTGTTGAAGGGTTTCATGGCCAGAATCACTGAGTTGCTGTGAGTTTTCCAGGCTGTCAAGCCATGTTCCAGAAGCATTTTTTCCTGACGTTTCACCCACATCTATGCCAGCATGCTCAAAGGTTGTGAGGTCTGTTGGAAACTAGGTAAGTGGGGTTTATATACAGTAGAGTCTCACTTATCCAAGCCTCGCTTATCCAAGCTTCTGGATTATCCAAGCCATTTTTGTAGTCAATGTTTTCAATATATCGTGATATTTTGGTGCTAAATTCGTAAATACCGTAATTACAACATAACATTACTGTTTATTGAACTACTTTTTCTATCCAATTTGTTGTATAACATGATGTTTTGGTGCTTAATTTGTAAAATCATAACCTAATTTGATGTTTAATAGGCTTTTCCATAATCCCTCCTAATTATCCAAGATATTCGCTTATCCAAGCTTTTGCCGGCCCGTTTAGCTTGGATAAGTGAGACTCTACTGTATCTGGAATTATGTCCAGGGTGAGAAAAAGAACTCTTTGTTTGTTTGAAGCAAGTGTGAATGTTCCAGCTGGCCACCTTGATTAGCATTGAATGGCCTTTCAGCTTCAAAGCCTGGCTGCTTCATAGAATCGTAGAGTTGGAAGAGACCTCGCGGGCCATCCAGTCCAACCTCCTGCAAGAAGCAGGAAAATCTTCGTACCTGCGGGGATCCTTTTTTGGGTTAACTGGCCCCGATTGTTTCCTGTCTGGAATTCCCGTTTTCTGAGTATTGCTCTTTATTTACTGTCCCAATTCTAGATTTTTTTTAAAAAAAAATAATAAGCCAGATGCTTTTTTATGATTTCCTTCTTTTGTGGACAATTTCAACAGAAAGGAAGAAACCATGAAAACGAACAAAATCTGGCTACCAGTGTTTAAAAAACCCTCTAAAATCAGGATAGTAAATAAAGAACAACACTCATGAAACACAGGAATCCAAAGAGGAAACAATCAGGGTCAGCTAACACCTCCCAACAAAGGATTCCCCCAGGCTTTGAAGCTGCAAGGCTATTCAGTGCTAATCAAGCTGGCCAATTGCAACATTCACACTTGCCTTAAACAGTCGAGAGTTCTTTCTCCCACCCTGGCCACTCAACAGATATATAACCCCCACTTGCGTAGTTTCCAACAGACCTCACCACCTCTGAGGATGCCTGCCATAGACGTGGGCGAAACGTCAGGAGAGAATGCTTCTGGAACATGGCCAGACAGCTTGGAAAACTCACAGCGACCCAATATAAAAAAAAAACACAGTGGCTCCCTTTCCCTCAAGTCTCTTTGTAATTAAGAGATTGTGATGGATGGCTAAATGCAACATAGAGCTTAAAATATTATAGACTTGAAAAAAAATAGATTTCAATTTAAGTCGGTTAATTTAAGGTTTATATTTTCCTTTACTGTTAAGAGCCAAGCGTTCTACTTTTGCCTTTTTAAATAAAGGTAAAGGTAATGCTTCAAATGGGTCCTAACACATTCAAAAGCATTTCCTGAGAAGTTTATACGTACTGTTGAATTGTGTAAGGCCATGGTTGATTTTAAAAAAATATTTTCTTGAATCAGCTTTATGAGACATGGTTGAAAGTGGTTGTTTACTGCGTGGTCCTTTCTCTGTTTTGAACTGGTGCAAAGTTGGGTCCATGGACGTTGTATTTCTAAAGCTTCCATGCTCTTGAGTTTGTGTTTCTTTTTATCCGATCATTGCCTAATTATTTAACTGATGGTATGTATCTGAAATGTTAAGTTTAGATGACGGAACACTTAACATTCCTCATGATCCTTCCTTTGGCCTGTTAATAACATTTTAATCAATGTAGAACGTTTCTATTAGACCAGGCATGGGCCAACTTGGGCCTTCCGGGTGTTTTGGACTGCAACTCCCATCATTCCTAACAGCCTCAGGCCCCTTCCTTTTCCCCCTCAGCCGCTTAAGTCTATTCTTCACTCCCTCTGTTCTCAAACCTAATCTGGCTTCTCAGGAAAACTCCCGTTTTCACAAGGGAACTGAGAAGGCTGAGGGGGAAAAGGAAAGGGCCTGAGGCTGTTAGGAATGATGGGAGTTGCAGTCCAAAACACCCAGAAGGCCCAAATTGGCCCATGCTTGCATTAGACCCTCTTGAATGTCAGAACCATGTCATCCTCAGGTTTCTCACTTCAAAATGTTCCTGCTTTTGTAACATGGAAAACGCATGGGATGTTTTTGCAATAAAATGTTTTATAACATCAGACGTTAAATATGTCTTGATATATATATGACTTGGAACACTCGCTTTTTGCCAAGATAGAAATAATGTTCAGAGGTCTACAAAAGGCAGCTGGATGAATAATAATAATCGCAATGTCCCTGGTGCTTTTTCTTAAGATTTCAGCCTCGAGTATCCAGATTATTTCAGGTTTTTGCTCAAGAGCAATTACCTTTCTGACTTTTTGACAACTTTACGTGAACGGCCGGATAGTTTGCCTTCAATCTGCTGAAGCGAGAAATGCTTCTTAGCTTGTTCAAGGCAAATTTATTTATTTATTTATTTACAGCATTTATATTCCACCCTTCTTACCCGAAGGGGACTCAGGGCGGATCACATTACACATATAGGCAAACATTCAATGCCTTTTTAACATAGAACAAAGACAAACAAACATAGGCTCCGAGCGGCCTCGAACTCATGACCTCCTGGTCAGAGTGATTCATTGCAGTTAATTGCAGCTGGCTTGCTCTCCTGCCTGCGCCACAGCCCGGGCCCTGGAATTTCCCCAAAGCAATGCGGGCGAAGAAGCCCAACAAGGCCTTCAATGAATGGAGTGTCCAGCCTGTTGTCAAAGGCTTTTGCGGCCAGAATCACGGGGTTTTTCCTCCACCACAGACATCCCAGTGTTTCTTACTCTCTCCATTGGTGTGAAATTTGCATGACCTCGTCCACTGCCTCTCCCATAACCCTTTCCTTTTCTCTGGCAGACAGCAAACAGAGGAATTGATCAGCAACTGAACATACTAGAGAAGTTTGGGGAGAATTCACCATGATTTATAGGCGTTGTAGGGACTGGGATGTATAGTTCACCTGCAATCTTAAGAGCACTCTGAACTCCACAAGTGATTGACCTGGAACTAACCTGGCACACAGAACCCCCATGGCCAAGAAAAAATACTGGAAGACTTTGGGTAGATTTATAGGAGTTGTAGTTCACCTACATCCAGAGCGCACTATGAACCCAAACAATCATGGATCTGGACCAAACTTGGCATTCAAACCCGATAAGCCCAGATATTTTGGAGTTGTAGGCACTGGGATTTATAGTTCACCTGCAATCAGTGAGTACTCCGAACTCCACAAAGATGGAATCGGACCACATTTGGCACACACAGCCCCCATGACCAGCAAAAATATATTGGAGTTTTTTGGAGCAAATTCACCTTGATTTGGGGGAGTTGTAGTTCACCTACATCCAGAGAGCACTGTGAACCCAAACACTGATAGATCTGGACCAAATTTGGCACACAGACCTGATATACCGAAATCTGATTACTGGAGGGGTCTGGGGGGAACTGACCTTCCTTTCTGGGAGTTGTAGTTCACCCACAACCAGGGAAACTGTGACCTCCACCAGTGATGGACCTGGACCAAACTTGGCACACAGAACCTCCATGACTAACTCAACCTCCTGGCAGGGTTTGAGGGGCCTGACTCACCTGAGTGGGATTTGTAGTTCACCCTACAGTCAGCGAGCACACTGAACCCCACCGAGGATGCATCCAGAGCAAACTTGCCCGACACGATAAACTTTAAGTACTGATGAAGTTTCTTGGGGTTAACCTGGCTTGATGTGAGTTGTAGTTCACCCACAATTTTATGCATTTTGTACAACTTAAACAACTTTTTTCAAATAACCCGGGCAACACTGGGTACCCAAGCTAGTATGTGTATATGTGTGTGTGTGTGTGTGTGTGTGTATATATATATCTGAGATAGTCCAGCTTTTGCAAAAAGGGAGCAGAGAATGTACCGTCACAGTTGCTTTATTTTACAGTTGCAAGCAGCCGCTCAAGCAGGCTACTAAGGAATAAATAAAAGGGACTGAATGCAGCAATTTTGATTTTACATCATTAGGAGTCTGTCGTCGCCGGTGTGCTTCACTGCCCTCCATTCATCTTTAAAATAAAAACCAGACATGAGACCAAATATCCCATCTTTTAAATAAAAAAAAAAACCATTGGCCTAGGTCAACTATTTTCACCTTTGGCAAGGAGAGGGAACAAAAAGTTAAATACACCCATTGATGCCTCCACTTCAAATTATAAAACGTAGAAAAAGGGGTATAGTCATATCGTACAGTAACAAAACACAAACTGGGCTGCGTACTTCAGTCTGTCCCAAAATACTTCTGTCCAAAATGTGTGGGGGCGACAGGATGGACCTCTGTGGTGAGAATCGTGATGTCGGGGAATTCCTCGATGATTGATTTGGCACCTTGAAAAAGAAAGGAGGGGGAAAGTCCAGGTAAGCTTCATGGGGGACCAAAGCCATCCTCTCCCTTAATTCATTCAACACCAACTTAACTTTCACAGAGGCCCTTTTGTTTAATGACATGCCCTGAGTAGCGATTCCTGCAAATACAAACTCTTTTCAAAGAATCTTCTTCCTCCGTTATACTCTCTACGATCGCACGATCACGGAGCCCAAGAAGCCCTATTTATTATCAATGGCTAATGAAGTCTATTTGCCTTTGGACCAGGCATGGGCAAACTTCGGCCCTCCAGGTGTTTTGGACATTTATTTATTTATTTGCAACATTTCTACCCCGCCCTTCTCACCCGAGGGGACTCACGGCGGCTTACAACAACCGGCAAAATTCAATGCCAAACAGATCAATCAAACAGCAACACATTTAAAACCATTAACAACTATTCATAAAATACAACACATAAAATACATTAATCAGCTAAAACATATACAGTAGAGTCTCACTTATCCAACACTCGCTTATCCAACGTTCTGGATTATCCAAGCCATTTTTGTAGTCAATGTTTTCAATACATCGTGATATTTTGGTGCTAAATTCGTAAATACAGTAATTACTACATAGCATTACTGCGTATTGAACTACTTTTTCTGTCAAATTTGTTGTATAACATGATGTTTTGGTGCTTCATTTGTAAAATCATAACCTAATTTGATATTTAATAGGCTTTTCCTTAATCCCTCCTTTTTATCCAAGATATTCGCTTATCCAAGGTTCTGCCGGACCATTTAGCTTGGATAAGTGAGACTCTACTGTACCTGTATTAGATGTATTTGTCTCTTAATAGATGTTTTTCCTTTTAATATTTTGTATCCCATTAACTTCATAGAATCATAGAATAGTAGAGTTGGAAGAGACCTCATGGGCCATCCAGTCCAACCCCCTCACAAGAAGCAGGAAATCGCATTCAACCAATAAATTTATTTTTAAAAGTCAGGAAAAAAGACACCATCCAAGTACTCACGACAGATGGCCATCCAGCCGGCCCATTTACGTTGGATAAGCGAGACCCTACTGTAGTTACTTAAAACCACTTTTCCACGGAACCATTGCACATAAACCTAAGTTCAGACCATGTCAATATATTGCTTATTCATTAAATGCTTGCGCACAAAGCCATGTTTTAACCCCATAGAGATGTTCAATGTGTTGTCGAAGGCTTTCATGGCCGGGATCACAGGGTTGTATGTCTTTCGGGCTGTGTGGCCATGTTCCAGAAGTATTCTCTCCTGACGTTTCGCCCACATCTATGGCAGGCATCCTCAGAGGTTGTGAGGTATGGAATATACCTCACAACCTCTGAGGATGCCTGCCATAGATGTGGGCGAAACGTCAGGAGAGAATACTTCTGGAACATGGCCACACAGCCCGAAAGACATACAACAACCCCATGTTCTTCCTGAAGCCCAGGAGAGTTGGGGCCTGCCGGATGTTACTGGGGAGGGAGTTCCACAGCCGGGGAGCCATCAACTCTGACAATTCCTAACAGAATAGAATAGCTTTATTGTCATTGTGCGATTGCACAACGAAATTAAATGCCTTCCCCAACACACATTGCAAAGACAACACCCCCATCCCCTCACACTAGCTCCAACACCGCACAGCTCCTAATGTCACATCAATGTGAAAACAATGATTTCAACATAGCCACAGCATATACATTGCCATGTATATGTGCATTGTAATCCGCCCTGAGTCCCCCTCGGAGTGAGAAAGGCGGATTATAAATACTGTAAATAAAAAAAGAAAAAAAGGCCTTCCTACAAAGGGAGTGAAAGATAGATTAATTAGGCCTTCAAAAATCCTTGAGATCCAGGTGTCAAAGGCATGACCTCATGTCTTCTTGGTCGGGCCTGAGCTAAAATTAAGTGATGTTTACTTGAGGTCTCCCAAGCAGACAAATTTGACATAGAATCAAGTTGTCGTTTGAGTGCAACAGTGCAACAGATGGGGGTGCGATCGTATATATACGAAGTGAAAAGCAGAGGACTCAATTGTGGAAGTTGAAGTCCAAAACACCTGGAGGGTCAAAGATTTCCCTTGGCTGATTTGGACAGTCAAACCATCCTCCTGCAACAGTAAAATGGGCACTTTCTGGGACCACCAGCATCACTAGCAATAATGTATTCCGGATTAATTTGCACCTCCAAAAAGGATGCTCATTAGAGGAAGCAACACTGGAAAGGTTCAGTCTGGATTCCTTTGAAAACGTTCCAGAATTTCACCACCAAGGACAGTTATTTTTCTCCTCCATTTTAGTCATTCTTATAAACTCCCAGGGAAATCAGTGCAGAAAATGAGACAGCCCAATTAAATCTCCTTGACTTTTAAGGCATGGTGAGATCTGGACCCATCCATGCTGTGCTTTGTACAAATCCACTGCGACCCTAAATGACTTTTCAAGTGACAAACCCATTCATTCTACTGACTCATGGTTCTCAACGCGTGTATAATTATAACGCTTGTCTACTCCTAACAGAGGATCCATCCAGCCGTCAAGGCAAAACATCCCTGGGTTGCATCCAGGCTTAGTCATGCACCGGCTGCACCCACACAGAGACGCACTCACACAATGCGCACATCCAGATATGACTAAGACATGAACGTATGACATTCTCTACAGTACAAAGTTCATGAAAAATTCCAAAGCCAGTAAAGCAGCCTTTTCCAGACGTATGAACAGAAAGCAACAACTCTGTTCCTTCACTTTCCTCCCAAAATGAGTAAGTTGTCCATTTAACTAACTGACAGAATTCAAGCCAGCCACAGAATTAGGAGAACACATTGCAAGACTATTTACTTCCTGTGACAGCAAAATGACAGTCAACATCATGCCAAGCCAACAACCACCTAAAACCATCATGGCATATTATTATTAGTACAGTAGAATCTCACTTACCCAACATTCACTTATCCAACATTCTGGATTATCCAACGCAGTTTGCCTCCTGCCTGGATCCACAGCTGCCCAGATCCAGGCAGCAAGGATTGAATTTTTTATGGATTTAATTTCCGACAATATTGTTACTGTAAGTTCATTTGATGCAATTCTATCTTTATTTGTAGTCAATTTGTTAGTAGCCATTTTTTAGTCAATGTTTTCAATATATTGCGATGTTTTGGTGCTAAATTTGTAAATACAGTCATTGCTACATAATGTTGCCGTGTATTGAACGGCTTTTTCTGTTGATTTGTTGTAAAACATGATGTTTTGGTGCTTAATTTGTAAAATCATAACGTAATTTGACGTTTAATAGGGATATCCTTAATCCCTCCTTATTATCCAACATTTTCGCTTATTTATTTATTTATTTACAGCATTTATATTCCACCCTTCTCACCCCGAAGGGGACTCAGGGCGGATCACATTACACATATAGGCAAACATTCAATGCCTTTTAACATAGAACAAAGACAAGACAAACATAGGCTCCGAGCGGGCCTCGAACTCATGACCTCCTGGTCAGAGTGATTCATTGCAGCTGGCTTGCTCTCCAGCCTGCGCCACAGCCCGGGCCCACCATTCTGCCGGCTTGTTTGTGTTGGATAAGCGAGACTCTACTGTAATAATAATAATAATAATAATACTTTATTCTTCTATCCCGCCATCATCTCCCCGAAGGGACTCGGGGCGGCTAACATGGGGCGATGCCCAAAACAAAACAGAATAAAGCAATTACAATGAATATCAAAACAAAACAGTAATAACATAAATAAAATAAAATAATTTAAATGTTATAAAAATACAATAAAACACATACAATCAGAACAAATGAGTAATAATACAGCATCAACCACTGGAGATAAAAGGGGTCGGGCATATAAAACACAATATTTATTTATATCCCACTGTATATTTATTTATATCCCACTTTACTTCTCCTGAAGGAGACTCAAAACAGATACCTTCCTCTATTCCACATTAAAGTAACCAGCAGTCAGATGGGCTCCACACAACCTGCTACTTCAATGCTTCTCCTCTGGGTCTTAGTGCATCGTGTTGTTTAACTCACCGTGGGGTGTAGAGAACAGGCTCAGCAGGATTATGACATTTGGCTGGACTCCGTGTTCTAGAAGAACTTTTACAGCCTCAATCACAGTGTTGCCAGTACCTGGAAGGGCCCCAAGGCAGCAAGGAGAGAAAAGAGAATTATATATATATATATCTACACACATAATAAAAGTGAAAATATATATATGGATGTGTGTGGCTGGGGTGTCTATGTCCACAGACAGGCTCCCACTTCCACAAATAACCTCCAATGTCCTTCCAGTGTCCTCCACAAACACCATTCCACCCAACACCCAAGTGAAGGCTCTCAAACGAGCACAATTTCATCCTAGATTTTCTATTTTTCCTCTACCACAGGCATCCCAGTGCTCCTTACTCTTTCCATTGGTGTGGAATTTGCATGATCCCACCCACTGCCTCTCCCAAAACCCTTTCCTATTATATGGTAGACAACAAACAGAGCAGAACTGATCAACACCTGAATATACTGGAAGGGTTTGGGGGACTGACTCGACATGATGGACGTTGTAGTTACTCTGCAGAGAACTGTGACCCCCACCAGCAATGGACCTGGACCACATTTGGCATACAGAACCCCCACGAACAATGAAAAATACTCAGAGGTTTGGGGGCAATTGGCCTTGATTAATAGGAGTTTTAGCTCATATCCAGAGAGCACTGTGAACCCAAAGAGCAATGAGTTTGGATCAAACTTGACACATATACCCAATATGCCCAAATGTGAATACTGAGGGAAGCTTATGTGGGGAGCTTAATTTAACTTAATTTACGATATCATAAAATGTGCCAGCAGCGTGCAGAAAGGAATCCCTCCTTATTATCCAAGATATTCGCTTACCCAAGGTTCTGCCGGCCTGTTTAGCTTGGGTAAGTGAGACTTTACTGTAATAATATTACAATATAGTGTTATAGTACAATATAGTAATATATAATGCTTATATTGTGCTATATGAATCTATATATATAAAAGAGTGATGGCATCACGGCGACCCACAAAACAACAAAACTACAGGCCCCCCAACCTTGAAATTTGACAACACAACCCATCATCCACGCCTCTAGGTTGATACAACAAAAAGAAAAGAAAAATAAAGTCCTAATTAGAGTGAGAGGAATAATTGCTTTTATCCAATTGCTGCCAGTTAGAAGGCTAAGCTCCTCCAACTTGGTCTCCTAGCTACCCAATAAAAAGTAATAAAAAACACTAAAAATTAATACAATAAAATACTATAATAACAGAAAATAACTAAAAAAATACAAGAAAATAATAAAATATAATACATAACTTACAACAAAATAAAAAATTGCAAATAACGTCAAATAAAAATTACACAACAATTTTTAACCAATACCACCACCACTTTGCCACAGCAACGCATGGCTGGGCACAGCTAGTATAATATATTGTATGAACATATAACCTGTAAGCCGCCCTGAGTCCCCTTTGGGGTGAGAAGAGCGGGATATAAATGTCGCGAATAAATAAATAACTAAATTTATTTTACACTAGGCATATCTCCCCCACCCCGCACCTGAAATATGCAATGCCCAGCCTCAATGCTTTGCCAGCAAATGCACATAAAACCCTTGCAGGTAAGAAAGAAGTCCTCTGGGCACTCACTTAGTATTGGGTACATGAGAAGAACTTTCCTCCTGTAGATGTCTGGTGGAAACTTTGCATAGTACACTTTGGCTCTCTGAGTCTCTTCATCGCTCTGAATGAGGATTTTCCCTATTCGGATGGATCTACAGCAGTCTCGCAAGCCTTGTTCCATTGCCTCGCCTTTATTTCAGGTGGGGCATTCGGGGGAAGGGAGGAGAAAAGTTACACATCAAAGAATGGCACGTTTTCAAAGACTTCCAAATCAAAAGGTTCTGACCTTCATGGACAAACCCTTCATGCTTCAAAATGAGAGAACCAAGAACAGTGATGGCAAATATAAAGGCAGCATCCCCATACTGTTAGTTCCCCCTTAATAGATTTTCCAAAATACAATTACTGTATATACTCGAGTATAAGCCAAGTTTTTCAGCCCTTTTTTAGTACAATAGAGTCTCACTTATCCAACATAAATGGGCCAGCAGAATGTTGGATAAGCAAATATGTTGGATAATAAGGAAAGATTAAGGAGAAGCCTATTAAACATCAAATTAGGTTATGATTTTACAAAATAAGCACCAAAACATCATGTTTAACAACAAATTTAACAGAAAAAGTAGTTCAGTATGCAGTAATGCTACGTAGTAATTACTGTATTTATGAATTTAGCACCAAAATATCATGATGTATTGAAAACATTGACTACAAAAATGCGTTGGATAATCCAGAACGTTGGATAAGTGAATGTTGGATAAGTGAGACTCTACTGTATTGAAAAAGCCCCCCCTCGGTTTATACTCGGGTGAGGGTCCTGGTTGGCTTATATTCGGGTCAGCTAATACTCAAGTATCTATGGTACATTTATTATTTTTCTCTATTATTATTGGCATTATTACATTTATCATTTTACTCTATTATAATTGTTACTATTCAATTTATTTTACTCTACTTTTATTATTAATAATACATTTATTATTTCACTGATATTATTATTGTTATTACATCTATTATTTTACTCAACAACAATTTATTGATTAGCCAGTTGGCCTTATCAAGAACAGACAGGACAAACACAACATACAACATACATCTAGTTCACTTAAAATAAAATACAGATATACAGGTCTTTACCATATACAGCTTGGTGCCAATGTAGCTTAGCCATAGATCTATGCATCAACTATCCTTGTCTCCCATACACTGCACCCCAATCTGATCTATGTACTCCGATCTCCTTTTAGCAGCTATAAACAAATACAGGGTACATTTATTATTTTTCTCTATTATTATTGGTATTATTACATTTATCATTTTACTCTATTATCATTGTTACTATTCAATTTATTGATACATTTATTATTTCACTGATATTATTATTGTCATTACATTTATTATTTTACTCTATTTTTACATTTATTATTTTACTCCATTATTATTAAAAGGATACATAATCACATTTACATTGAAGAAGATGAGAATAATGATTTAATCAGACTTAGACAGTCTTATCTTAAATTAAAGTTTTATGTAAATATTCAAAAACATTTAACCTACTGATGCCTCAATTAATGTAATTTTATTGGTATCTATTTTTATTTTTGAAACTTACCGCTCCCGGCTTATACTTGAGTCAATGTTTTCCCAGTTTTTTTGTGATAAAATTAGGTGCATCGGCTTATATTTGAGTATATACGGTAAGCTATTCAACAGTGAGCATATGAACATATTCTGATTCTACCTGACGGGGAAAAATAATTTTAAGCCACCTACCACTTCTCATGATGCTGACGCCACAGTTTCCCTTTTCAAATTTCACCCCTTCATACTTGTACCCTGTCGGTAGACAACACAGAAACATGTTTCTGTTTCCTTGCATTAATATAATACTCACATTATGATATACTAATAATATAATATATTGTATATACATATAATATTGATAATAATATAATGTAATACAATATAATAATAATACACTAGTATAATTGTATATTTATATTACATGTAATATTACTAATAGTATTATAATATAGTGTTATAGTACAATAAAGTAATTTATAATGCTTATATTGTGCTACTAGCTGTGCCCAGCCACGCGTTGCTGTGGCGAAGTATGGTGGTATGGGAAATAAAGTATTGAGGAATTTGTGGTGTTGGATAAGTGAGACTCTACTGTATATAGATAATCTTATATTATCTGCTTAGAACTGGATTATATGAGGCCCCTTCTACACAGGTGTATAAAATGCACACTGAAGTGGATTATATGGCAGTGTGGACTCAAGATAATCCAGTGCAAAGCAGATAATATAAGATTATAAATGGGTTGAATAGCTGTGTGGAAGGGCTTTGAGTCTACACTGCCATATGATCCAGTGCAAATTAGATAATCTGTGAAAGAAGCCTGAGGCCTAAATCTGCCTGTCCCCTGTGCTGAGTTGGTTGCTAGGAGACCAAGTGGGCAGAGATTAGCCCTCTAAACTGGCAGCAATTGGATAAAAAATTTATTCCTTTCCCTCTAATTAGGACTTTATTTTTCTTTTCTTTTTGTTGTATCAACCTAGAGGCGTGGATGATGGGTTGTGTTGTCAAATTTCGAGGTTGGGGGGCTTGTAGTTTTGTTGTTTTGTTGGTCGCCGTGATGCCATCACTCATTTATATATATAGATGCTAATAATAATAACTCCTCATTCTCTGACCCACCCGTCAGAAAAATCCTCTGGCACTTGCTGAACTACAACACCAAGACCAACTTAAACAAAAATGAAAGAAGGGGGAAAGAGTTAAAAATCAAGGCAGTGAGTGACTCCTGGGCCAAATGATTCACCCCTAACTCATACTATCTCTAGGAAGTAGTTTGTTCTGACAAAACAATACATATATGCTTCTAGTAACAGAATGTATTTATTTATTTATTATTTAATACATTTATATCCCGCCCTTCTCACCCCGAAGGGGACTCAGAGCAGCTTACAAATTAAATTTACGCACAATAATATATTATTAGCATAGCACAATACTGGCAATAAATTACCGTATTGTACTATATCTATATATTGTAATATTATTAATAATATTACATGTAATATATAATATATAATTTACAGTGTTTACTGCTTTCTATTACCTGTTGGAGTGGTTACTGTGCATTCTGTATATGGCAGCTGATTTAATCCCTCTTCGACTACAAGTCTGATCTGTAAGGAAGTAGAAATCCAGATCAGGGCAGGAGAAAGAGCAGAAAAGCCGAAAAGTCAATAAATAAATCTGCAGTTCTAAAAAAACACAGAAATGTACCACTGAGATTTCTCTTCAGACCTTCAGTATAAACACAACTTGGCTGTTCCTTCCATCCAATGTAAGATTATATAAAATAAGCCCAGTGGGTTTGGGTCTACCATCTGAAATACTTACAGATCATTCAATATGAGATTAAAATTATACAAGGGAAAGAACAGGTCACTCCAAATAGATAATCTGTACAGCACACTGTTTCTGGAAGTTGGCCAGACAGCCTGGAAAACTCACAGCAACCCTCCGCTATAATTGTAAAACAAAATTGGGCTTTTCTCAAAAACTTTACGTGGTGTGGCAATGTTGAAGTTATTTATGTGATCAGCATCAAAAATTCTATTTGGTACACCAAAAATTGTAAAGGAAACAAAATATCAGTTTTCAGTGTAATCTGCGAATATGATTTTCAGCTTTTTCACTGATGGGATAAATACGAAAATATTCACTTACCAAGCGATCAGCAGAAAACACAAAGTCGCCTCTACTGGCTGTTCTGGAGAAAAAGAGCAGAAGACATTTACTAATGTGTTCCAACCTGAGGTTAAATAAATGCATGCCTTTTATCGCTTCCTGGGGATAGTGAAATCTACTTCCATAGATTTGCTGTTTTTAATCTTAGAAACCATGGTCTTTGATCATTATTATTATTTTGACCAGGAATCAGTATATTTCCTGTAAAAAGCTGCATCAGCAGGAACATATGCAGTGACAATACTGCCAAGTATTTAATTGCTGAGATTTGTATCTTTCCATGACACATTTTTTTATTTTCCCATTATATCTAGGTAAGACACTTTAAAATGTTCCAAATTGCAATTTCAGCAATTTCATGCACTAAACAAAGAGATCCGTTTTTGGATTGCAGTGAGTTTTCCGGGCTGTATGGCCATGTTCCAGTAGCATTCTCGCCTGAAGTTTCACCCACATCTATGGCAGGCCAGCCATAGATATGGGTTAAACATCAGGAGAGCATGCTTCTGAAACATGGCCATGCAGCCCGGAAAACTCACAGCAACCCAGTCATCCTGGCCATGAAAGCCTTTAATAACACAGATCCATTTTTGCCACAATGTATATGTCAAAGACGGAATTGCATTCGATCCAATTGCACCAGGTCTCTAGTAAGGATGTGTTTTTAAACTGTTACATTCATTTCAAGAAGTTCAAAAGGCGTGTTTCTAAAATAGTGTTTCAAAGGCTAGTTTCCAAGCTAATTTGTTACAATATGACTTTGATATTTAAACTTTGTTGAACATTCTTTTTAAGTTCCAAGTTCCAGAGGAGTAACTTTGTTAGTTGAATTCAGCAAACAGCAATTATTAGAACCTTATTGTTTCCTGTCTGGAAGTCCTTTTTTCCTGAATGTTATTCTTTATTTACCATCCTGATTTTACAGTTTTTTAAATACTGGTAGCCAGATTTTGTCCATTCTCATTTTGTTCAATTCCAGACAGGAAACAATCCGGGCCAGCTAACACCTCCCAACAAAGGATTCCTCCAGGCAGGAAGCAGCTAGGTTTTGAAGCTGCAAGGCCATTCAATGCTAATCATGCTGGCCAATTACAACATTCCCACTTGCCTCCAACAAACAAGAGTTCTTTCTTTCTCCCACCCTGGACATTATTCCACAGTTATATAAACCCCACATGCCTAGTTTTCAACAGCTCTCACAACCTCTGAGGATGCCTGCGATAGATGTGGGTGAAACATCAGGAGAAACAGAGCCTTACAGCCCAGAAAACCCACAGCAACCCAGTGATTCCGGCCATGAAAGCCTTTGACAACACAACTTTTGTTTTCTTTTTCTGTTGAAGAATCTGCACAAGCGTTTTGATTAAGATTCAGTGGTATTATATGTCTACACACAGATAACTAGTTGGCCACGGTTTTAAAAAAACTACTCTACTAGCAGACTGCTAATGCAGAGATGTTATGCCTCTATTTCAGAAATGAGTCACCGTGGTAAGTCTTTACAGTCAAGGTATACGTATTTAAACCCCATCTGCAGCTACAGACAAGACACCACCAGCTAAATCTTTCTTCTATTAACTGTGGATTCTCTTGTAATAGAGACACGCTGCTCCGAGATGCTTCTATGGAAACCAGTTCTCAGTGCCAACTGCCTTGTAAACCTCTGTTATTGTACACAGCAAAACTGGGGGTATTAAGTCGCGGAATCAGACAATATAAAACCTCCTTGCTGGGAATGGATGCTTCATGCGGTGACTGTCAATTCAACTCCAAAAATCACAGAACGCAGTAGTAAACAAGGCATACTTCCAAACATCTGCTAGCTAGATGGCCTCTGAATTATCATTATTTGATTGCTACTGAGGGTAAACATTTCACCAGGAGGGGAAAGTGCCAGTTGTGCAACGTAACACCAATAATCATGCTTTTTTCTTGTGTGCTGAACTCAAAGGGAATTCAATCAATGACTACAAACTATCTACAGACCCACAAAGAAAATCCAACAAATGCTACGGTCAGCGAAGGACAAGAGGGATCTTCTCTCTTCTGCAGGAGTCTACCGGATACCATGCAGCTGTGGACAAGTTTACATAGGGACCACCAAACACAGCATTGCCCAAACAAGAGTCAAAGAACATGAAAGGCACTGCAGATTAATTCAACCAGAGAAATCAGCCATAGCAGAGCATTTGATGAACCAGCCTGGACACAGGATATTATTTGAGAACACAAAAATGCTGGACCATTCCAACAACTATCATGTCACACTACACAGAGAAGCCATTGAAATCCACAAGCATGTGGACAACTTCAACAGAAAGGAAGAAACCATGAAAATGAACAAAATCTGGCTACCAGTATTACAAAACTCCAAAATCAAAACAGTAGATGGGAACCAACTCTTTGAGCGCTTGACTGAACAAAGGATGCCCCCAGGCAAGAGACAAAAACCTTTCCAATGCTAATTAGGGTGATTAACTGAAACATTAATGCTGGCTCCCAGTGACAAAGGACTCTTGCCACACCCTGGACTCTACAAAGATATATATTCTTTCCTTTCCTTACTTAGTTTATCCATACCTCACAACCTCTGAGGATGCCTGCCATAGATGTGGGCGAAACATCAGGAGAGAATACTTCTGGAACATGGCCACACAGCCCGAAAGACATACAACAACCCTGTGATCCCGGCCATGAAAGCCTTCGACAACACAATCAATGACTGCTTGGGTTTGCATTAATGGATTTGTAGAACCAATCATCACATTTTGAATAAGCAGATCATTAAGTTCCAGATGACATATTGTGCACATCTCCCCGTTTTTATTTAACTTTTTAAAACCAGCACTCACACTATATTTTCTTCATTGACACTGTACAGGTCTAACAGCGGTTTCAGAGAAGGGACTTATACTGGAAAGCATGGAAACAATTTATTATTTATTTACAGCATTTATATTCCGCCCTTCTCACCCCGAAGGGGACTCCGGGCGGATCACATTGCACACATAAAGGCAAACATTCAATGCCATGACATAGAATAGAGACAGAGACAAGACGCAGGCTGGCCTCGAACTCATGACCTCTTGGTCAGAGTGATTTGTTGATTTGTTGCAGCTGGCTTGCTTTCCAGCCTGCGCCACAGCCCGGTCCCAATATGAGCTATCCATTCTTGGCAGGGAGGGTGATCTTACTCCACTGTTTGATTTGCCTTTGGCAGCTACAAGGAATGGAGTTGGCTTCATGTTGTCCATCTCTGACTAAATGACAAGACTGCATCAAAGCTAATGTTAGTCAGACCTCTGAGGAATACACTTCATTCCAAGAACAGGTTTCCATATCAAGTACTTCATGTTTCCAGCATCCATTTAATATTTTTCATCGCATATTCCTTTGACAATGATCTGGTCATTAAATTGAATTTCACTCCATGCATATCCAAAAGTATGAGTGTTTCAGTATGAAGGGAATTTGATCAAGACCAAGAGAGCGGGATTTTGTAATGGAAATGCCAAGACTGCCAAAGACATGGCGGCAACTCGACTGGGTGTGATCATAAATATATGATGCCAGAAGTAGCAAGCAGCCATGTGTCTTGCCCTGGAGCATACAACTCATCACATTGCTGTCTATAGCTAGCTGCATGCAAATGCAGCTTTTTATCCAGCCCTGTGTGTTTCACAGCAGAAAGCTAAACTATTGCAGTACAGTTACAACTCAGTAAGCCTCTATTTCGGTTTGGCTCGAGCTGTGGCGTAGGCTGGAGAGCAGCTGCAATTAATCACTGCAATGAATCACTCTGACCGGGAGGTCATGAGTTCGAGGCCCGCTTGGAGCCATGTTTGTCTTGTCTTTGTCCTGTGTTAAAAGGAATTGAATGTTTGCCTATATGTGTAATGTGATCCACCCTGAGTCCCCTTCGGGGTGAGAAGGGCGGAATATAAATGCTGTAAATAAATAAATAAATAAATAGTAGTACAGTAAAGTCTCACTTATCTAAGACTGACTTATCCAAGATTCTGGATTATCCAATGCATTTTTGTAGTCAATATTTTCAATGTATCGTGATATTTTGGTGCTAAATTCATAAATACAGTAATTACAACATAATATTACTGCGTACTGAACTACATTTTCTGTCAAATTTGTTGTATAACATGATGTTTTGGTGCATAAATTGTAAAATCATAATGTAATTTGATGTTTAATAGGCTTTTCCTTAATCCTTCTTTATAATCCAAGATATTCGCTTATCCAAGGTTCTGCTGGCCCGTTTAGCTTGGATAAGCGAGACTCTACTGTATTTGTAGGTTGAAACATTTTTTTAGTTTCAAAGCAATCTCCCTTGCAGACATGACTAATAATAGTACAGTAGAGTCTCACTTATCCAACATAAACAGGCCGACAGAATGTTGGATAAGTGAATATGTTGGATAATAAGGAGAGATTAAGAAAAAGCCTATTAAACATCAAATTGGGTTATGATTTTACAAATTAAGCCCCAAAACATCATGTTATACAACAAATTTGACAGAAAAAGTAGTTCAATATACAATAATGCTATGTAGTAATTATTATATTTACAAATTTAGCACCAAAGTATCACGATGTACTGAAAACATTGACTACAAAAATGCGTTGGATAATCCAGAACGTTGGATAACCGAGTGTTGGATAAGTGAGACTCTACTGTACTACGTTTTACTGATTAGTCTCTTGGCTATATCAAAGCACTCGACAAACACATTTAACACATACACACATAGCACACAATCCACAGTACAACAAAAGTTAACTTAAACACGCTGTTAACAAGAGATCAAGATCCCAATGGAGATCAAATCCTCCCTTGCAGACAAACGCCACACTTTCCCATTCTCACCCACACACAACTGCTCCTTGATTTAAGTGGCAACATATAAGCTGAAGCTAAAGAAAGAAGTTGTGATGGAGGGTGGAGGAGCAGGGAAGCGGAAAAGCAAGACAAGCCTTCAGGTAAGTTCACTGAGTACACCTATAATAAGAGGTTGAAGAGTAAGGAGAGGCAAACAACAGTTGTATTCCATTCACTCTTCAGAGATATTGTTTTTGGTGCCCCTTCAGTTGTTCCTTTGTGGAAAGCAAGCTCTTTAAACAGAGGCTGGATGTCCATCTGTTGGGAGGGCTTGGAGCATATTATTGGCAAACACAGAAATGCTGGACCACTCTCACAACCACCATGTGAGACAACACAGAGAAGCCATTGAAACCCACAGGAAGCACGTGGACAATGTCAACAGAAAGGAGGAAACCATGAAAATGAACACAATCTGGCTACCAGTATTTAAAAAAACTCTAAAATCAGGACAGTAAACAAAGAAAATAGGGGGATTCCAGGCATGAAACTATCAGGGCCAGCTAACACCTCCCAACAAAGGATTCCCCCAGGCAGGAAGCAGCCAGGCTTTGAAACTACAAGCCTGTTCAATGCTAATCATGCTGGCAAATGGCAATATTCACACTGGACTCCAACTGACAATAGAGTCTCACTTATCGATGCTAAATGGACCGGCAGAAGCTTGGATAAGCGAATATCTTGGATAATAAGGAGGAGATAAGGAAAAGCCTATTAAACATCAAATTAGGTAATGATTTTACAAATTAAGCACCAAAACATCATGTTTTACAACAAACTTGACAGAAAAAGCAGTTCAATATGCAGTAATGGTATGTTGTAATTACTGTATTTAAGAATTTAGCACCAAAATATCACGATATATTGAGAACACTGACTACAAAAATGGCTTGGATAATCCAGAAACCTGGATAAGTGAGACTCTACTGTATTACAAAACTCTAAAATCAGGACAGTAAATAAGGAAGAACACTCATAAAACAGGGGAATTCCAGACAAGAATCAATCAGGGCCAGCTAACACCCCAACAAAGGATTCCTCCTGGCAGGAAGCAGCCAGGCATTGAAGCTGCAAGGATATTCAATGCTAATGAAGCAGAAGGGGGTTAAATTGGCGCATGCTCACTTGTCCCGGATGATGGTCTGCAGCTCCCGGATCTGGTCGTTCATGGGCAGGAGCTTGAGCTGCGCGGGGCCGGGCCGGGCCTGAGGCGGCGCCGCTCCGTTGCTGAGGCTGCTGCTGCTGCTACTGGTGCTGCCCGGACTGCTGCTGCTCCCGGCGTCGGCGAAGCGGATCTGTCGTGAGGCGCTGCCGCCCGAGGCCGGCGGGTCGTGGCAGGGCATGGCCTCCATGCGCCGGCGCCGGCCACGCGCCCCTCGCCTCAGCCTCGCCTCAGCCCCGCCGCCGCCCGCCCCCATTGGTTGACACGCCCCGCCACTCATCAACTGGCCAATCGCGGATCCGCAAACACCCGCCAGGGCCCGCCCTCTTACTCTGACACATACACTGCCCGGCGCCTCCTCTCTGCGCCTGCGCGGCCGCCGGCGAAAAAGGCGCCGCTTTTAAACCTCGCTTTCCTTTCGCACTCACCGCAGCGCCTCCCATTGGTTCGCCGAGCCTGACAATCATAAAGCGACCAATCACACTCCTTAATAGACACCGTCGGCCCGCCCCTTTATTCTCTATAGCCGCAGCTCCGCCTCAGATTGTTATTGACGGGCCGACCCCCTTTTTTTTTCCACAGCCGCAGCGCCTCCAATTGGTTTCCCGAGCCTGTCAATCTCAGAGGAACCAATCAAACAATTTAAGAGCGGCCTGTTTTTTTCTTTTTTGCACAGCCGCTGCGCTTCCATTGGTTCGCCAGAGTAGCCAGTGAAAGTTCTTAGGGGGCACTGTCTGCCGTCTCTTTTATCTCCACAGCCTCAGTGCTTTCCATTGGAGGAAGGCGCCTGCCAATCTCGGAACGACCAATCAAAGTCCTCAAGAGGTATAGTCGATCCGCCCCTTTTTCCCTTAGATCCGCAACGCTGGGGCTGCCAATCTCAAAGCGGCCAATCAAACGCCTCAAGAGGCACCGTCGGCCCGCCCCCCCCTTTTTTTTGCATTGCTTTGCAAGAGTGAAAGTCCTCAGGAGTTATTGTCGGCCCGCCCCTTTTTTTCCCCTCCATCCCATTGGATGGCCGAGACTGCCGATCTAAAATCAACCAATCACTTTCCTTGAGAGTTGCCCTGTGTACCGATGACGTCACGCTTGCGTTCATTCCCCTCTCTGACGTCTCTTTCGTCCGTCCCTAGTCAGTCCTCCGTGCGCCCACAATCCTTTGCGTTTCCCGTTCCGCCTCGCCGGCCAAGATGGCGCCGGTGTTGCTGCTGAGGGCGACTTCTGTCCCGCCCGGGAGAAGCCCGCTGCTCCTGCTCCTCCTCCGCGCGCGGCCCAGGACGCAGGTAAGGACCCGCCTCAATTTGGGCTGAGTCTCACATTGCTGCATTTAACCCCAGTAACCTAAACCCAGGTCAACCCGGAGGTGAGTGTTTTATCCTGCAAGAGGAACCTTAGGCATGGGCCTGGGCCTTTGAGTCCCCTGTTGACTTATGGGGACCCTATGAATTGCATAGGGTTTCCTTAGGCCCTCTTTTGCCAGGCCCTTCCTCTGTAATAGTGCTCATGGCTCTTGGAATTCATTGGCAGGCTCCATCCAAGGACAAACCAAGGCTGGCCCTGCTCAAGTTGAATTTCAAGCCTTCAGAGTATTTTTTTCCAGCTTTTAAAAATTTAAATTATTGAGAAATTGTGAATTTTACATATTCGGTACTTAAAACTTCTTATACATTCTTTAACAAATTTGCAGTACAGAGTTATGTATGCCCAGGTGAGTAGATCAATAGGTACTGCTCCAGCAGGAAGGTAACGGCGCTCCATGCAGTCATGCCAGTGGCCACATGACCTTGGAGGTGTCTACGGACAACGCCGGCTCTTTGGGTTAGAAATGGAGATGAGCACCAACCCCCAGAATCAGACATGACTGGACTTAACATCAGGGGAAACCTTTACCTTTTTTTTTTTAACTTTAGTATTTTCACTCTCTAACTATATTACATACTCATATTATTTACCTTTTGTTACCCTTCACCTAGTGCTATCCCTTCACCCCAGACCCGCCAATTACAATATTTATTTCCAAAATTCCATTGTTTCTTTTACAGGTTTGTTCCCTTTACCTTCTACATATACAAACTATAAGCCTTCAGGGTATTTTGGTAGGCAAGTACAGTAGAGTCTCACTTATCCAACACTTGCTTATCCAACGTTCTGGATGATCCAACACATTTTTGTAGTCAATGTTTTCAATACATCGTGATATTTTGGTGCTAAATTCGTAAATACAGTAATTACTACATAGCACTACTGCATATTGAACTACTTTTTCTGTCAAATTTGTTGTATAACATGATATTTGGTTGCTTAATTTGTAAAATCATAACCTATTTTGATGTTTAAAAGGCTTTTTCTTAATCTCTTCTTATTATCCAACATATTCGCTTATCCAACATTCTGCCGGCCCATTTGCATTGGATAAGTGAGACTCTACTGTATATTACATACTCATATTATTTACCTTTTGTTACTCTTCACCTAGTGCTATCCCTTCACCCCAGGCCAGCCAATTACAATATTTATTTCCAAAATTCCATTGTTTCTTTTACAGTTTTGTTCCCCTTACCTTCTACATATACAAACTCTATAAGCCTTCAGGGTATGTAGGTAGGCAAGTATTGCCAAAAAAAAATGTCTCTGGTTTTTTTCCATGTCAGGAGCGACTTAAAAAACTACAATTCACTTCTGAAGTGAGAAAATTAGCAAGGATGTTGCCTAAGGGACGCCCGTATGCTTTACCATCCTGTGGGAGGCTTATAGAATCATAGGACCTTAGACTTGGAAGAAACCTCATGGGCCATCAAAGCAGCCCAGACAGATGGCCATCAAGACTTGATTATGTTTGTATTCTTTTGTATTGTTGTGTATTGGCATCGAATTCTGCCAGTTTTGTAAGCCGCCCTGAGTCCCTTCACGTGAGAAGGGTGGGATAGAAATGATGGAAATAAATAAATAAATAAATAAGACTCAATAATAGTAAATCTGTAATGGTGCATTCAAACAGCCAATGACATGATAGACCCCTCTCATTGACATACTGCTTCCTCACATCTTATTCTCCTTCCTGCCCATCCTACCCCAAACTATTTCAGGCAATGCTTTGACACTTGTCCATGCACTTTATTAATGGTCTTGAAACTATGGAGTTTCCTGACTTGACCGCCCCATTTTATCCATTGATGGTGATGTCCGTTTTTATTACCTTATTTTTATCTGGACATTATGGTCTGTACTGTATTTTTGTGTCTTAAATTTGTTTATTTTATTGTTATGTTGATATTGTTTTTAGTTTTTAATATTGTTTTTAATTTCTTACATTTTGTTCTGTTCTGGGCTTGGCCCCATGTTAGCCATCCTGAGTCTCTTTGGGGAGATGGAGGCGGGATAGAAAAATAAAGTATTATTATTAAAGTATTATTATAGTAATAATAATAATCATAGAATCAGAATCCTAGAGCTGGAAGAGACCTTGTGGGCCATCCAGTCCACCTTCTTTCTACCAAGAAGCAGGAAAATTCCATCCAAAGCACCCCTGACAGATGGCTATTCAGCCTCTGCTTAAAAGCCTCTAAAGAAGATGCCTCCACCACACTCCATAGCAGGAATTTCACTGCTGAACAGCTCTCTCTCTCAGTGAAATCCTTCCTCATGTTCAGGTGCAATTTCCTTTCTTTCCTTTAGTTTGAAGCCATTGTTTCACGTCCTAGTCTCCAGTGCAGCAGAAAATAAGCCTTTCCTTCTCCTCCCTATGACTTCCCTTCACATCTTGATCCATGCCTTCATCATGTCTCCTCTTGGCCTTCTTTTCTGCAGCCTAAACATGCCCAACTCTTTCAGCCACTCTTCATAGGGCTTGGCCACATCTCCCTTCGATTGCGGTGCCCAGAATTGGACACAGTGTGATTCCAGGTGTGGTCTGACCAAGGCAGAATAGAGACGTAGCATGACTTCCCTGGTCCTAGACACTAAACTCCTATTTATGCAGGCCAAAATTCCATTGGGTTTTTATTAGCCGCCACATGACATTGTTGGCTCACATTTATCTTGTTCCCCATGAGGACTCCAAAATCTTTTTCACACATACTGCTAGGTGTCCCCCATTCTGCATCTGTGCATTTCTGCCTAAGTGGAGTGTCTTGCATTTGTCCATGTTGAACTTCATTTTGTTAGTTTTGGCCAATCATCTCTCTAGTCTGCGAAGAGCTAATGGTGGCAACATGTTACATCTTGCAGTCACCAAAGCTCTCCTCTGGGTGGGATTGATCCAAATGCGAAGGTATGCTCCCATAATAACTCCATGCTTACATGGAATCAATGATGTGGTAGGGGACCAAGCTGTCTTTGCTGCAAAGTCAGATTATGGAAGTCAAGATTCCAAAGTCTGCGCTTGACTGACTTGCAGGCCTTCACATCTGTGAGCATTGGAAGCAAGAGTGCTTTTAAAGGCAGGCCATTGGCATCAATCTTTCTGTGAATTAAAAAATATCATTCGGAAATAAAGTGATAACAGTTAACAGGGAGGGAATATAGCTATCGGGGTCTGCTTGAAAATGTTTACGCAGCCAGAATTGTATAGCTGTCATCCATGCCAAGGTTTCAACAGTGGTTTCACCCATCTCAATGTACACCTTTAGGGAGCCACATTAGTTTCTGGAGAAACTTGGGATGTGTTGTATGAAATTATTTTTGATTGCAGAAATCCAAATGGGGAAGCACCATACAGTAACAGAGAACCAATCCTAACCTCGGAAACCTTGAGGGCAGCAGGGAGATATTGTTTACTATAAGACAGAGACTCTTAAACAAACAAATCTTTAGTGATAGGAATGAAAGAGGGCCTTCCTTCTCAATGGAATGTGTCCAGGATTACATGGACCGGGTTCCATGTGGAATGTTTGCATTTGTGATACTCTGCTTATATAACTAGGAATTGAATACTGCTGTTGCACAGTTGAAGTGATGCCTGAAAAGATAGCTAAATGCAAACCATGAAATGGAACACTGTTGAGCATGGCACAGCTGGAACTTATAACAGGAGCTGCTTAAGATTCATTGTTTGATTGTTCATTTCTAGCATTGTATGTAAAGTTCTTTGAGTCACCCTTCTTTTCAGCGTACAAAAAGCTAACCATAGAGGCTCAGCAGAAGGAAATTTCCAGTTGAGCGTGGTTTCAGGTTCACTGAGTTAAGACATTAACTGCAGCTCTAGCGAGCTACTTTGCATGTTTTTGCCTTCTTGCGCATGAGATATTGCAACTTGTGCTGATTAGGTTTCAGGCCTTATTTTGTCCTGTTCTTACTCTGCTTGGATTTCAATGACAAATAGTCCTGCGGGACTCCATTATTTGAGAAAGGAAATCTTGGAAAACTCAAGTGGTGCCAAGAGTGACTTCATTCTGGCGCCAAGTTAAATCTTGGCTTTGTATTAAATCCTTTGGGGCCTAATTGATTTATTTCAAATCACACATGTAAGGCTTTAACTATGTAAATTGTTTCAGCTTGTTAAAATTCTTCTTATTCCTTGATAGGTTAAATTGTGTTGAATGTCTTAATTTGATTTGACTTGTCTGCCACCCTGAGGTCCCATGTTATAGGTTGGGATATAAATTGTTTAATAAATATAAATAAATAAATCTTTGCATAGCATTTTCCTCTAACACCACAGTTCAACAACATCTCTCTTCCTTTGCTCAGCCTTCCATATGGTCCAGCTCTCTTATCCATAGGTTACTACAGGGAATACCTGGTAGATGATGTGTGGTAGAACTGTGATGGAACATTGTGGTGTGAAAGAATTGGCCGTCTGCAAGGACGTTGGCCAGGGGACGGCCAGATGTTTTACCTGTTGAAGTCTTCTTTCATGTCCCCGCATGGGAAACTTAGCTGACAGACTCCCCACTCCCCGATTCGAACTGCCGAACTTTTGGTCAGCAGTCCTGTTGGCACAAGAGTTTAACCCATTTTGCCACCGAGGGCTCTGGTAGAACTGATGGTTGCCTAGGAATTTAAAGCTGGACATTCTCGCCAGAAGGAGCACTGGAGGCCTCATGTGGTTTGCTTATTCTAGTGATAGGGGTGTATAGTGGTAGCTGGAAGCTTAACAAAATGCTAACAATGAAAATTGTGTCATTGTTATTGTTGCTATTATTGTTTGAACAACCCCCAGCATCATGTCTGGAGTTTATCCAAACAACAACAACACAATTACTTTGACTGACTGTGAATGTGAAGGTGTGCACCTTCCTTCTTTCCCTGGTTTTATAAACCAGTTTCCTGTGATGCTTGTACGAAACAACTGTCATTAAAAGTACTGCTTACCAATACATTTTATAAACCAAGGATTGCCTCTTGTTAAAGAGATTCAAAACTGTTATGAATTCCACTGGGGACATTCTTTGTAGCCTAGGTAATGCCCCAAACCAGATATAAAACCTGCTAAGGTGTGTGTGTAACAGTGCCCTTCTTGTGAAACATGCATTGCTCAAGCATCTCTGGTTTCTAAATGCTCTCCATGCTATTCTGGCCTTGCTTACCTTGAAGGTGACATTACATTTTCCCTCTCATAATTCTAAAGATAATAAGCTTGGGTGTTTATCTTTTTACTTTTGAAAAAGACCTTGGGAATGTAGTCATTACCAGACTCAGTTGTTAAAGGTGGTTGCTTGAACCGTGATCTCCAGAATAGACTGCAAAGTGGCTTAGACACTCCAGCACTGCCAGCTTCCTCTCTTGACTACAACACACAGTAGAATATATTGGTGTTTTTAAACTAGGAAAGTTCTTTCTGAAGTCTGTTGCGGGTTCTGTTAAAACCAGAACTAGATAGCAAAGCTCTATATATCATTTTGGTAACAGGGCTTTGCTGTGTAGGTGAAATCCAGAAAAAAAGTGGACCCTTCCCCAGTGGCAGTTATTGTTTGATCTATGCCAGTGGCCCAATAAGCTTGCAAAAATGGCCAACTTGCAAGTATTTTCCTTTGCCAGCATCTCACCGATGCCAGCACTGAGAAAAAAACTTTCCTTTTCCCAAAGCTCCCCTGCTTGGCTTCTGAAAAGAGCCCTTCCTTATCCTAGGTTGCTGCCAAATTGCAAATCTGGAACGTCAAATTGCACTTCTAAGAAATGTGCTCTTGTATGAATATGCTTCCTAGAAATCAGTACCGTTTCACTGGGTGATTACAGTCTGGTCAGCTTGCAGCATTCTGTTTGTTTTTTCTAGTGCTGGTTGATCTTTCCCCCCCTCATCTGTCTGTTCTTTCCATTTGTTCAATCCTTCTGTCTCTCTCTACCCTCCGCCCACCCTAGCAGTCATTTATTGAGAATTAGATAGATATAGAAAGAGTACAATTTATGTCAACATTCACAGTTGTGGCTGAGACAGTGTCTTGCCTCCTCCTAGGAATATGTTTGACATCTAATTATATTTAAGTTTAATTATATGAATGACATTTAATGCATGCCTTTCATTTTAAAAGGAAAGGTTAATCATTTATATTTATAGCAGGATATGAGGGACTAGTAATAGCACACAATAGACACCCCCTCTGTGTGTGCGTGTTTTGAGAATACATCTCATTTGTATTGCTGCCATAAGTTGAAACTGATTTGATGCATTAACAACCAACCAAGAAGTAATTATTACTCATTGTTAGCTGTCAGTGTGTATGCCATCTGTGTTAGAATTTCTTTTGGTTTTGGTACATGTCCTAGGCCTTTTGCTTTGGGAATAGAAGCCCAGTCTGTGCACAGAACAGAACATAGTGTAAGGGTTTTTTATCAAGTCAGAAGTAAATTGAGAATCTACGCAATCTGCTTCTGGTGTGAAATAATCAGCTGTCTATAGGGATGTTGCCCAGGGGATGTTCAGATGTGTTACCATCCTGTGGGAGGCTTCTTTTGTATCCCCACGTGGAAGCTGGGGCTGACAGATGGGAGCTCACCTTGTCTCGCTGACCTTCAGGTCAACAGTTCACCTTGCTCAAGGGGTTAACCCATTGTGCACCACGGTGAGATGACAGTTTTTCTCCCATAAAAAACAACAAAAAGCACCATGTCTCTTTTCAAAGAGACAGCCAGAAAGAAAGATGCTAAGTTGTACCTGCTCCCTCCATTTCCAGCCTTCCTACCTTCATCCTGCCAAATTGTGTTTGGATAGGTCAAAAGAAATGTATATCGCTCACAGCAAGATCATGGGGATTTTAAAGTTACTTCCTGTAATGTCCATTTTTCCATGCCTAAAATCAGATTTGGGCAAGCTCCCCGCATTAAGTATGCAGTAGCAAGTGAGTAAATAAGCTGAATAAAAACCAACCCAGGCCTTGAAAGGGGACAGTGATCTAGGGAGATGAATAAACACATGAAATGTTATAATTGTACGTGTGTTTATGAACAGATTATACATAGATTCCAGGCATAAAACCAAGCTCCCCCTCCCAATTACTCATATTATGAATAGTGCCAAAGACTCAGTGTTTCATACTGGGAACCCACAAATGGGTACAGCTTGCTGGACATTGAATCTTAAGAGAAGAAGGGGACCTTAACATCATCTAATCCAACCCCTTTACCCTGTGGAAATACACAGCTAAAGCACTCCAAAGAGGTGTTTATCTAACGTCGGCTTAAAGATTTCTAAATGTGGAGAGTCCACCATCCTTTGGAGCAATTGGTTTCACCGTCAAACAGCTCTTACAGTAAAGAGGTTCTTCCTAATGTTCAGATAGAATCTCTTGTCTTGTAATATGTAATTACTTTTAATTTTACTGTCATTTGAAGCATTATGACTGTTGCCTATGATCAGTAAGATGGTTTCTGGGTAAATTATTAGACATAATGCACAACTACATTCTTATTATTTATTTTTAGGTTTAGTGGAAGTTGCTGCAAAGCCCCTCTTCCATTACAGGTTAAAAGAGTTGGAGTTGCATAGCTTCTCAAGACAATGAATATTTTCAAAGTCGAATGGGGAGAGGCTCAAAGGAGCTGGGCTGCATTCAGCTGATAACACCAAGTGCAAAGCAATTGCAAATCCATGAGCGTCAACATTGCTCAAGCCTTGCATCAAGCGTTTGGTGTTTTTCCAGTTCTGATCAGGAGGGGAATCTTTTATTATTAATTTAACTCATATCATGGCTTTATCATATCCATTAAAACGTACAGTACAACTAAACAACTATGGAAACAAAAGCTGAACACAATTAAAATCAGGTATAAACAAGTTAGAAGTCATCTTTAAAACATATAAAACAGATGTACAATTCTTCTCTGTAGCTACCCCAACCAGCCACACGTCTTTACTTAGGCTCTGAGCTTTCTAAAGTTGGGAACTTTGTACCTTTTGACCTGTTTGACCTTCTCCATGACTTGATTTGCCCTTCTGATTCAAAAGCCCAAGCAGAAAGTCTATAAAGACTATAGTCAGTACATGTGTGCAACAGGAAAAAAGGAGATTTACCTGAGATGAATATGCATGTCAAGTGAGAAGAAAACAGTAGGTTGGGATCAGACTCAGGCTTTTAGAAACAGGTCTTCTTCCTTGACACATTTCAAGCTGGCTTCAGAGCAGGATATGGAGTTAAGACTATTATGGTCATCTTTGTGGATGATCTCCATCTCAGCACTGACAGGGAAGTGTGTCCTTGTTTATACTTCTAGATCTCTCAGTGGCTTTCGATATCGACCATCGTATCCTTCTGAAAGCCCAAAGGAGCTGGGAATCAGAGACACTGTGTTGCAATGTTTCCAGTCATATCTCTCAGGCAGGTTCCAGGTGGTGGTGCTTGGGATACCTACGTCTCCAAAATGTAGCATCCTACAAGGAGCCAATCTATCTCCAGTGCTTTTTAACATGTACAGTAGAGTCTCACTTATCCAACACTTGCTTATCCAATGTTCTGGATTATCCAACACATTTTTGTAGTCAATGTTTTCAATACATCGTGATATTTTGGTGCTAAATTTGTAAATACAGTAATTACTACATAGCATTACTGCATATTGAACTACTTTTTCTGTCAAATTTGTTGTATAACATGATGTTTTGGTGCTTAATTTGTAAAATCATAACCTAATTTGATGTTTAATAGGCTTTTCCTTAATGCCTCCTTATTATCCAACATATACGCTTATCCAACATTCTGTCGGCCCGTTTATGTTGGATAAGTGAGACTCTACTGTATATGAAACCACTGGGAGAACTCACCCATAGGCATGGGGCAGGGTGTTATCACTACGCTGATGATACACAAAATTATTTCTTCGTGTTTTCAAAAACAGCCTCAGCTAAGGATAGTGTGTCTCCTCAGAATGAATTCCTTGAAGAGGCAATGGGCTGGATGAGGAAAAACAAATTGAAACTGAGTCCAGACAAGTCAGAAGGGTCTTAATCTGGGGATGGAGGTGTGTCAACCAGTTCTGGGTAGGGTCACACTCCTCTTGAAAGACTGTGTCCGCAGTTTGGGAGTGCTCTTGGTTCTGTCTCCGAATGTCATCCCAGGTGGATGTGACGGTCAGGAGTGCTTGCTACCAGCTTTGGCTGATACGTCATCCTCAGCCTTTCCTAGATTTGGAGCACCTAAAGATAGTAACATCATGGTAGAACTTCTGCAATGCACTGTACATTGGGTTACCTCTGTACCAAGTTTGGAAACTCCAACTAATTCAAAAGATGGCAGCCAGATTGGAGATCTACCCTGTTTCCCCAAAAATTAGACATCCCTGAAAAATAAGACCTAGTAGAAGTTTTGCTGAATTGCTAAATATAAGGCCTCCCCCGAAAGTAAGACCTAGCAAAGTTTTTGTTTGGAAGCAAACAGAACACCAGAGCATGCAGGATTGGTAAATGTACATACCAGTTGTACATGGAATTAATGGTAGTAACAAGAAATTCTTGATAGGATTCACAGTTTGTCTGGTTATGCTGGTTTGTGATGACAACTACTTTACAGTATATAATAAATGTTCATTTTTTTGTTCAACAATAAATGTGAATTCTTCTTCATGGAAAAATAAGACATCCCCTGAAAATAAGACCTAGCACATCTTTGGGAGCAAAAATTAATATAAGACACTGTCTTATTTTCGGGGAAACACGGTAGGCGTAAGCATATGACACCCATATTAAAATCACCTGTATTAAAGTCACTGGCACCTTTTGCGCATGCGTACCTCTCAGAAAAAAACCGTGAGGGAGCGAAAAGTGAACCGCGAAGTAGCAAGGGAACATTGTAGTCAGATGTGTTTATTTATACCCCTTTCCCCACTGGTCTTCATCTCTCTCTTTTGTTCCTTTCCTGAAGCCAATGTGTATGCCAGGTATGTAGATGTGAAGTAGTTGAAATGTTCTTGTTTGCTGACTTTGTGCCCTGAATTACTGCCGCTTCCCTGTTCTTTTCAGGTGCCACCAGCATTAAGCCGACTTCTGTGGCAGAGTTCAGGGAGATGCTATTCAAGGCCGCTCTTGGATGCTGCAAAGGTAGGGCTGAAGAATCTTCTCTTCCTCTTTGTCTTTCTGCCTGGAAATAAAAACACCAGCTCCTTCCTGCCCCAACCACCTTTTAAGTGAATGCCATATGTTTTGCTTAAACACTAATTTTCTAGCCAGTACGCAAAACTGCATGTGACAGAAAGGGTCTCTAAGGAAGAACCTATGCTTTATTTGACATGCAAATTGAGTACTATGTGTTGTCGGAAGGCTTTCATGGCCAGAATCACTGGGTTGCTGTGAGTTTTCCCGGCGGTATGGCCATGTTTCGCCCACATCTGTGGCAGGCGTCCTCAGTGGTAGTGAGGTTGTTGGAAACTAGGCAAGTGGGGTTTATATATCTCTGGAGTGCCCAGGGTGGGAGAAAGAACTCCTGTCTGTTTGAGGAAAGTGTTAATATTGCAATTGACCACTTGATTAGCATTGAATGGCCTTTCAGCTTTAAGGCCTGGCCGCTTCCTGCCTGGAGGAATCTTTTGTTGGGAGGTGTTAGCTGGCTTTGATTGCTTCCTGTCTTAAATTCCCATGTTGTTGAGTGTTGATTTTTATATACTGTTCTGATTTTAGAGTTTTTTCTACTTGTCTAGTTTCCAACAACCTCTGAGGATGCTTGCCATAGATGTGGGCAAAACGTCAGGAGAGAATGCTTCTGGAACACGGCCATACAGCCCGGAAAACTCACAGCAACCCAATAATAGTACTATGTTTAAAATATGTGGTTCTACTTCTGACATGAGGCTATAAAGCTAATCCTGTATCGTGCTGCTTTAGAGGAATTGATTCTGTTTTCTAAAATGTTTCTTTTCAAATGTAATGTAGCTTTAGCAGTTGATGTTGTGACTCAGTTTGGCTACAATGTACTGCAAACAGGAAATGTATGCTCTAGATCAGTGTTTCTCAAGCTGTGCTCCTCCAGGTGTTTTGGACTTCAGCTCCCAGAAATCCCAGCCAGCTTGCCAGCACTATTTCAACAAGACAATTTCAACAGAAAGGAGGAAACCATGAAAATGAACAAAATCTGGCTACCAGTATTTAAAAACCTCTAAAGTCAGGACAGTAAATAAAGAACAACACTCAGAAAACAGAGGATTTCCAGACAGGAAACTATCAGAACCAGCTAATCACCTCCCAACAAAGAATTCCCCAGGCAGGAATCAGCCATGCTTTGAAGCTGCAAGGCTATTCAGTGCTAATCAAGGTGGCCAATTGCAACATTCACACTTGCCACCAACAGACAAGTGATCTTTCTTCCACCATGGACATTATTCCACAGAGATATAAACCCCACTTGCCTAGTTTCCAGCAGACCTCACAAACTCTGAGGGTGCCTGGCAAAGATGTGGGCGAAACATCAGGAGAGAATGCTTCTGGAACATGGCCATACAGCCCGGAAAACTCAGCAACTCAGCTTACCAGCTGTTAGGAATTGTGGGGACTGAAGTCTAAAGCATCTGGCGGAGCACAGTTTGGGAAACTCTGGTCTAGATCATTACAAAGGAGCACATGAGTGTTTCTCCATGCTTAAGTGAAGTTCTCATATCATGCTGCATATTACCTCCTTAGGAAGTGTTCCATATATCCAGGGCAGAGCAACCTTGGGTCAATATGATTAACTTGGTTGGTCCATCTTGTTCCAGACAAGAAGAACCTAAGAGTGGAAATAAAATCCTCAGTATTCTGAAAACAGGCAATAAAAGGGATAATAGGATCTTTTATAAAATAAGTTAATGGCATGCTTGAACCTCACCCTATCCAAAAAGATAGACAAGATGGCACAGGAAGGAAGATGTGACAACAGTATATAAAGTTGTAGCAACTTTATTCATCTGTACTAAGAGTGAACCATCTGAAGGGTTGCCCCCCCCCCCCCCGGACACCCCATTGAACTCTCCTTGAGTTACAGCCAAGACTTAGCAGCTCAGAAGGAAAGCAATGCGGAGAAGACAAAATGTGTGGACAAGTCTACATAGGGACCCCTAAATGCAGCAGCAATGGCCAAACATAAATCAAGGAATATGAAAGGCACTGCAGACTTACTCAACCAGAGAAGTCAGCCATAGCAGAGCACCTGATGAACCAACCTGGACACAGCATATTATTTGAGGGCCGGGCTGTGGCGCAGGCTGTTGAGCAACCAGCTGCAACAAATCACTCTGACCAAGAGGTCATGAGTTCGAGGCCAGCTCGGAGCCCCGTGTTTGTCTTGTCTTTGTTCTATGTTAAGGCATTGAATATTTGCGTTATATGTGTAATGTGATCCACCCTGAGTCCCTTTCAGGGTGAGAAGGGCGGAATATAAATACTGTAAATAAATAAATAAATAAATAAATAAACACAGAAATGCTGGACCACTCTCACAACCACCATGTCAGACTACACAGAGAAGCCATTGAAATCCACAAGAAGCATGTGGACAATGTCAACAGAAAGGAGGAAACCATGAAAATGAACAAAATCTGGCTACCAGTATTAAAAAAAACTCTAAAATCAGGACAGTAAATAAAGAAAACAGGGGAATTCCAGACAGGAAACAATCAGGGCCAGCTAACTTCTCCCAACAAAGAATTCCCCCCAGGCAAGAAACAGCCAGGTTTTTAAACTACAAGGCTTTTCAGTGCTAATCAAGGTGATTAATTGCAACATTCACACTTGCCTCCAACAGACAAGAGATCCCTCTCATACCCTAGACCTTCCACAGATAAATAAACCTCCCTTCGGTAGTTTCCAACAGACCTCAGCAGGGTGAAATGTCAGGAGAGAATGCTTCTGGAATATGGCCATACAGCTTGGAAAACTCACAGCAACCCAAGGCAAAAACCTCTTCTCCTCCAAGCCAATTGGGTTCAGTAGGGGGAAATGCCTTCTCATCTCCAGAACTGGGGTAGGGTGGGGTGGGATTGTGGATTGTTCAAGACAAAAGCCACAAACAATGCCAAATCTACACTGTCTTTGTATGACCTGCAAACATGGCTATTATGTGGTTTGTGATCTCTGATTGAATATTCTCGGCGTTTTTTATTATTTTCCTTTGTAAGTGCTTTTTGTGCTACAACCTCCTAGCTCCCATTCTTCAAAGCAGAAGCAATGATGTTTTCTGCAAAGAATTGCTTGTGAATTAATGTTCTCCCAGGTACTTGTAAGCATTTCTTCGGGTCTGTGTAAGTGCTTTTACATTGTTGTTATGATGCTTGCCAAATTGCTCTCGGTGTTCTGGCATAATAGGGATATTAAGCATTTTGTTTAGAGTCTAGCTGAAAAGTGACATTCTAAATGCAAGCCCTCCCTTCTGATGTGGAAGCAGAAGACCTTGGGGTTGGAAAAGAAAGAAAGTGATGTGATTATCAGTTCATCAGGCTGCATGTCGGGTTGGGGTGCCGTTTTCACAACCCGCTTGGGTTATCAACCTATTCAAATGGCTGGCACCTACTTTGGGGAGAGCCTATCGTTCCAGGGATGCTCTTCACCACATATGAATCCTGTCATTTTGCAGTCTGTGAATTGAACTCTGTGCTTCTTTGCCTGTGAGGCAAGGAAACCTGCAAGGAGAAGTAAGACATCTGTATCAGTTGTCCCCAGGCTTTGAGACAGCATTCCTTATGTAAAGTTGAGATTTTCTTCCTATTTATTTATTACCTTTCACTCTGCAGTGAGTCTTAAGGTGACTTGAAATATATTTATGAATGAGCACTATTTATTTATTTATTTATTTATTATTTAAACTTATATGCCGCCACTCCCCTAGGGCTCGGGGCGGCTTACAAGAAAGGCTAAAATCTAACAATTTAAAAACATCTTTAAAATATCTTTAAAAAAAATCTCAAAAACACTCCCCCAGGGCTTGGAGTGACTTACAAAAACAGCTAAAATCTAAGCAATTTAAAAACAGCAATAGCGGAGATCAAAAGCCTGCCGAAACAGGTGTGTCTTACATGCCCTGCGGAAGACTGATAAGTCCCGCAGGGCACGAACTTCAGGCGGCAGAGTGGAAAACTTTTCAAAAACTTCAATAAAAGGATGGCTATAAAAGTTACTTAAAAGACAAGTTAAGATGCAAAAAACGTTAGTACCAAAAGTGTTACGAATCTGTTTTTGGTCAACTTTAGATTCGGTTTGGTTATTTGTGGTGCTGATTCAGAAAATTGCATTGGGTAGACAGCATCAGCACTAGTTTCTGATGCAGAACATATACCACACAGTAGTCGGTATCTGCTCGCCCACAGAAAACCATGTTTAATAATCTAGAGCTGATGTGATCTATCCAATGCAATTTTCTGAATCAGCCCCCCAATAACCCCAAGAATTGGCCTAAAAATGAAGACACCAAGGTGCCCCTGCTTCCATGCACCACATGGAACGGTTCCGCTCGGGGCAGGGGGGAGGGAGGAGGAGAAGCAGCAGTCAGGAGTCTTGATGTTGCACCTTTCGTGGGTAGTCAGCCTCTCCCTTCCCGCCATCCCTGTCTCTTCGGCACTATAAGAGGATATCTCTTGCCTTCTGGCCTTTGAAAGGAAAGCAGGTTTGTCTCTTAGTGGACACGTGTTCTTCAACTGATGAGAAAAACGTGTTTGCATTGTAAATCTTTTCTTTTTAAGTGTTTTCAATCCCTTGCTTTTAATTGTGCTGCTTTGATTTTGTTGTACTCAGACTTGGTGCTTGCTTATAGTTCTCATGGGTGCTTCAAACAAAGCACACTTAACAGGTGTGTGATTATCACCTGCGGGTGACTCCACAGATTTCCTCCTAAAAGGAAGCGTTTTGTATGTGGGAAATACTATTTAATGGGCACATTCAGGTGGAACAATTAGCAGGAGAGTTCTTGAGACTCCTGACTTAAGGGAAACAAGAGGCAAGCCTGCCAAGCCCCACATTGTCTGATCGCTCTCCTGCCAGAAGAAAAGCTAAGTAATATTCAAACCACCTTTGGTGTTTCAGGTGTCACAACAAACAAAGCCACACATTTGTGGTTTGTTCAATCACTCCCATCTGCTGCAGTAGTGACACTGGGCCTCATCCCGTTAAGCTGCTGCGTTGAAGAAGTCTGCCTGGACTGCATTGTCCAAACATGGTTTACAGCTGCTTAAACCACTTCTTTGTTCTCTTGAGGTTCTCTATAGGACTGAAACTCATTTTCAAACCTATAGAGAACTGTTTTGTACTTCCTCAACCCAGGCCTCTTCTTTGAGAGTAGCATTAAACAAAGCTAAATGGAGTCCTTGTAGGACTCACCGAAGAATGGTAATCTGTTTCCTTATAACACTCAAAAGTCATGGCTTGCTGTGTTCTTCCCTGTGCAGAACCTCCAAGGATGGTCTCAGATAGACAAAAGGACGTGTTGGCATGGACATGCTGGTGGAGGACTCCATTCGGATCCAAAGCAAGGGGTAAGCACTCTTGGCATTCCTTTACATTTTTGCAAGAGAAGCTAGAGAGGAATATGGAAGCATTTAGGCTTGCTGTGTTGGAATCTGGAAGGAGGAATTGCCCCTTAGCCCCTACAAGTTTGCCACTCCTGGTCCTACCCAGTTGTGTCCACTCTGATTGACAGTACCTGTCCAGGGTTTCACTTTAGCCACTTATTCATTGCCTCCCATCCAATCCTCTTTGCCTGTCGAAATCATAGAAGATTAGATGTATTTGGGATGCGATGGTGGTTATGGTGAATGTTTGGATAGGGACAGGTTGCTCTTCTCTTGCCAGTGGAATTGCTTTGGTGTACTGATCCAACAAGCAGGAAGTCCACATTGCTCTTAACTGCTTAGTCTGTTGGCTAGGATCTGGTTATCCTCCTCTTTGACATATTTTTACTCTTCTAGGGGAAAGAGTGTCACTCTTTCTGTACCCCTTAGTTTTCTGTCTGGTGGCCGATCGTTACACATTGGCAAAATAATCATCCATACTCCATGATCCACCATAAGTATCTCAGTCTTGTTTATCTGGAGGCATAAAGTGTAGCTTGTCAGAAATATTAAAACATTAACGAGGTGTTTTTAATTACAAAAATGTGAGTTAAGCACTAAAAGGGTTAAATAGATGCAATGACTCCAGGAAAAGCTGCAGTTCTATATAAGCAAGTGTGCCTGTAACTTGGCAGGCTTCAGTGTGAGGTAGGCCTCATGAGAGAAGGCCTCAGTGTGAGGTATGCCTCAGTGGTAGCCTCAGTGAGAGAAGGCTTCTGAGGGAGAAAGGCCTCAGTGGATGAGTAGCCCTCAGTATGAGAGAAGGCCCAGTGTGAGAAGCCTCAGTGTTAGTAAGCCCCAGTGTGAGAAAGCCTGGTGTGAGAAGCCCAGGTTGAAGGCCTCGTGTGTGAAGGCTGCTGTGTGTAAAGCTACTGTGTGAAGCTCCTGTGTAAGTTGGTTGTGTGAGGAGGCTCTGTGAGAGCAAAGCTGTTTATCTGCATGAGAAAGAAGCCCAGCATAGAAGCAAAGAAGGAAGTATAAATAACTTTATTTGTGTTATGGAAACTTTGTTTTTGTAAATAGTACAACCATATTATTTTGCTATAAAGAAAAGCCTCCAAAGGAAGAAATAATATTGGTCTGTGTGTTTTTATTCTTTTAATCATTTTTGGCTACTGTTGCTGGGTCACGCTGCTGCTAATAAGTTACTCTGCTATACATTTATGGGGAGGGTCTTTTGTTAATTAAGCTCACTCGTGCAACATAGATTTAGGCCAACGAAATGCAAAACCTGCCTTCAGCTCTCTTGTATTCAGTCTTGTCCACAAACTCCACCTGCTTCTGGTTTATTCCTTTCTAGAAAGCTTTCTTAGTATATTTTGTTAAAAATACTCCTGGTTTGCTAGAATACCAAGGGATCGCCACCGGTCCAAATCTGATTTTTCTGGTCACAGAACAGCTGCTAAGCAGCACTGAATATTTCCTTTAATTTCATTCCTGTCTTTAATTTCATTGCATCTCATTTCATTAATGTCTTCCTGTGTCTATTAGATTAGTTACAGTATATTGTTACTCTAGTTGTCCCTTAGAAATAGCTGAGAAGACATAGCTTGCTGTTGGAAAGAAGACTGTTACTGTTTATTTTTGTATGGAACAGGCTTTGTGTAATGTTTTTCCATCTGCTTCCATGCAATTGTCTTCTGACTTCATGTCTATTTTTGTATCTGCATGTGGACCTTTGCTCCGATCCATATTTTCGCCAATTCTTTACATCAATCTTCTCCTTGCCCCTTTTCATCGTCCGTACTGCCACTGCTTTGTTGCTTGTTTTTCTGCGTGATCTGTGGGCTCCATTGCAATCAGAGTCAGATCCAATTCCTTCTTGGTTGTTGGTGTCTCTTCCTTGCCTATTTCCCAAGCAGCTTTTTGGAAAATGGAAATCTCCATAACCTTTTGGGGATTTTATGGAAAGGCATGACCTTGTTAGAAGTCATACACTTTTTGAAAAATGATGTCATAACCTCTGGATAAAAAGCATGAACTGTTAAGGGTCATAACCTTTTGGGAAAACGCAATTCATGCAAGGCAATTACATTTCTCAGCTGTTAATCTGATGTACCTAGGTATGTCTTTGAACTGTTAGGGACAAAGTTATGCCAATGCACAAAAACACATATATATGGCAGAGTTTCAGAAGTGTGCTTTTAGTTGCCCAAAACATCTACTCTCCCTTAAAATATATTTGCCTTTAAACAGTTCTCTCAAGAGACAAAAATAAGGAGACTACTTTAAGAGTAACATAGTTGGTTTACTCATAAACTTCATGTATTGAGCATACAGGTACTTGGCATATCAATCCAGTTTCAAATAGGATTTGAAGTAGTTTCTCTGTGTAGGTAACACAGAGCATCTTTCTTAGAATCAACAGTCCATTTAGTCTAAAGCATCTCTCTGTTCTAAGAGTCTAATAAAGTCTCTGTCTAGTCTGAAAGTCCAGTGGAGTCTCTAAGCCAGGTATGGGCAAACATTTTTCCCCTGGACCACATGCTGGGCCCAGCCAGGAGGGCCGAGCTGGGATGGAGGCTTGGGCTAGGAGGGAGGACTGAGCGGGCCTGGGAGGAGACGGTGTTGGGGTTGGGGTGGTCTAGGAGGAGGCAAGTTTGGAGAGGCTGGGATAGGGCGAGCCCAGGAGGGGGTGGGGCAGGGGGCTGGAGGGGCAAGGGACAGGAAGGGTGGTCTCAGCCCTGCCTCGGAGCTCATAATTCCTCCCATCCCAGTCCTGGCCACCCATTTGTGGCCCCGCTACCTCCCTTCCCAGCCCTGTATCTTGGACCAGGGGAGAGGCTCAGCCCCGCCCTCTTGAGCAGGAGCCACACCCACCCCTCTAAGCCACGTCCCCCTTTCCAGGGGCCCTGAGTCCTATCAGGATTTCAATGGAAAGTGTGGGCCTGCTACTGGCCAATGAAATAGTCAAGTTAATTATGACTGTTGTTGTGTGCCTTCAAGTCATTTCAGACTTTGGCTGAGCCTAAGTCCAAAATTATTTATTTATTTATTTACTATCTTTATTTACTACATTTATATCCCACTCTTCTCACCCCGAAGGGGACTCAGAGCAGCTGTGTGTACATACAATATATTATATTATTAGCATAGCACAATATTAGCATTATATATTATTATATTGAACTATACCACTATACTGTAATATTATTAATATTATATGGTATTATTATTATTATTATTATTATTATTATATTGTATAACATAATATTTTTATCAATATTATATGTATATACAATATATTATATTATTAAAACTGATATAAAAATATTATATTATAAAACTGAGGGCAGGGGCCAGGTAAATGACTTAGGAGGGCCGCATCCAGCCCCCGGGCCTTAGTTTGGGGACCCCTGGTCTAAAGCATACACATTGTATAATGGAGTCTGAGCCCTGAACAAGCCCAGTTCTGATCACATGGTCTGCAGCCCCTCCCACAACAAAGAGTTAAGGAAAACTGCAAACCAATACACACATATACAATACAGTAAGCAATTATATACATAACAAATAACTAGTGGAGGCTTGAAGAAGATTTCTATTTCCAACACAGCTTTCCTCAACAAATTGCAGTGAGCCAATAGCAGTGTGCAATTTGAGCAGTGCCGCATCACTTTCATGTTAAACTGGGCACCATTCTGATGATTAAAGCTCACACCTCTGTTCGAAATGTGATGCTGCCCAGAGAGAAGGGGAAGATATCTTTGTGCGCACGGTACCTCTCCTCTAGTACTTCAAAGTGAGGGATAAGAAGAACATTTATTCTGTACCCACTTGAGACTTGTAAGTTGTCAGCAGAGAATACGCGCCCGCCCAAGGATATATAAATGGTACTTATAATGGGTACTGCTCTCAAATCCTTTAGATTGTCAAGAATCTTAAGTGTATCTTAACACTTTGGTTGGATAAAGTGTGGGGGAGAGTGTCGTCACACAAATGGGATCCAGATTTATCTGCCTTCCCCCTTCTTCCTCTGTAATTTGTTGTTCTGCTTCATTTGAATGTAATCGCACCCATGATTATGTCAAAACAATATTTTTCCCCTCTTCAAATTGAGGAAGAAAAGAAATCAATGCAAAAGGATATATACATTTTTTGTGCTCACAAAGCACCGTACAGATGTTGAGCATTATTTTTAAACGCCTTACTTTGAAACTATTTGCATCATTAAGCCCTACCTGATCCCTCCTCTGCAATCTGCCAAAAAACACAAGTGTAGCATATCAAATTGCACAAAATCTGCTCTGAAATAAAGATATTTGGGTGCAAGACAGGTATTTTTAATAGCCTTGGGCTCCCCACCTTTTCAACATATGTATTATTGTCTTTTCAAGCGCATTCCACTTAGTTGTTGTGAGTTTTCTGGGCTGTTTGGCCATGTTCCAGAAGCATTCTCTCCTGACATTTCACCTACATCTATGACAGGCATCCTCAGGTTGTGAGGTCTGTTGGAAACTAGGCAAGTGAGGTTTATATACCTGTGGAATGTCCAGGGTGGGAGAAAGAACTCTCGTCTGTTTGAGGCTAGTGTGAATGTTGCAATAGGCTACCTTGATTAGCATTGAATGGCCTTGCACATTCAAAGCCTGGCTACTTCCTGCCTGAGGGAATCCTTTGTTGGGAGGTGTTAGCTGGCCCTGATTGTTTCATGTCTGGAATTCTCCTGTTTTCAGAGTGTTGCTCTTTATTTAGTGTCCTGATTTTAGAGTTTTTTTAATACTGCAAAGTCAAACAGTGTTGTTGCCTGGAGGCACCCTCTGTTTGGGGGGGAGGTGTTCACAAGCACTTGATTGTTTGTTGTCTGGAGTTTCCCTGTTTCTGAATGGTGTTCTTTATTTACTATCTTGATTCTGGGGTTTTTTTTCCAGATTTTGCTCATTTTCATGGTTTCCTCCTTTCTTTTGAAATTGTGTACATGCTTGTGGATTTCATTGGCTTGTCTGTGTAGTCTGACATGGTGGTTGTTAAGAGTGTTCCAGCAAAACATCAGGAGAGAATGCGTCTGGAACATGACCAAACAGCCCAGAAAACTCACAGCAACCCATATAAGCCTTCAACAACGCATTCCACTTTCTTCCTCGTGTTTCTTCTTCCACATTTCCAGAAATCCTTTTTATTGCGGGGATACCTCTGGGCAGGGCTGTATCTCCACTTACTTTGCTGGTTAATGCATCGTCTGTTAGCTGACTACTAATGCATTCTTCCCACATTCCAGTTCACAAACTCCCCTTTTCTCTCTTTATTTTAATTTAATATTTAATGGTGGCTTTAACCCTGGATTATACAAACCTGCCATCTTCCAGAACTACCTTTCAGAATCCACTGACTGTTCCAGATTTTGAAAAATTTGCTTTGAATAATAATAATAATTATTATTATTATTATTATTATTATTATTTAAAACTCAGTACTGTATAGACGCATCAGGAGCAGTTTGAAAGCACACACTCATCATTATGATGTGTGGCAGTAACTTTGGCAGCATGGAGCTGTTTCTGGTTTTTATGCCTGAATATAAAATTCCTGGCTATTTTTTAAATTTACCTGACTGTAGAGAAAAGCTCATAAAATGAGAGAAAAGGATGTTGCTTCTTTGATTAGCTGGATCTTTAATGTGAGGAATTAATAACACAGGACAGGACAGTCTTTCCGTTTATGGGAGAAGTCAAAGCTGTACGCATGGCTGCTAAACAGCCTCATAATGCATGATTAGCCAGCGTCAGGGCTGTTCTGTTAAAAAGAAGTGGTGACATTTTACACACAATTAAACCACCCAGAACAATTTTCTTGGTCTGAAGCATGACATTACTAAATCCCGATCTGTGTGGAAGACTTTTCTGAAGAAGGGACCTTTCATAACCCATAATTCTGGCCGTGCGCTTTGTGTTATCTTCTGTAACACTATGTTTACTCTTCGCAGTTGAAAGAAATAGATGCCCGGAAGATCCTCAAAGCAATGCTCTCGTACGTGTGGCCCAAGGATAGGCCTGACCTACGTGCCCGCGTTGCCATTTCCCTGGGATTTTTAGCGGGAGCAAAGGTAAGAGTAAAAACATGGGGAAAAGCTTTTATTGTAAGTGCCAGAAATGGCCAACCAAAGAGGCTGGATTAAGATACTTCAGTTGGATTTTGTGCGGCTGAAACCCACTTTATAATCCATTAAATGCCACTTTCTTTGGATCCTGAAAGATGGCATTTTTTAATATTCCATCTTGCGTTTTTGTGATTGAGGATGAGTAAGACATTTCCTCTGAGGAAAAAGTCTTATTCCTGCAAAATCCCTAATGGATGTCAACATGAACCTAGACATACATAGTAAAATCCCATCACGTTAAGTCTAGTTGTGTCGGACTCTGTGGGTTGCGCTCATCTCCATTTCTACGAAGAGCCGGCGTTGTCCATAGACACCTCCAAGGTCATGTGGCCGGCATGACTGCATCACCATTGATGCCTCCCCTCCAGAGCAGTACCTATTGATCAACTCACATTTGCATGTTTTCGAATTGCTAGGTTGGCAGAAGCTGGGGCTAACAGCGGCAGCTCACACCGCTCCCCAGATTTGAACTGCTGACGATGTTCCAAGGAATATTTAGCACCTTCTCCTGCAATTATTTGCAAAATTAAGGGAGCAAACATCATGGGTTTGTAGCTACAACCATTTCCTCATCTATTGCACTTTATTACGCCCTATCTATTTATTGTAGTCACACGGTCCACCCCATCCCAAGTTGCTCCTCTATTGATGGTAGCATTTATTCAACTACCTTGTTTACAATATTCACTCGTTGCACTTCACCCAATCCATTTTATCCTCTCTACTTGGGCACCAAATCCATGTTTTTATGATGTTTATCACTTTATATTTTATAATGTTTAGAGTGTTATTTTAATTTTTATGTCTGTATTTTCTGATGTTATTTTATCTTGGTCTATTTGTTTTAATCCGGGCTTGGCCCCATGTAAGCCGCCCCGAGTCCCTTCGGGGAGATGGAGGTGGGATATAAAAATAAAGTGTTGTTGTTGTTGTTGTTGTTATGGATTTGTCTGCTTTCGGATATTTGGAAAGAGCTTACTCTTAAAACAGTGATTCCCAACCTGTGGTCTGTGGACCTCCAGTGGTCCCCAAGAACTAAAATATGGTCAGTGGCCTCACCATTACTACACCATTGCAACAAAAGTGACTGGTCTCGGAAAACCCTCTTCTAGTGTAGAAGCAACAGGAATGTCAGGAGGGAAGAGACTGGCTACCCACAAAAAGCAGGTGTGACAACAAGCCTCCTGACTGCTGCTTCTCCTCCTTCCTCCTTCCCTCTGAGATGAGGGGTTTTTGAGGTGCTGATTCAGAAAATTGCATTGGATACACCACATCAGCTCTATGGTTTTTTGTGGGTGAGCAGATGGCGACTACTGGATGGCATATGTTCTGTATCAGAAACTAGAGCTGATGTGGTCAATCCAGTGCAGTTTTCTGAATCAGGGCCCCAAATAACCAAACCAAATCAAAAGTTGACTAAAAACTGATTTGTAACCCTTTTGGTACTAATGTTGGAGAGTGGTCCCTGGTCAAAGTGGTCCCTGGTAAAAAAAAAAAAAAGCTTGGGAACCACTGTCTTAACACATCATTATATTATTTTCATTAATTGTCCTGAAGGACTTTCACAAAGATCAAGGCTAATAAGGGAAGAGCAAACATCTTTCTATTGTATCTTCAGACTCGGGCATCTTTGTTGGCTTGTTTGATGTTTTATTTCTCATCTAACATGTATGGCCAATGAAGTTTCTCAGCTTCCGTGGGGCCGAGTGCTGGAACGGCCCTTGAAGCTGTGTTAAATTCCGCCCCAAAGAGACAATTTCCCTGGAAGGAGAGACTGCCTGGGAGAGAAATAACCTTCGGCACTAAGCCAGGTTGAACCGAGCCTTTCTCGAGCATTCTCTTATCTGCATTCAACAGATTTGCCTCTTTACAAAAGGAGGGAGGAGGCTGCTGAGAGAAGGAGGCGCAGAGATGATAGCAACGGTTCACTTGTAAGAGACAACTTTTCCAATTTCATCTCAACTGAAGAGGAGTGTGGTGGGCAGCAGGGAATAGGCAGCATTTTCATTCTCAATGTTCCTCTTAGGCCAGGGATTTTTTTAAAAAAACACACACAATCATGATAATGATTTTTTTTTCTTATATGTCACCTCTCCATTTTTGAAAAACAACTTCAATCAGTTCATTAACAAAATAACATAGCAAAAAACAAAGAAAATGTCAAGCTGAGATGAGTGCAGCAGATTAATAGAAAGTAAACAGAATTCATTCTCCCATCAGATTAGTGGAATGGTTTCAATTCAGCAAGCACAACCGACTGCCTTCCTGGATAGTACTGGCCTCTGCGAAGGGGCCAAGCTCTGTTAACAAGAAAAAAGATCCCAATGAGGAGGAGGTTCATCGGCCAGCAAGCGGACTCTTTCCTAAGCTGTGCTCCTGTCCTGTCCGGTTCTGTTCAACATCTTTATTAATGACTTAGATGAAGGGCTAGAAGGCATAATCATTAAGTTTGCAGATGACACCAAACTGGGAGGGTTAGCCAATACTCCAGAAGAAAGGAGCAGAATTCAAAACGATCCTAACAGATTAGAGAGATGATTGGTCAAAACTAACAAAATGAAGTTCAACAGGGACAAATGCAAGAGACTCCACTTAGGCAGAAAAAATAAAATGCAAAGATACAGAATGGGGATTTTTTTTTTCGTGTCAGGAGCAACTTGAGTCGCTTCTGGAGTGAGAGAATTGGCCGTCTGCAAGGACGTTGCCCAGGGGACGCCTGGATGTTTTTGATGTTTTTACCATCCTTGTGGGAGGCTTCTCTCATGTCCCCGTAAGGAGCTGGAGCTGATAGAGGGAGCTCATCCGCACTCTCCCCGGGTGGGATTCAAACCTGGCAGCTTTCAGGTCAGCAACCCAACCTTCAAGTCACTTAGTCCACTACGCCATCTGGGGGCGCCAGAATGGGGAATGATGCCCCTTCCTCTCCACGAGGACCCCAAGATCTTTTTCAGAAGTAATACTGTTTAGCCAGGCATCAAATGGGGAATGATGCCTGGCTAAACAGTATTACTTTTGAAAAAGATCTTGGGGTCCTCGTGGAGAGGAAGGTGAACATGAGCCAGCAATGTCATGCAGCAGCTAAAAAAGCCAATGGGATTTTGGCCTGCATCAAGAGGAGTCCAGTGCCTAGATCCAGAGAAGTCATGCTCCCCCTCTATTCTATTCTACCTTGGTCAGACTACCTTACCTGGAACCCCACTGTGTCTCTGGGCACCGCAATTGAAGGGAGATGTTGACTCTAAGCTGTGTCCAGAGAAAGGAGACTCAAAAGATCAAGGGTCTGGAGAACAAGCCCTATGAGGAGTGGCTGAAAGAGCTGGGCTTGTTTAGTCTGCAGAAGAGTAGGCTGAGAGGAGACAAGAAGAGAGCCATGGATCAAGATGCGAGGGGAAGTCATAGGGAGGAGGGAGGGAGCTTGTTTTCTGCTGCCTTGGAGACTAGGACGCAATGGAACAATGGCTTCAATCTACAGCAAAGGAGATTCAACCTGAACATTAGGAAGAACTTCCTGACTGAGAGAGAGAGCTGTTAGGCAGTGGAACTCTCTGCCCCGGAGTGTGGTGGAGGCTCCTCCTTTGGAGGCTTTGAAGCAGAGGCTGGGTGGCCATCTGTCGGGGGTGCTTTGAATGCGATTTTCTTGCTGCTTGGCAGGGGGTTGGACTGGATGACCCACAAGGTGTCTTCCAACTCTAGGATTCTGTGATTTTATTATTCTAGATTCATTGGCAAGCAAGCAGATTCCTTCCTAAGCCATCAGGAGCTTTAAATAATAATAATAATAATAATAATAATAACTTTATTTTTATACCCTGCCTCTATCTCCCCAAAGGGGACTCAGGGCGGCTTACATGGGACCAAGCCCGAATAAAAACAGTAGCAGTATAAAACACAGCAATACACAAAAACATGCACAATTAAAAAAATTTAAACATTAGCCAATAAAAACAAGAACTAATAAAAACATGGATTAAAACGGAGAGATTGTAAAAGTAGACTGGGTAAGGTGCACCATATAAATATTGTAAACACGAGGTGACTGATAAAGTGCTGCAAATTCTTGGAAGGGGATAACTACCATTTTGAATTGTGTCTGGAGACAACAGGCCAAGGAATTGCACATTCCTCAATTAAGAAAGCAGGATTGAAGAGAATGAACTCATTTGAAATGTAGAAGCATTGGAAAGAGTGCGAGCTGTACTTCTCTCAGATTTGAAGAGCACCAGAGGAAGGACATACCCAAACCTCATCTGAGATTTGATCTTGGTCCTTTTTCTCCAAATGTGGCACGGGGAAAGTTGCCTTTTGGGGGGGATTATGAGAGTGGCAACCCAGAAAGAAGAGCCTTCCCCAATCCTGGAAGGACTGCCAAAGGACAACAGTGTGGTGTAGGCTCTGTTCCAAAGGAAGGAATAGGCAAAGCCCTGCCAAAGGCAACTCTTTGGCATTCTTGGGGACTCCATAAGTTGACTAGCGACTTAAAGACGCACACACATGCGCACATGCAAGTTCGGAAGACTGATCTACGAACCACCATGTCCTCAAAATCATTTTCTCGTCCCTTACAACACTGACAGCCAAGACCATCACAGACCTAATTCCCAAAGCCCTTGGAATTAAGCAGGGATGACTCTGGTGGTCTAAATTGGCTTAAGCCCTCTGTGAGCCGGTTGTGAATCCAGCCGCACTGATCTGTAGTAGCAGGATTACATTTGCAGGGTTGATCAGAGCGGTTGTCATCTCCTGTCATGTTTGCCGTCTCTTTTGGCCTTTTGCTCGTGGGCCGGGCATCCATTATTTATGAGTTGGGTGCATCTTTCACAGTGTCTGTGCGGTTCCTGGTTGTTAATTTTCTACACTTGGGAAGGGAGCTGTCTGGAAATGCAAAGCGCGGACGTCGAGTGCCAGGGGAACTTTGAAACGGATGATATGCTTTGCCTCCAGAGAACTCCGTATCTGCCTAATCAACAAAGGATATGTCAGCGCAATATCTAAGCTCATTTTGCCCGAGTCAGCCTTGCGGACCCAGAAGGGAGGCTCCCGTAATGAAAAAGCAGGGCTGGCTTTCCTTTCCTGTAAACTATTACTGAGGTCAGATCCCAGGAAACCTGCACAACTGCCTCCAGTGTCTGGAGTCACACCAATCCAACATCGTTTTGTATTATAGCTGCTGAATATTTCTGCTGATATTGATCCCTGTGCCGCTCTTAGGGGCCCAGCTTGCCCCTCATTCTGGAAGCTCTGAAGTCAGTTGTCCTCCCAGTTGTTTTCAGGTGGATATTTTTTAGGGGGGGGGGGATCCATTATGGGTATTCCTTATTTGGATTTCTGAAGTGTTTCAAAATCCCAGATTCATATATAGTTTACTATAGTCGGTAGAATCATAAAATAATTGAATTGGAAGAGACTACATGGGTCATCTAGTCCAAATGCAAGGCTTATGTTGATTTCTTTCTTAACAGAAGGAATCTTGTAAACATTTCCTTAACTTAAAAGAGCCATTGTCTTTGACTAATTTAAATTTTTTTCCCAAAGGTTCATTAAGTCAGCAAATGTTGACAGATGTAAACAGATGTAAACATTTCACTTATCACTGTCAACAGTTCTTATCATAGTTTGACAACTTTTAATTACAATCCAAAAAGTCACAGATATCTATACAGTATAAAGGAGGTAAACAAAGGTTGTGTCTGTTAAGTCACTTTTAATTACAGTTCAGCAAGCAGGCAGTTAGTCATTGCAGACCTTAATATTTTTGATTGGTGTCTCCAAAATTATTAGGTTTCATTCATTCATTCAATCCTTTCATACAATTCATTCAAACCATATATCATATTTCTGTGACATATAGTCATCCAGCTTCTGCTTAAAAGCCTCCAAAGAAGGAGCCTCCACCAGACTTGGAGGCAGAGAGTTCCACTGTTGAACAGCTCTCCTTACAGTCAGGAGGTTCTTCCTAATGTTCAAGTGGAATCTCCTCTGCAATTTCAACCCATGGCTCCATTGAATCCTAGTTTCCAGGGCAGCGGAAAACAATCCTCCTCCCTCTTCCTTATGACATCTTTTCCAACATTTATACATGGTGATTGAGTCTTTTCCCAACCTTCTCTTCTGCAAGTAGGATTAGTTGAGTCTAGCTATCTATATCTGTAGATATATCTATACCTATTAGTAGTACTGGGTTCAAGTCCCAGTTGGACCTCATTCCTCAATCCAAGTTGTGGAGATCCCTGGCCCTCCGAGGCCTGCTGAGTTTGCTTTTAACTGGAGAAATATGGGCCTTTCCCCTCCTTGCTTCCCAGCTGCTCTTGCGAAAACACTATCACTTTCTCTGCCTGTCATTGTAGTTATTACTGCAGAGGAGCTATAATTGCAATTGCTTTCGAATGTAAACTGTTTGCAAACTCATAGGGAATGTTAAAACACTAAGCTTTCAAAACCTTAGTGAAGATCTGTAGCCAGTCATTCTAATTAATCTACTTTAAAAAAAAACCTTTTATCTATTCTGTTGAAATCGTCATTGGAGGAAGCCATGGACTTTTATCCAGGAAGACCTTGTGTACAATTCTTACGTATTTTCACTTTCGGCTTGTCCCATCTGAATGGATGTCAGTAAACATATATGCACAAAAGGAGGCAGAAATGTTTTCTCCCAAGATGCCTCTGAGTATTCATACCCTGTTTCCCCGAAAATAAGACATCCCCGAAAAATAAGACCTAGTAGAAGTTTTGCTGAATTGCTAAATATAAGGCCTCCCCCGAAAGTAAGACCTAGCAAAGTTTTTGTTTGGAAGCATGCCCGCCAAACAGAACAACAGAGCATGCAGGATTGGTAAATGTACATACCAGTTGTACATGGAAATAATGGTAGTAACAAGAAATTCTTGATAGGATTCATAGTTTGTCTGATTATGCTGGTTTGTGATGACAACTACTGTACAGTATATAATAAATGTTCATTTTTTTTGTTCAGCAATAAATGTGAATTCTTCTTCATGGAAAAATAAGACATCCCCTGAAAATAAGACCTAGCACATCTTTGGGAGCAAAAATTAATATAAGACACTGTCTTATTTTCGGGGAAACACGGTAGAAGAACGCAGAGTTGATATGAATCCAGGTAGGATTCAAGGCTCTGACTTTGAGCTCTAAAGTCCTATATGGCTCAAGTCTAGAATGTATGAAAGTGTGTGCCTATTTATTGTACATTGTGAGTCACATTTGGATCCCTTACTGGGACAAAGTTGGGCCATTTTTGAAATAAATTTATCTAAAATTTACAAAAGTTTTCCCCTTCTACCCTTGCCGTCTCCCATTTCCAAGCAATGTGTTTTGAGAATTGGGATCCAGAAAGGTCTTTAAAAGCTTCCACACATTTTCTAGGGACTCGCTTTATTGAGAAAAGCACGTGTCTCCCTGCTATGGAGCCTGAGAGGCTGCTGTGGAAAGAACGTGATGCGTGTGTTTAAGGACACATGTTCTGTTGAAATAATCAGAAAGTGAAAAATCCCCAAACTTTGAGAGTAATGCACAAAGGATTTCTGAAGTATATCTCCTAGAGGAGCACTCCGCTTTTTCTGGTTAATGCTGCTTCCAGGAAAACCTCAGCGGAATACGTGCGTTACTTTTCTCTTCAGAGTATGCACTGTTCTTAAAGCAATGCTGGAGAAATAATATTTAACACTTTGTCGTTCTCAGTGCAGAATCGCAACACCAGTCGCTCTACTTCTGCTTGTTCTGAAATGAAAGGAAAGAGTTTTATCCTAACATCTCACCCGGGGTTGACCCTCTGGGAGTGATCATTTCTGTTGTACTCCAGGGCAGAATGCACCTCTGTACTTAATCACCACACTCCACTCCAAAATAAATTGGCAAAGTATATATAAAAAGCAATTCAGCAAAAATGGGAAAAAAGTCAAAGTCTAAATGTATGAAATACTCCAAAAGATTCAAGGTACAAGAGTAGATCCAAAAGCACAGGGATACAAAAGAACCAGGATACACAAGGCAGGAACAATCCTTCAAACTTGGAAGCATGAAACATGAACAAACGAAGACATGGAACTAGAATTCCCCCAAAGACTTGGCAAGAGATGTAACCTCAATAATCAACGTTGACCAGACTGCTGGAATATTCCTCTGGCCTCACTAATACAGACATGAAATCATGGAGTTTTCCCTGACTACCTGATAACGGCTTTTTTTCTAACAAGTGCTTTGGCCTTTCAAGATTCTGTTGTGCAGCCTAGAGTTTACAAAAACTAAGTCTCCTAGCTATCAGCTCATTATGCTCCCCACCTGGGATTTCATCCTCTGAACTCATTTCGGCCTCTGACCTTGCTTCCTTAGCGAAAGATTTATCAGAAGCATCTGGGCCTCTCTCTGGAATGTGGCCTTTGGTAACTGGAGACACAGACTGCTCAGTTCCAGAACTTAACATCTCATGCTGGCTCGCTGGCCCAGAAAACCCATGATCCACTTTGTCACAAAGCAGGCACCATCATGGGCTGAACTACAATAATGTTAACCCTTCACTCATATTTTTGAAAAATACTTGTTTTATTGCTTATTTCACATAGACTCAAGAGTTTCTCATTACATTCACACAACACACCTACGCACTGCAGGCGACACATAAACCCATTGTGGTGGTGCAATGACATAAAACCTGATGCTGCTGAACTGCCGACCTGAAGGTTGGCAGTTCGAATCTGCTAGACAGGGTGAGCTACCACTGTTAGCTCTAGATCCTGCCAACCTAGCAGTTCGAAAACATGCAAATGTGAGTAGATAAATAGGTACTGCTTTGGCGGGAAAAGGCAAAGAGATGCTCCAAGCAATCTCGCCAGCCACACGACCGGGAGGTGTCGACGACAATGCAGGTTCCTTGATTTGAAAATGGAAAAGAACATCTCCCGCAGAGCTAGAGATTAGCACTGTCTCCAGAATCAGAAATGAAAGAAGCCTTTGCCTTTGTCTGTGTATTTGTTTTTCACAGTATTTACATCTGTAGCAAGGCAGTGAATTTTTGCCTGTGTTTGTTTATATGTTGTAATCCACTCTGAGTCACCTAGGGGAGAAGGGCGGAACATAAATAAAGTATTATTATTATTTTATTATGACACAACAAACAAGATAGATAGTTGGATTTCGTATCACAAAATCACAAGTCGAACACTTCCCAAGTGTGGTTTTTTGTATTATTATTATTACTATTATTATTATGTCTTGACATACAGTTTGCAAATGGGATGTTTTGTAGAATAAATATCTTACAGCTTTAAGCACAGGAGGAGGATCCCTCTATCCTTTTCATCCTTCTTGTGTCCCATTTTCTGCACAAGTTTGTACCCAAATGGGATATTTGGCTCTGTTCTTCTTGCTGTATTTTGGGGATCCCTACTGTCAAAAAAGGGGGGATTCTGCCTTCAGTTCTACAAATAATGCTTCTAGAGTCCGTGCTCTGAAGGCTCTCTAATGATCGTTTGTAACTTAACGGCACTATAAATACATGCTGCGTTGAGCCTCTCTACTTTGTGCCTCCCAGCCTTGTCATCACTTTAATGAGCCTCCAGAATGAACTGAAGCACATTCTTAATGCGCTGTTTGGTTGCGGCACAAACAGGTTTTTATGAAGAAGCAGCTGGAAGCGGGGGCTTCGGTTCGGGAAGGGAAGGCCCTCTTTCCGCAGTCTGTAGCCTCATCCTGCTAAGCAACTAATAGCAGAATTATCATCATTGCCGCTGATTCAGGGGAAATATTTACCCGTTACAAATAAGCGTTTTAGCACGTCTTGTGTAATCACCACGTTTTGTGCTTCTTTTTTTGAAGGCCATGAATATAGTAGTACCCTTCATGTTTAAATACGCCGTTGACAACCTCAACCAGATGTCTGGAAATGTGCTGAACCTGAGCGATGCACCAAATACCGTCACAACTATGGCAACAGCGGTTCTGATTGGATGTAAGTGCGATTCCTTCATCTCTTGACCGGTGCGGACTTCCTTCCATAAGATTTTGGAGCGTGAACATCCCTGACCTTTTACCGTTTATGTTTCTCAGCATCTGGGGTGCATGAAATCCCGTGCCAACACTTCTGGTCAGAGATAATTACTATTATAACCAGCTGGGCTGTGGCGCAGGCTGGTTAGCAGCCAGCTGCAACAAATCACTCTGACCAAGAGGTCATGAGTTCGAGGCCAGCCCATGCCTGTGTCTGTCTCTGTTCTATGTTATGGCATTGAATGTTTGCCTTATATGTGTGCAATGTGATCCGCCCTGAGTCCCCTTCGGGGTGAGAAGGGCGGAATATAAATACAGTAGAGTCTCACTTATCCAAGCTAAACAGGCCGGCAGAAGCTTGGATAAGCGAATATCTTGGATAATAAGGAGGGATTAAGGAAAAGCCTATTAAACATCAGATTAGGTTGTGATTTTACAAATTAAGCACCAAAACATCATGTTATACAACAAATTTGACAGAAAAAGTAGTTCAATACGCAGTAATGTTATGTTGTAATTACTGTATTTACGAATTTAGCACCAAAATATCACGATATATTGAAAACATTGACTACAAAAATGGCTTGGATTATCCAGAGGCTTGGATAAGCGAGGCTTGGATAAGTGAGACTCTACTGTATTGTAAAGAAATACATATATTAGAGTAATCATCTATTGTACTCATAGTTATCCTTAGGGATTTTTTTAGGTCTCCAAATGAAGTCCGACTTTTATATGTATGTGTGTGTGTATATATATATATATGTGTATATACACACTAGCTTGGGTACCCGGCATTGCTTGGGTTATTTGAAAAAATAGGAGCCCCCAGTGACGCAATGATTTAAACTCTTGTGCCGGCACGACTGCTGACCTGAAGGTTGGGTTGCTGACCTGAAGGTTGCCGGTTTGAATCCAGGAAGAGCACAGATGAGCTCCCCCTGTCAGTTGTGTCATCGGTGAAGGTCACAGTTTTTCTGGTTGTGGGTGAACTGCAACTCCCAGAAAGGAAGGTTAGTTCTACACAAAGCCCTCCAGTAATCAAATTTCGGCATATCTGGTCTGTGTGCCAAGTTTGTCCTTTCTCTTTTCACCAGACGGCATCTCGCGGGCCGGCTCTGCCTTGTTTAATGAAGCCAGGAATGCTGTTTTTGGGAAGGTTGCCCAAAACTCTATCCGAAGGATAGCCCGGAATGTCTTTCTCCACCTGCACAACCTGGACCTGAGTTTCCACCTGAACCGGCAGACGGGCGCCTTGTCCAAAGCCATTGACCGGGGGACCAGGGGCATCAGCTTCATCCTCAGTGCCTTGGTCTTCAACCTGGGGCCCACCTTGTTCGAAGTGGGCCTCGTCAGCGGGATTTTAGTAAGTGGAAACGGCCTCGGCTATACTTGCAGGAAGAGGGCACATGGTTCTGAAAATAAAGGCAGTAATGTGATTAGCCATTTGAACATGATATTTAGACAGAGGGGTACACTGGAAACAAAGTCGCCAATGGACTCTAGGTAGCTCACATTGGGTTGGATTACTGGTTTCAGTGCCACTCCTGATCTATTTTGGAAAATGGAAATCTCCATAACTTTTTGGAGATTTTATGATCTTTGGAAAAGCATGACCTTTTTAGAAGACACAACCTTTTGAAAAATGATGCCAAAACCTCTTGGTAAAAAACATGACATGTTAGAGTCATAACCCTTTTGGGAAAACGGCATTCATGCAAGGCAATCAGGTTTCTCAGCTGTTAGACTGATAAACTTAGATATCTCTTTGTTCTGTTAGGGACTAAGATATGCCAATGCACAAAAATACACACACACACACACACACACACACACACACACACACACATATATATATACACATATGCACATACACACAGCAGAGTTCCAGAAGTGTTCTTTTATTTGCCAAAAACATCTTCTATCCCTTGAGATATATTTGCCTTTAAATCATGCTCTCAAGAGACAAAAATAAGGAGACTTCTTTAAAAGTAACATAGTTGGTTTACTCACAAACTTCATGTATTCAGCATAAGTGCTGGCCAAGGTCTTTAGGCACTGCACCCAGTGTGCCGATCACCACCGGGACCACCTTGACTGGCTTGTGCCAGAGTCGCTGCAGTTCAGTCTTTAAGTCCTCATATTGCGTAAGCTTTTCCAGTTGCTTCTCGTATTATTATTATTATTATTATTATTATTATTATTATTATTATTATTATTATTATTTGAAACACAACAAGATGAGTCCACCGCAGACACTCTGCTGGCTGTTGTATTGGATCACACGTCGGACACTTCCCAAGTGTCTAGGACTATTATTATTATTATTATTATTATTATTATTATTATTATTATTATTATTATTATTATTATTATTAGAAACACAACAAGATGAGTCCACAGCACACTCTGCTTGCTGTTGTATTGGATCACACAAGTGTCTAGGACTGTTATTATTATTATTATTATTATTATTATTATTAGAAACACAACAAGATGAGTTCACAGCAGACACTCTGCCAGCTGTTGTATTGGATCACACGTCGTACACTTCCCAAGTGTCTAGGATTATTATTATTATTATTATTATTATTATTATTATTATTATTATTATTATTATTATTAGAAACACAACAAGATGAGTCCACAGCAGACACTCTGCTGGCTGTTGTATTGGATCACACGTCAGACACTTCCCAAGTGTCTAGGACTATCATTATTATTATTATTATTATTATTATTATTACTATTATTATTAGAAACACAACAAGATGAGTCCACAGCAGACATTTTGCTGGCTATTGTATTGGATCACACGTCGGACACTTCCCAAGTGTCTATCATTATTATTATTATTATTATTATTATTATTATTATTATTATTATTATTATTATTATTATTATTATTATTATTAGAAACACAACAAGATGAGTCCACAGCAGACATTTTGCTGGCTATTGTATTGGATCACACGTCGCACACTTCCCAAGTGTCTAGGACTGTGTGATGTATCGGCGAGTAATGCGCGCAGATCCCAGTAAGGTGGCCTTCTGCAGCTGGCAGGTGGTAATTAATACTGTTATTATTATTATTATTATGCTTGAATTGCTTCATTGTCCCTCTCTCTCTGTCTTCTCCAGTATTACAAGTGTGGGGGCCCCTTTGCAGCAATAACCCTGGGGACACTAGGGACGTACATAGCGTTCACGATAGGCGTCACGCAATGGAGGTAAGGCTCACCGATCTGAATGCACTGATTTCTGCGGCAGCAGTGAACAGGGCTCTCTATGCAAATCTCTTTGTCTTCCAGGACTAAATTTAGGATAGAAATGAACAAAGCCGATAACGATGCGGGTAATGCTGCCATCGACTCGCTGCTGAATTATGAAACTGTGAAGGTGAGCCATTAACCATTTTAACTTCCCATATTGCCATTAACTCGGGGCCCGATTATCCATTAATGCCTGCCTTCTTTCTCTTGACTCAAATGGAAACTTGCATTTGCTCCATTCTTTAGATAATAATGAGCTTTGGAATTAGCCCTTGCTAAAGAAACCCTTTAGAATTGAGATGCTCACTCCGGCTCCAAATTTTTTCCCCTCCACCCATTTACGTCTTCAAGTAAAACGGTATCTTGTAAGGAAAGTCAGGTCAAGGAACCAACATTGATTCTTTCTCTATATAAATTTGATGTTTTGCACCTGTATAAAAGAGATGTTGATGTGGAGAAGAACATGTCTCGGGCTGTGGCGCAGGCTGGAGAGCAGCTGCAATGAATCACTGCAATGAATCGCTCTGACCAGGAGGTCATGAGTTCGAGGCCCGCTCGGAGCCTATGTTTGTCTGTCTTTGTTCTATGTTAAAAGGCATTGAATGTTTGCCTATATGTGTAATGTGATCCGCCCTGAGTCCCCTTTGGGGTGAGAAGGGCGGAATATAAATTCTGTAAATAAATAAATAAATAAATAAATGTCTGGGAAAACATGGCAACTCTGACAAATCGGCCGTTGGCCACCAAAAACAAGGAGAAGGCACATCATAGATGTAGCAGGTCTGATATGAGGTGTCAGCCCATTGAAATGCTAGATAGAAAGTGTTGTTGAAGGCTTTCATGGCCGAAATCACTGGGCTGTATGGCTATGTTCCAGAAGCATTCTCTCCTGACGTTTGCCCCACATGTATGACGGGCATCTTCAAAGGTTTTGAGGTCTGTTAGAAACTAGGCAAGTGGGGTTTATATATCTGTAGGATATCCAGGGTGTGGGAAAGAACTCTTGTTTGTTGGAGGCAAATGGGAATGTTGCAATTAATCTACTCGATTAGCATTGAAAGGCCTTGCAGCTTCAAGGCCTGGGTGATTCCTGTCTGGGAGGATCCTTTGTTGGTAAAGGACAAGATGGATCCTCTCACCTCTGCAAGAGGCTACTGTATACTGTGCAGCTGTGGACAAGTCTACACAGGGACCACCAAACACAGCAGCATTGCCCAGACACGAATCGAGGAACATGAAGGGCATTACAGACTTACTCAAGCAGAGAAGTCAACCATAGCAGAGCCCTTGGACACAGCATATTATTTGAGAGCACAGAAATGCTGGACCACTCTCACAACCACCGTGTCAGACTACACAGAGAAGCCATTGAAATCTACAAGAATGTGGACAATCTTTAACAGAAAGGGGGAAACCATGAAAATGAACAAAATCTGGCTACCAGTATTAAAAAAAATCTAGAATCAGGACAGTAAATAAAGAACACCACTCAGAAAAAAGGGGAATTCCAGACAGGAAACAATAAGGACCAGCTAACACCTCCCAGCAAAGGTTTCCCTCGAGCAGGAAGCAGCCAAGCCTTGAACCTGCAACGCCATTCAATGCTAATCAAGATGGCCAATTGCAACCTTCACACTTGCATCAAACAGACAAGAGTTCTTTCTCTCACCCTGGACATTCCACAGATATATAAACCTCCTTCTCTTGTTTCCAACAGAAGTCACAATCTCTGAGGATGCCTGCCATAGGTGTGGGCGAAACGTCAGGAGAGAATGCTTCTGGAACATGGCCATACAGCCCGGAAAACTCACAGCAATCCTGTGGCTTCCTAGTTCACCCAGTGCTCTTGGAAGGATGCAACTCTTCAGTCTTCTTCTTTTTCTCCCGCTAGTATTTCAATAATGAAAAATACGAAGCCCAAAGGTATGACGGGTATTTGAAGACCTACGAAAACGCCTCCCTGAAGACTACCTCGACCTTAGCTCTGCTTAACTTTGGACAGAACACCATCTTCAGCATTGGCTTAACGGCCGCCATGGTCTTGGCCAGCCAGGGGATTATTGCAGGTAACACATACCTATTTATTTATTTATTTATTTACAGTATTTGTATTCCGCCCTTCTCACCCCGAAGGGGACTCAGGGCGGATTACAATGAACACATATATGGCAAACATTCAGTGCCAACAGACAAACAACATTCAGTTTTAGACAGACACAGAGGCATTTTTACATCTTTCCAGTTTCATGATTCCGGCCACAGGGGGAGCTGTTGCTTCACCATCCACTGGTGGCTGTTCTTCCTCATTCTTTTCCTCGTGTTTTGCTGGCAGTTTTATGGTGTTGTAGATTAGTTAAATTAGCCTCCCGTATAAAGCGTACCTAAATTTTCCCTACTTGACAGATGCAACTTTCTTTCGGGGCTGCATAGGTCAACAGCAAGCCGGGGCTATTTTTTTTAATGGTCGGAGGCTTAACCCAACCCGGGCTTCGAACTCATGACCTCTCGGTCAGTAGTGATTTATAGCAGCTGGTTACTAGCCAACTGCGCCACAGCCCAGCCCCTATCCTGACCTGGGTAGAAATCAGGACTAAATGGAGCCTTAACAAGCAATCTGACTGAACATTATGAGTCATTTGGGATAACTGAAAAACATGTTTACCAACTAGATTTATTTTTAAGGTGCACGTATTTGTTGAGTGTGGAATTGAGCTGGGATAATCGCAGATTATTTTTGAATTTGCTGCAGTTTATGCCAACAAGCAGAGATGAATTGCTGGCTCCTAACTCTTTCCCCAACCTTCTTTTTATCATGGAGGCAACCTCACCGTTGGGGACCTGGTGATGGTGAATGGGCTGCTGTTCCAGCTGTCGTTGCCCCTGAACTTCCTGGGGACGGTGTACAGGGAGACGAGGCAGGCCCTCATCGACATGAACACCTTGTTCACGCTGCTGAGCGTCGACACCAAAATTAAAGTGAGTATAGGCCATTCGGTGCTTTGAAAACGCTTACTAAATGGATGAATGAGGTCGTCTTCTTGTCATATTATTGCTTCATTTGAGAACTAATTCCCACTCTCCACAAAAAGGAAAGTTGGCCACAAAGAGTTGGCGTCCCACTTTAAATCTCCCACAGTGTCCTGGGATTTGTAGTTCATTGACGACCAGGATCTCTCTGGCTGACATTTTTAAAATTGCAGATCCCAGGATTCAACAGGAGGCAACCATAGGATTTAAAGTGAGACATTCCTAGACATTCTTTAGGAATCTCTAGATTCTCTGTTGGAGACCGCAACCTTCTCATGCCTCCTCTATTTAGTGTTTTTTTCTGTTTTGTGATGTGTCGATTTATTTCCTGAAGTGTATGTCTTATTTTGCACTGTTTTAATTTTGTTTATTGTATATTATGATACTATTTAAATGCTTTAACTGTTTTAATGTTATTTTATTGTATATTGGTGTATTGGCATTAATTGCCATTTTTGTAAGCCGCCCTGAGTCCCCTCGGGTGAGAAGGGCGGGGTAGAAATGATAGAAATAATTAAATAAATAAATTATTTGGTTTGCGGTTTCCTTAGCTCTATGTACTTAAAGCTATGGAAGGAGCTAAAGACCATGTGACTGGTTCAGTGACTGTTTTGAATGCTCTGTTTTTAAAAGGATGACAGTTGAGGCTTGAGTCTGTTAGAGTGCAGAAGCCAGTGTTAGGAGTTAGAAGACAGTTGAGACTTGAGTCTGTTAGAGTGCAGAAGCCAGTGTTAGGAGTTAGAAGACAGTTGAGGCTTGAGTCTTATTAGAGTGCAGAAGCCAGTGTTAGGAGTTAGAAGACAGTTGAGGCTTGAGTCTGTTAGAGTGCAGAAGCCAGTGTTAGGAGTTAGAAGACAGTTGAGGCTTGAGTCTGTTAGAGTGCAGAAGCCAGTGTTAGGAGTTAGAAGACAGTTGAGGCTTGAGTCTGTTAGAGTGCAGAAGCCAGTGTTAGGAGTTAGAAGACAGTTGAGGCTTGAGTCTTATTAGAGTGCAGAAGCCAGTGTTAGGAGTTAGAAGACGGTTGAGGCTTGAGTCTGTTAGAGTGCAGAAGCCAGTGTTAGGAGTTAGAAGACAGTTGAGGCTTGAGTCTGTTAGAGTGCAGAAGCCAGAGTTAGGAGAAGACAGTTGAGGCTTGAGTCTATTGAATTTTGGTGCTTAATTTGTAAAATCATAACGTAATTTGATGTTTAATAGGCTTTTCCTTAATCCCTGCTTATTGTCCAACATTTTCGCTTATCCAAAATTCTGCTGGCCCATTTATGTTGGATAAGCGAGACTCTACTGTATACGTAAGCAAATTTACACTGAAGAAGATTAAAATAATAATTTAATCAGAGTTGGACAGTCTTATCTTAAATTACAGTTTTATGTAAATATTCAAAAACATTTAACCTATTGATGCCTCAATTAATACAATTTTGTTGGTATCTGTTTTAATTTTGAAATTTACCAGTAGCTGCTGCATTTCCCACCCTCGGCTTATACTCGAGTCAATGAGTTGTCCCAGGTTTTTTTTGGTAAAATTAGGTGCCTCGGCTTATATTCGGGTCGGCTTATACTTGAGTATAGGCGGTATTTCTGTGGGTCTGAAAGGACTGGTTCCCAACTCCTTCCTTCCTTCCTTCCTTCCTTCCTTCCTTCCTTCCTTCCTTCCTTCCTTCCTTCTGCCTGCTTCTCCTTTTGAGACCAGACCGTCTGTGTAGCTTAAGTGCTTTAAAATAAAATTGCTTTTTCCCCTGGATTTTGTGTGTAAAGCAGTGCTCTCTCTCGATAGGATAAAGAGTTGGCTCCAGCCCTGCAGACCACGCCGCAGACGGCCACCGTCGCCTTTGATAATGTGCATTTTGAGTACCTTGAGGGGCAGAGGGTCCTCAATGGCGTCTCTTTTGAAGTCCCCGCCGGAAAGAAAGTAGCCATTGTAGGAGGCAGTGGCTCTGGGTGGGTAAAACGGAGGCACAGAATTCTGTATCATTGATTCCTTTTCCTTGCCTTTTAATGGCAGTCGTTCTGCTTTTGATGGCAAGCAAGTACGGTATATACTCGAGTATAAGCCTAGTTTTTCAGCCCTTTTTTTAAGACTGAAAAAAGCCCCCCTCGGCTTATACTCAGGTGAGGGTCCCGGTTGGCTTATATTTGGGTCAGCTTATACTTGAGAATATATGGTACATTTATTATTTTTCTCTATTGTTATTGGTATTATTACATTTATTATTTTTCTCTATTATTGTTGCTACTATTACATTTATTTTACTCTCTTTTATTATTATTATTATTATTAATAATAATACATTTATTATTTTACTCTATTTATTATTACTTGTATTATTTTCCTGTATTATGTATTATTATTATTATTTTATTATGACACAGCAAACAAGATAGATATGCTGGATTTCATATCACAAAATCACAAGTCGAACACGACGCTTCAGATTAAAATTATTATTATTATTATTATTATTATTATTATTATTATTATTATGACACAGCAAACAAGATAGATATGCTGGATTTCGTATCACAAAATCACAAGTCGAACACGACGCTTCAGATTAAAATTATTATTATTATTATTATTATTATTATTATTATTATTATGACACAGCAAACAAGATAGATATGCTGGATTTCGTATCACAAAATCACAAGTCGAACACTTCCCAAGTGTCTAGGACTGTGTGATGTATTTTCGGATGATGCTGCAGATCCCAGTAGGGTGGCCTTTTGCAGTAGGCAGATCATGATTTTGTCAATGTCTATTGTTTCCAAATGCCGGCTGAGATCTTTTGGCACGGCACCCAATGTGCCGATCACCACCGGGACCACCTGCACTGGTTTCTGCCAGAGTCTTTGAAGTTCAATCTTGAGGTCCTGATAGCGGCTGAGTTTTTCCTGTTGTTTTTCGTCAATGCAGCTGTCACCTGGGATGGCGACATCAATGATCCAAACCAAATTATTATTATTAATAATAATCCAAATTATTATTATTATTATTATTATTATTATTATTATTATTTTATGACACAGCAAACAAGATAGATATGCTGGATTTCATATCATAAAATCACAAGTCGAACACTTCCCAAGTGTCTAGGACTGTGTGTGTGTTATTATTATTATTATATGTATTATTTTACTCTATTATTATTAAAAGGATACATAAGCACATTTACATTGAAGAAGATGAGAATCATGATTTGATCAGAGTTGGACAGTCTTATCTTAAATTTGAGCTTGATGTAAATATTCAAAAACATTTCACCTACTGATGCCTCAATTCATGAAATTTTATTGGTATCTATTTTTATTTCTGAGAATTTACCACCCTTGGCTTATACTGGAGTCAATGTTTCCCCAGGGGTTTTTGTGGTAAAATTATGTGCCTCGGCTTATATTCGGGTCAGCTTATACTCGAGTATATATGGTAATTCAGATTCTAATCCTCTGCACCCTTTTTCCCGCCCTTCTTTCGTTCTCTCTCTTTCTCAAGGAAAAGCACAATAGTAAGATTGCTATTCCGTTTCTATGAACCTCAGAAAGGCGGGATTTATGTCTCTGGCCAGAACATACAAAGCGTCAGCTTGGAAAGCCTCCGGAAAGCCATCGGAGTTGTACCTCAGGTAGGGTGCCTCTCCTATTATTATTTATGCCACCTTTTGAGGCCTTTTCCTTTTATGCAGATCTTTTCCTGATTTTTAAAAAAGGCCTCTCCCGTGGCTAAACTGACCCAAAGGGACTTGGAATTATGCTGAAAATGTTGTGTGTGTCCCCAGAACCCACTAAAGAACATTTAAAACTAGCTCTGGGTTTCTGAGAATGGCTGAAAGGTTTTGAGTGTTTCTTTTTAATACATTCAATATGTCATTCTATTTTAATGTTTGTGTATTTTTAATGTTTTGAACTGTAATACATTGGTTTTCCCGTGAGCTGCTATGAGCCTCTTTTTAGAGAAAAGAAACATGGTAGAAATAATAACCCATGGTGGCACAGTGTGTTAAAGTGCTGAGCTGCTGAACTTGCGGACCGAAAGGTGCCAGGTTCAAATCCCGGGAGCGGAATGAGCACCCGCTGTTAGCCCCAGCTCCTGCCAACCTAGCAGTTCGAAAACATGAAAATGTGAGTAGATCAATAGGTACCGCTCCGGCGGGAAGGTAACAGCGCTCCATACAGTCATGCCGACCACATGACCTGGAGATGTCTATGGACAACACTGGCTCTTCGGCTTAGAAATGGAGATGAGCACCAACTCCTAGAGTCGGACACAACTGGACTTAACGTCAGGGGAAACCTTTACCTTTTGCCTACAAATAATAAAAATTAATTAAATATTAATCAAATATTAAAGCAAGGGAGAGAATTGCTTGCTTCAGATGAGAATCATAGATCCATATTGTTTCTATTTATTCTTCAATTGTCACAATGTGAAAACGGTCACAAGAGTGCAGAGTTTTTCGATATTGGCCATTCAGTCATTTCAGATTGTAAACGAGGCTGTCCTGGGTTTTCAGCGCTGCAAATTAAGTTACGTAATCCTTTTTATTTATACTAAAAATAACAGAATCTGTTTCGTCTCCCTCTTTGCGCGCACCCTTAACTCTTCTGCTTACATGGAGGAGAATTACTCTGGCAGCAACCATATCCTCCTCATTAAAATGTCCTTAGAGCGCTGTTGCCTGGAGGGACTTAGTGGAGGCTTCTTCACGATTTGTTACAGCCTTTCCGTTTTGATAACATTCACGTAGCCTTCTCACCTGCCAGTCAGCATTTCCCCTGTTTCAGAGGCCTTGTCCCGCTTTGCCTGTGTCCTAGGACCCCGTCCTCTTCCACAACACCATTTTCTACAACCTCTCCTATGGCAACATCAGCGCCTCGGCCGAGGAGGTCCATGCAGTGGCAAAGCTGGCCGGCATCCATGATGCCATTCTCAGGATGCCCCGTGGCTACGACACGCAGGTGGGCGAGCGCGGCCTGAAGCTGTCAGGTAAGGGAACCGGTGTGCCGCTTCTCTCCGTGCTCCCACTCTTCCTGTCTGCCTCAGGCCCCTGTGCAGTCGCCATCTCACTCCCAAACTGCTGATGACAATTCACTAGTTTAGCAGCATAAGGCAGCGGCTGGTTTAGGATTAAGTGGGCACCCAGCAGCCTTTGTAATTCTGGAGTGTGAGACCTGTGTGCCAAGTTTGGTCAAAATCCATCGGTGTTTGGGTTCACAGTGCTCTCGGAATGTACGTAAACGGCAACACCTATACATTTATTTATTTATTTACTTACTTACTTACTTACTGCATTTATATACAGCTTTTCTCACGCCTGGCGGGACTCGAAGCAGTTTACAACATAATAATATTTTACGTAATCTTATTGCTCTCAGATACCATCTCAGCTGTGACATATAATGTCGCCAAGTTCTGCACAGCTGCAATTAAAATCCGGCAGATGATGATTGAGAGCCAAAAGAACTAAGTATCTTCTATAGAATAGAGTTGGGAAAGCAGATATAGACCACTATTTATAGTTATAGGTTGTTATTTACAGTTAGGGGTATTCCCCCCCCCCCCCCATGCCATCCCCACTCCTTTCCTTTAGACTCCCCCCGGATGATCCTGTGAGTTGAGTTGGGTCTTAATGGTACTGGTATATGATCTTCAGCCTAGATTTTAAATTTTGTCAAGGATTCAATTTTATAATGGTTTTTATTAATATTGAAGTTTTTAGCCTAGATTTTAAATTTTGTCAATGATTTAGTTTTATAGGAGTTTTATTAATTGTGAAGTATATAACCTCTCGGATTTCATATGGATGTACGGGACTGGGTGCCCTTGATATGAGCTGGTCATTGACCGTAATAAAAGTTTACATTACATTACATTACATAATAATAGCAAAATTCAATGCCAACCACACATGTGAAAACATAACAGATCAAATCATAAACAATATAATGAACAACATCAGGTGTACTTATCAAACAACTCAAAATTCATGAAAATAGAAATTTAAATTCATTCATTTATTACAACATTTATATCCCGCTCTTCTCACCGGAGAGGGGACTCAGGGCGGCTTACAATAAACACACATATAAAAATTATACAATACACTATAAATCAGATTAAAATTATTAACTTACATCAACATTCATCAAAACATTCTAAAATACAAATGGGTGTGTTCAAGTTCAAAAGACTGGGTCTGTCAATTGAGTTCTGGCGTACATAATAATAATTAACGCTGCTAATTCTTATTCGAAAGCCTAAATATATAAATCAAACATTTAGGACATGTTTACGAATAGATCGAATATTAGTAAGCAGTTAAAACATTAAAGATAAAAAGGCAGTTTGCGACAAGCCAACAGGGCAGATGTAGTGTTAAGAGTTTTTAAAGTGCTGGCTGAATTAGAATTATTATATTGCACAATTCCACAAGTTAAAAGGACCAAGTTAAAAAGGTTTGGTTACCATTCCCTCCAATGTATTTATTTATTTATTTGTTTATTTGCAACATTTATATCCCGCCCTTCTGACCCTGATGGGGACTCAGGGTGGCTTACAAGTTATATGTACATACAATATAATTATTATTAGCATAGCACAATATAAGCATTATATATTACTATATTGTACTATACCACTATATTGCAATATTATTAGTAATATTACATGTAATATATAATATACAATTATAATAATGCATTGTTATATTGTATTACATTATAATGTTATCAAAAAAAGGTTGGGAACCACTGGTTTATGGAGTATAATATCAACATGTTACGTAGGATTTTGCAAAGATATTAACATCTTTCATGATGCATCTATTATACTATATAACATGATTTTTGTTCCTGTGCTATATATGTCATTTTCTAATTGGTTCTGTCATAAAAAGCATGGGAGAAAGTTCATTAAACAGCAAAAACTTTGTTGCAGTCTGCACATTGAAAGGTTTAAAACTGCATATTTTCATTAAGGAAAATTACAAAGTGTCTAGACTGAAGGAAATAATAGTAGACCCTCAGCCACTATTTCAAAGTAAGTACTGCACATTTAGACAGGAAATAACACTTTCAAACTATTTTTTTTCAAATGTTGTTGCATAGTGTCATAAATGGATAGCTGGACGTGGGCAACTTTTCTATAATAAACACAAGTGTACTCCCCCCCCCCCCCCCAAAAAAAATGCTGGCAGTGGCAAATGCACTTCAGACTTGGCTGTTTATAAAGGGAGAGAGGAAGCAGGAATCACATATTGGGTGAAGAGTTCAGTTTCTGTTTATTGCTCCGCTTCAGCCCAGCCACTTAAGGCTCAGAGCGAAATGAGATTATGATCCTCCTAAAGTGGTTTGCGAAAGCAAGGCGCCGTAAGTTACAGGGGGCACGCCGCCAGGAATATGAAGGCATTAACTAGGAGCCCGGTCAGATCTTTGGGATGCGGTGCCAAAGGCAGGTGCATATATAACCGTTAATTACCAGCATTACCTCCCAAATCTGGAATGGATTTTAAATTTCCAACAGCAAGCCGGTGTGTATATTGGTGGCAATTCTGTCTGAAGGGGGAAAAGAAGAACGGGCCTTGTACTAACCTTAATAAAATGGGAAGGAAGCCATGTTCCTTCAGGGGAGATGGGATGCTCTCGGGTTGAAATGGTATTCCTGGACTCTGCTGTCCATGCTGCTGCTCGAGATCAACCGGTTCTATGTGCAGAACAGCTCCCATTGGACTCCCAAGACAATGTTAGCTAATGCTCAGAAAATGCAATGCCACCCCTTGCCTGTAGTAGCTTTCCAATTTATACAATTTTACAGAAGCATGCGCAGAAAGCTAACTGACAATGGAATTTACTGACTATTACCCTGTTTCCCCAAAAATAAGACATCCTCAGAAAATAAGACCCAGCAGAGGTTTTGCTGAATTGCTAAATAAAAGGCCTCCCTCAAAAGTAAGACCTAGAAAAGTTTGTGTTTGGAAACGTGCCTGCCAAACAGAACACCAGAGAATGTAGGATCGGTAAATGTAACTACCATAGATTGTTGTACATAGAAATAATGGTAGTAACAAGAAATTCTTGATAGGATTCACAGTTTTTCTGGTTATGCTGGTTTGTGATGACAGCTACTGTACAGTACAAAATAAATGTTCTTTTTTTTTTGTTCAACAATAAATGTGTATTCTTCTTCATGGAAAATAAGACATCCCCTGAAAATAAGACCTAGCACATCTTCAGGAGCAAAAATTAATATAAGACACTGTCTTATTTTCGGGGAAACACGGTATAATCCTTTTGGACATGCGTAGTTGCCTTGTAACTTCTATAACTCATTATTCCTCACATCAGGTGAAGTGTCCATAGTTTGCTCCACGTATGCACTATCCTCAGGTGACATGTTCATAGTTCATCCCACGTATGCATCACCCAGCAAGCCAAATCATTACTGCAGTTTGCATGACCTTATATTGTGAGCAAGGAGCAAATGTCAGGCAGAACATGTCCTGTCAACACTTTCATGGAAAAACAAGATTTTTGAGTAAGGGTAATCTAGGTAAGGGATTTTTAGGGTTTTTAAATAAAATATTCAAGAGTTGCTGCATTAGTTCCAAAACTGGCATCATTTCTCCCAGAGTTCTGTTGGTGCCGAACACTTTGTTGCTGCTGCTGCATCATAAGCCTTATTGAGCGCAAATAAGGCAAAAAGATGGTCTACAGCCGAAATGCAGCCTGGCCCTTTCGCAGTTGGAGTCCGGCATCCCCTCACAGCCAGTATTAGATGTGGGTCCCCACACTAACTTTACCCAGATTTATCCGCTTGACTGGCAAATGGACCAGATCCCTTTCACTGGGCATAGAAAGCCCTTGAGTCGGTGTGCATGCGTTCCCTCCCAGGCCAAAGAAGACGGACTCTCAAGTAGACAAAGTAAATCAGTATGCATAAATGATGCCCGCATGTAGAGACTATGCAAGCAGTGAGAAACTGGGAAACAGTTCACTTCCCAGATGTTTTCTCTCTTCCCTGCCTCAAAGGGTCGCAAAAAAGATATCCCTCAAGGCCATAGATAGGGGTTAATGTCTCCACTGAACAGTTCTTAGCATTTGGACATAATAATAATAATAATAATAATAATAATAATAATAATAATACAGTAGAGTCTCACTTATCCAACACTCACTTATCCAACGTTCTGGATTATCCAACGCATTTTTGTAGTCAATGTTTCCAATATATCATGATATTTTGGTGCTAAATTCGTAAATACAGTAATTACTACATAGCATTAATGTGTAATGAACTACTCTTTCTTTCAAATTTGTTGTATAACATGTTTTGGTGCTTAATTTGTAAAATCATAACCTATTTTGATGTTTAATAGGCTTTTTCTTAATCTCTCCTTATTATCCAACATATTCGCTTATCCAACATTCTGCCGGCCCGTTTATGTTGGATAAGTGAGACTCTACTGTAATAATTTTATTCTTGTACCCCGCCTCTATCTCCCCACACTGGAGCCTCCGGTGGCCAAGGGGATAAAAGCCTCGTGACTTGAAGGTTGGGTTGCTGACCTGAAAGCTGCCAGGTTCGAATCCCACCCGTGGATAGTGCGGATGAGCTCCCTCTATCAGCTCCAGCTCCATGCGGGGACATGAGAGAAGCCTCCCACAAGGATGGTAAAACATCCGGGCGTCCCCTGGGCAACGTCCTTGCAGACGGCCAATTCTCTCACTCCAGAAGCAACTCCGGTTGCTCCTGACACGAAAAAAAAAAAATCTCCCCGCACTGACTCAGGGCGACTTACAAATGCAAAACAAGTATACATACATAAAACATCAAATACCGAAAACACACGAATGAAAATTAAAACATACGATTAAAATCAAACCATTAGTAACACAAAATTTAAACGCAGCAATAAAACATAAGGATGGGCTGACCAAAGTGCACTAAGTGAGACTTGTAAACATGGAGGAAGTTAAAAGTGCTATAAGAACATAGGGGAGATGATGCTACCATCTGCTTGGTGGCATTGCAAGGGAGCAAATATGGTTTCACTTGGTGGGAGAAGAAAATGACCGAATCGTGAATGTGTAGGATTTGAGGCAAAAATAACGGCACTGCATTTGCTTCACCTTTTGTTGTATAGGAGGAGAAAAACAGAGAATTGCTATCGCCCGAGCCATGCTGAAGAATCCTGCCATTATTCTCTATGACGAAGCAACGTCGTCTTTAGATTCAATTACAGAAGAGGTAAACAAAGCCTACCGTGTACTTTATTTTGACGTAGTTCTCTCTGTGAGAAACCTGGTCTTCCTAGAATCAGAGGGAGGTATAACGGAGTGTCTGTTTGGGTGCGTTTGGCTACAGCATCCAGTCTCCTATAGCGCTGCTTCCTCACTTAGCAAAGGAAGCAATTGGTCACCACTTAGCATTCATAAAAATGAACTCTTGGGCAAGTGGGCTCATTAACAAAAGACCCTCCCCATAAATGCACAGCGGATTAACTTATTAGCAGCAGCGTGACCCAGCATCAGTAGCCAAAAACGATAAAAAGAACAAAAACAGAGACCAATGTTATCTTTTCCTTTGGAAGCTTTTCTTTATAGCAAAATAATATGGTTGCAGTGTTTACAGAAACAAGGTTTCCATAATACAAATAAAGATCTTTATACTTCTTTACTTTCACACTGGGCTTCTTTCTCATGCAGATAAACAGCTTTGCTCTCACAGAGCCTCCTCTCACACCAAACTTACACAGGAGCTTTACACACAGCAGCCTTCAACCTAGGACTTCTCTCACTGAAGCTTCTCACACCTGCCTTCTCACACTGATGCTTTCTCATACTGAGGCCTCTCTCACACATTGAGGCCTCTCTCACACTGAGGCCTACTCACACTGAGGCCCACTTAGGTACAGACTGCTTATATTGAACTACAGCTTTGTCTGAGTCATTGCATCCATTTAACCCTTTCATTGCTTGACTCACCTTTTTGTAATTTTTATATTATATTATATATATTTTTATATTAATTTTTAATATTTCTGACAAACGACTTTTGCATACATGCGAGCCGCGGAACCATCTTGCTCCTTGTGAGTCGCCTTTGCAGTGATGCGAGTCAGGTGTGTGCCTTGCCCTCTGGCCTAGCGTCGATTTAGATTCACAGGTCGGGCTCTGAATTGTCAGGAGGTTTTGACACAGATGTCATGACATTGCCATAGCAACTGCGTCGGGCTTCATAGTGGTTAATATGGAAATGTCAGTGTCAAAATAATATCCTAAGCCCATCCTCTTGTCTATTGCAAAAGACTATTGCATACCTGTTAACCTTCATTTGTGAGATTGTGTAGTCATTGATGGTTGACTGAGGCACATGGTCCCATCTGGGAATACAAAGGTGTTCCTGTTGAGAATAGACTTCTTGGAATCTACTCACAATCTGCATGAACACTTTGCTTTCTCCTTGCCTTTCTTTTTGCTGTATTTATTACAAGGCTGTCAAACAAAGCCGAACGTTTATCCAACAGAGCTTCGCCAAGCCATCAAAGGGGTGGGTTGTATTTAAATTGCATTTGTAGAGGAAGCAAAAGGCAAACTGGGTTGCTGTGAGTTTTCTGGGCCGTCAGGCCATATTCCAGAAGCATTCTCTCCTGATGTTTCGCCCACATCTATGGCAGGCATCCACAGAGGTTGCGAGGTCTGATGGAAACGAGGCAAGTGGAGTTTATATATCTGTCGAATAATGTCTGTTGGAGGCAAGTGTGAATGTTGTAATTGATCACCTTGATTAGCATTCAAAAGCCTTGCAGCTTCAAAACCTGGCTGTTTCCTCCCTGGGAAATCCTTGTTTGGGAGGTTAGCTGGCCCTGATTGCTTCCTGTTTGGAATTCCCCTGTCTTCTGAGTGGTGTTCTTTATTTGCTGTCCTGATTTTAGAGTTTTTTTTTAATGCTGGGAGCCAGATTTGGTTCATTTCCATGGCTTACTCCTTTCTGTTGAAATTGTCCACATGGTTGTGGGTTTCAACGGCTTCGATGTGTAATCTGACGTGGTGCTTGTTGGGTGAAATGTCAGGAGAGAATGCCTCTGGAACAGAGCCATACAGCCTGGGAAACTCACAGCAACCCAGTTAACAACCTTCTTACTAAGTGATACAGTTATTTTTATTTGCCATCTCTCCCTTTCACCTGGAAGTCATAGAACATACTCTATAACACTTTTCTCTAATTTGGCAGAACATTTTGAACGCCATGAAAGATATGGTCCAAAACAGAACCTCCATCTTCATTGCACACAGACTGTCGACGGTGGTTGATGCGGATGAGATCATTGTCCTGGACCAGGTGAGATCTGCTTTTTTGTTGGGAAGTTCCCTTCCACACTCAGCCTGCTTTTTCTTAAAAGGGCCGTTGCTCTTTTAAGGCACACTTCCATTGCCAGCATCTGATGCTGTCTGTGTTTTGTTTGCATGGTGGGAGGGGAGAGTCTGAACTTGACATTTTGGCCTTTTGAGTGGATTATTGCCAATTAATTTCACTGGGGGGTGGGCTCACTAATTGATTTGCGCTCTGCATTTCTTAAGCCCAAATGTATTTGTGTTCCTGCATTAATGGATTCCTGATGTGTTTCCAGCGCATGGATTTTATCACACCAGGAGCGCCAACGTATTTATATTATTTTGCCTTTCCACTAAAAATAAGATGGGACAATAAGATCATGTCTTGGCGGACAATGCTTTGGGTGGCTAGATGGTTCTAACCAAACGGGAAACTCTCAACACCAACTGCATAAATACCATTTATATTTCATTCATGTTGGCAAGAAGGTATGGAGAGTCACAGAGGCCCCCATTGGCGCAGCAGGTTAAACCGCAGAGCTGCTGAACTTGGTGACTGAAAGATTGCAGGTTCAAATCCAGGGAGCGGAATGAGCACCCGCTGTTAGCCTCAGCTTCTGCCAACCTAGCAGTTCGAAAACATGCCAATGTGAGTAGATCAATAGGTACCGCTCCGGCGGGAAGGTAACGGCGCTCCATGCAGTCATGCCTATGGCCACATGACCTTGGAAGTATCTATGGACAACGCCGGCTCTTTGGCTTAGAAATGGAGATGAGCACCAACCCCCAGAGTTGGACACGACTGGACTTAACATCAGAGGAAACCTTTACCTTTACCTAACCTTTTACATTGGACTAGTTTGTTTGCCACTTTAACTGTCACGGCAACATCCTATGGAACCCTGGAGTTGGTACATTTATTTATTTATTTATTTATTTCCAACATTTATATCCCGCCCTTCTCACCCGAAGGAACTCAGGGCAGTGTACAAAATTGGCAACAATTCGATGCCTACACATAATTAAAACAGCAATGAAAATCCAATTAAAACAATTAAAACAATATAAAAATATAAAACACTAGCTGTGCCCAGCCTCATGTTGCTGTGGCGAAGTATGGTGGTATGGGAAATAAAGTCTTGAGGAATTGGTGGTAGTTAAGGTAAAGGGTAAAGGTTTTCCCCTGACATTAAGTCCATTATACATGGGTTATATACCTGTATGGAAGGGCCTTGAGTCTACACTGCCATATAATCCAGTTCAAATCTGATAATCTGTATTTTATAGGCAGTGTGAAAGAGGCTTAAGTGAGGCCTAACTCTGCCTGTCCCCTGGGCTGAGTGGGTTGCAAGGAGACCAAGTGGGCAGAGCTTAGCCTTTTAACTGGCAGCAATTGGATAAAAACAATTACTCCGTCTCTCTCTAATTAGGATTTTATTTTTATTTTATTTTTGTTGTATGAATGTAGAGGCATGGATGAGGGGTTGTGCTGCCAAGTTTAGTGTTTCTGGAATGTGTAGTTTTGTTGTTTTGTCCTAGGCCGAAATTTCATTACCCTTTTCTATATATAGATATGATTAAAATCCATTCATCTAAAATCCTCGTGCTGTAGCCGTAAATCAGTCCGAGTCGTCTTTATCATTTAATCTTTGAAAGCCTGGGCACATAGCCATGTTTTCAGGGCTTTTCTAAAACTCAAGATGGTTGGGGCTTGCCGTATTTGCGATACCCTAGAGCTCTCTGGCTGCGGATCCTATAAACACCCTTATCTCCTCTAGGATCTTGCCATGACAGTTAAAATGGAACCATAATACGCTCTGAAAGGACCCCAGTAAAAGAGGGAGTTTTTTTGCCGTATCCGGGAGCCAATTTGCGCCACTACAATGGGTGCTCCTTCACTATTGAGCCTGTGCCATAAATAAAAGAGCACAGAATCCCCCAAGGAGGGGCCAAAGGAGAAGCATAGAGAGCAGGGATGGGGTTGTTCCTACATGCCTCGGCGTCCATCATTATCGCTGTTGTGTGCCATAAAGCTTTGTGCCCCAGTGTGTCCTTTCTGCAGTGAAATTCAAAGGTGTTGCTGGCATCGGCTGTGTGCAGCACAGCCAAACTGATAAGATAGTTGGTTGCATTGTGATGGAAATAATTTGAGACAAGATGAAAACAAAGGGCTGGGACTGAAATCACTTCCTGTGTGGCTGTTTACTCCCGGAGTTCAAACAGGGAACCCGAAAGTGGTGGCAACCGGCCGTCGTTGTCGGGCTTTTATACAATGGGGTGGATTCCACCACCTGCTGCCATCTCTTTCCTGCAAAGCAAAGCAAAGCAAATGTAACACTGCGGCGTATTGGCATAAATGATAATTACTGGATTTTTTAAAAAAGCCCTATTAAACCGGCTCATTAGTGGTAATGGAACAGCTGGGATGGCTCAGCCACAAAGTGAGAGACTTCTGCAGCACCGAAGAAGGGCCGACGTCAGCAGCTCTGCCCCATGGCGCTCAAAGCGCTACAGGCCAGCCAGCCAAACAAAAAAGAAGAAGGCAAAGAGAGGAGAGGAAGATGATGAAACCAGATTACAGGAGAGAACTAGCACTGAGACATCATGGAGTGATTTCTGGGCAATGGGAATATTTACGGTTAAGTGTGGTCTATCCCAAAATGGTTGACTAAATCAGCAATTGATCTTAAATGCAGACATGTGCATTTCATCTTAAGAATGGACAAGCATCTCGAGCTCTAGGGATGACCTGGGAAGGAATCCCACTGGAGTGTTGCAGCACACCAAAACACCTGGGAGTCATTCTGCACTGTGCTCTGACTTATAAGAAGCACTGCTTGACTATCAAGCAAAAAAAGTGGGTGCTAGAAATAATATATGAAAGCTGACTGGCACATCCTGAGCATCACAACCAGACACAGTGAAGACATCTGCCTTTGCATTTTGCTACTCTGCTGCTGAGTATGCATGCCCAGTGTGGAATACATCTCACCACGTTAAAACAGTGGATGTGGCTCTTAATGAGACATGCCGCATTGTCACAGGTTGTCCACGCCCTACAGCACTGGAGAAATTATACTGTTTGGCCAGTATTGCACCACTTGACATCCGTTGGGAAGTAGCAATCAGCAATGAAAGGACCAAGGCATTGACATCTCCGATCCATCATCACTTTGGATATCAGCCAGCAAGCTAACGCCTTAAATCAAGAAACAGCTTCCTAAGATCCACAGAGATACTCACAGGAACACCTCAGCAAGCAAGAGTCCAAAAGTGGCAGGCGAAAACCCAAAACCTCAATCAGTGGCTGAAACTGGATGAGAGACTCCCTCCTGGGCACACAGAAGACTGGACGACTTGGAAGTCAGAAGTTAAATCCATAAAAAGTTCAGCCCTTGCTGCCAGAGAAGCAGTTGTGGATCCGCATGGGAGGCAGACTTCATTGGATAATCCAGAACATTGGATAAGCGAAGATTGGATAAGCGAGACTCTACTGTAGTAAAGGCACAACTACAGAAACAATTCAACCAACCTGTTGATTTTTACTCTTTATTTTACTACTCCCTGCAGATAGTACTATAGAGCCCCACTTCTGCTATAATAACATTCCTCCAACAAACCGTTCCAAGATGAATTATAAATCAGACTGGCCTATTGTGGGCTTGATTTTCTTAAGAAAAGCAGGAAAAAAATGCACGTAATGTGCATAAAGAGTCCTGTTGATTTGCCCCACTGTGTTAATGCAGCAGCTGTTGTCAGGCTGGGAGGCTCCATTATAAACCATTTGGAATCAGAACGGTGCTTCGGATGTCACTGTAACCTCCGCGAGTTGGAACAGCAGAAGATAATAACAACAACCCTTTAATTCATATAATGCTTGGTTTTAAAAAAGCTTTTGGAGCACCCCACCCCCTTTTTTGTTTATTAATGAAAACCGATTCCCTTCAATTCGCCACTTGCTGGCTATATGGGAAAAATTCTTTCTACCTCTTCACCCACCGCTTAGGCAAGGCTTTTGGAGCCTCTTTCTTACTCAGAATTGTTTTTGGTTTGGCTCTTCCAGGAACCTGCCAGTGCTGTTTGCCTGAGCAAAGAGGCCAGATTGCCTTTGTTGCCTTGGCTTTTGGCTTCTCCAGTAAAGCTTGCTGGAAGCAGGAATGCTTTTGGGTATCTCTCTACCTGCTGCATATGAAATTGGACCACATTTTGTGTTTCGGATATGCAGATCTAACTTATAGTTTCAAACCACGGGAAGAAGGTGTTGACCCTTTCCCATATGAGAAAACCCAGGCAGCCAAATTTTTTTACATTTTTTATTTGAATCGTCATGCATTTATAAGTGTTTGTTTGTTATTATTATTATTATTATTATTATTATTATTATATTAATAATAGACACTTGGGAAGTGTCCGACGTGTCAAGGTCAGACGCAAGCCAATTGATGATCCAATACAACAGCTAGCAGAGTGTCTGCTGTGGACTCATCTTGTTGTGTTTCAAATAATAATAATAGTAATAATAATAATAATTGTGTCCGACGTGACAGCCAACAGAGTGTCTGCTGTGGACTCATCTTGTTGTATTAATAATAATAATAATAATAATAATAATAATAATAATAATAATTGTGTCCGACGTGTGATCCAATACAACAGCCAGCAGAGTGTCTGCTGTGGACTCATCTTGTTGTGTTTCAAATAATAATAATAATAATAATAATAATAATAATAATAATAATAATTGTGTCCGACGTGACAGCCAACAGAGTGTCTGCTGTGGACTCATCTTGTTGTATTTCTAATAATAATAATAATAATAATAATAATAATAATAATAATTGTGTCCGATGTGTAATCCAATACAACAGCCAGCAGAGTGTCTGCTGTGAACTCATCTTGTTGTGTTTCAAATAATAATAATAATAATAATAAGGTAAAAGGGTAAAGGTTTCCCCTGACGTTAAGTCCAGTCATGTCTGACTCTGGGGGTTGGTGCTCATTTTCATTTCTAAGCCAAAGAGCCGGCATTGTCCGTAGACACCTCCAAGGTCATGTGGCCATTGGCATGACTGCATGGAGTGCCGTTACCTTCCTGCCGGAGCGGTACCTATTGATCTACTCACACTTGCATGTTTTCGAACTGCTATGTTGGCAGAAGCTGGAGTCAACAGCAGGTGCTCACTCTGCTCCCCGGATTCGAACCTGCGACCTTTTGTTCTGCAAGTTCATCAGCTCAGTGCTTTAACACGCTGCGCCTCCGGGGGCTCCATATAATAATAATAATAATAACAACAACTAACAACTAACACGAAAAAAATAGAATCCTAGAATTGGAAGAGACCCCAAGAGCCATTCAGTCCAACCTCCTTCTGCCATAGAGGAAAACACCATCCAAGCCCTCCCAACAGATGGCCATCTAGCCTCTGCTTCAAGGAGACTGCTGGATAGCCAACCGTTGATTATCTCTAACTGTCAGGAAAGTCCTGCCATTTGAATCCATTGCTCCGTTGCCTCCCTGTCTCTTCCTGGGTCCACTTTGAGTATGATCTGCACTCTGATCAAGTGCTGGATTCATCCAGCTTAGATCCACCAACTCTCCTGAAAACAAAGGGTTATTCTGCACAGCATTGCTGTTATTTTAACTCATTTGCCACGATTTTGTGCTGCTGCGCTGTTCGACCTCTGGGGAATCTTGGTTTTTCATGAGGAGCCTTGAAATGACATGGATATTCCTCGCATTTATATCTGGAAAGCCTCCAAAGCTGGTAATATTTCCAGCAGCCAAAGGTGCAGGTTGAGGGGCCTGACCCTTCCTGACTGCAAGCGGAAAGGAGAATACATTATTCAGAACGAGAGGGAACGTCAGAAATAAATGTGCGCATTTGCATAATTTATACAGGTGGTAGAACTTGGATTTGGAGTTGCCTTTTCCTTCATTCTCATTGTATTCTTTTGTTCCACTGTTCTGATTTAATCGTCAGGGTGTATATATGGCCCTGTCTTTATTTAAATCATTGCTTCTTTTAGAATGAACACAGAGCCCCCAAACTGCAGGGATTAAGGCCCTGAATATCTGCAATGTTTACATTCCCTTTGTGAACTTTACCTTATCTCTTTCCTTTCTAGCCTTCATTTCTAAATACAGTACAGTCTCACTGAATACGCTGGATAATAAGGAGGAATTAAGGAAAAGCCTATTAAACATCAAATTAGGTTATGATTTTACAAATTAAGCACCAAAACATCATGTTAGACAACAAATTTGACAGAAAAAGTAGTTCAATACACAGTAATGTTATGTTTTAATTACTGTATTTATTAATTTAGCACCAAAATATCATGATGTTTTGAAAACATTGACTACAAAAATGCGTTGAATAATCCAGAATGTTGGATAAGTGAGACTCTACTGTATTCAGTTGACACTTTCTGTGACTGTACATTATTGCTAGTTATTGCTTCCGTATGATAAATTAATTTCTGTGTCGAGAGTTGATACAGTTTTAAGTGAGTGCAGTGCTAGAAATTTGGGGGATTGAGGGAAATGAAAGGCTCATAGAGTTGGAAGAAACTCCCAAAGGCCATCCAGTCACAACCTCCTTCTGCCTTAAAGGAGGATGCAATCCAAGCCCTCCCGACAGACAACCATCCAGCCTCTGCTTGAAAACCTTCACAGAAGGAGGCACCACTGTATTCCCACGCATAGAATATTCCACTATCAAACAGCTCTTACTATTAGGAAGTTCTTTCTAATGTTTCGGTGGAATCTCTTTTCCAAAGAGTAGGACACAATAGACCAGGCATGGACAAACTTCGGCCTTCTCTGTGTTTTGGACTTTAATACTCTCAATTCCTAACATACCTGCAGTAGACCATTGCTGTATTGTGTCCTAGTTTCTGGAGCGGCAGAAAACAAGCTTTCTATCTGCCCTTCCTGTCATAGGTATTTAAGCTATTTCTACTCTAGAAGAGAGGCGCTCAGCTGCAGGCAGGCATGTGCTTTAAGGAGACATGCTTTAAGGAGGGTGCTTACATTTTTCTCTACTCTAGAGGAGAGGTGCTTGTCTGCTGGCAGGCATGCGCGCTCTCTGGGCCTGCACGCCACACGCACACTCTTCAAGGCAAGGAGGCAAGGTCTGTTTCTTATTCTAGAGAAGGCGCTCGGCTGCAGGCAGGCACGTACTTTAAGGAGGGTGCTTACATTTTTCTCTACTCTAGAGGAGAGGTGTTCAACTGCCAGCAGGCATGCACGCTTTCTGGGCCTGCACGCCACACGCACACTCTCCAAGGCAAGGAGGCAAGGTCTGTTTCTTACTGTAGAGGAGGTGCTTGGCTCCAGGCAGGCACAGGCTTTAAGGAGGCTTCTTAACCATTTCTCTACTCTAGAGGAGAGGTGTTTGGCTTCAGGCAGATGTAGGCTTTAAGGAGGCTTCCCTGTTTCTCTAGAGGAGCGGTGCATGGCTACAGGCAGGCAGGCAGGCACATTTTCTGGGCCTGCTTTAAACATGCTTTAAGGAGGCTTCTTACCTTTTTCTCTATTCTAGAGGAGAGGCACTTGACTTCAGGCATGCACACTTTCTGGGCCTGGACGCCACACACACACTCTCCAAGGCAAGGAGGCAAGTTCTGTTTCTTACTCTAGAGAAAGCACTTGTCTCCAGGCAGGCACGGGCTTTAAGGAGGCTTCTTACCCATTTCTCCACTCTAGAGGAGAGGCGTTCAGCTGCAGACAGATGCAGGCTTTAAGGAGACTTCTACCTGTTTCTCTAAAGGAGAGGTGCTTGGCTGCAGGCAGGTAGGCATGCTTTCTGAACCTGCATGCCACATGCACACTCTCCAAGGCAAGGAGGCAAGTTCCGTTTCTTACTCTAGAGGAGGTGCCTTGGCTCCAGGCAGGCACAGGCTTTAAGGAGGCTTTTTAACCATTTCTATACTCTAGAGGAGTGACGTTCGGCTGCAGGCAGATGCAGGCTTTAAGGAGGCTTCTTACCCATTTTTTCTACTCTAGAGGAGAGACGTTCGGCTGCAGGCAGACACAGGCTTTAAGGAGGCTTCTTACCTGTCTCTCTAGAGGAGAGGTGCTTGACTGCAGGCAGGCAGGCACGCTTTCTGGGCCTGCACGCCACACACACACTCTCCAAGGCAAGGAGGCAAGTTGTGTTTCTTACTCTAGAGGGAGCGCTCGGCTGCAGGCAGGCATTAGCTTTAAGGAGTCTTCTTACCTGTTTCTCTACTCTAGAGGAGAGGCGCTTGGCTTCAAGCAGGCATGCATATTTTCTGGGCCTGCATGCCACACACACACACTATTTCCAAGACAAGGAGGCTGCTCACAAAAAGCAGATGAGGAGCCAGGATCGGCTCCTGCTTGCTTTCATGTCGAGCTGATTTTGGTACTTCCCATTACATGCTCCAAAAGGTAACGGTAGTAATGAAAGAACTGATGTAACGAAGGAAAACGGATTTGCGCATAACTCTAATATATATGTGTGTGTGTGTATATGTGTGTGTACTGAATCCCTCCTGCCGGCAACCTGTGACCGTTTTCCGCACGCAGCTCTGTGCCCCTTTTCACTCTTCTTGTTTTTGGTCTTAAAAGAGCGGAGCACGTGCCACACTTCCCCTCTGGGTCTTGGGTGGGAAGCGTCCTTGCTCCCGTTTGCTCACCGGCTTCGTGTCTTTCTCAATCAGGGCCAGGTGGCGGAGCGTGGCAAGCACATGGACCTGCTGCTGCGCCCCGGCAGCCTCTACTACGAGATGTGGCACACGCAGAGCAGCCGGATGCTGAGCCGGGACCCCCAGGAGCGGTGGGAGGAGCGGGGCGGCCTCACCTCCAAGGAGGAGGACCGCCGGAAGCTGCAGGAGGAGATCATCAACAGCGTCAAGGGCTGCGGCAACTGCTCCTGTTGAGACGGGAGATGCTCATCGCGGCACACGTTTGCACTGGAACCCCTTTTCTACATCCTACGGAATTGAACGATGCAGTATTTTAAAAGCCTTGTTTAAAGGCGGCTTCTCCAAGGAGCGCGATTTCTCGAACCAAAGGATTTTGCAAGTACCTCTCAGCTGCTCGACTGGAAGTATCTCAGAATAACCCAATTAACCAATGGACACTTTTTCCTCCCAGAAATGAGTTTGTGACATGACATACACAAACACATCTCTCTCCCCGCCATTTGACCAAAATGGCATGATCCGAGGGATGCTGTTGAGGGGTTTATCCTGGTGGGTTTTACAGAGGTGTTTTTCTACATATCCCTTTAACCAGAGCTGGTTAATTCACACGTGTGGGTGTCCTAATGGGAGAAACAAAACAGTTGCCCTTCTTAAATAACTTGTGTTTGATAGATTTTATATCTCCTTTTATAAAGGACAAGCAGCGAAGGGATTTTGGCTCAGGTGCTCAAGGCAGCTCCTCGTTTGACCCATAAAGTCATTCACTTTCTGAGAACTGAAATTAACAGGAGTGTGTACTTGATGGGAACACCTCCGGAGGGCAAATAAGTAAAGATTAGTGTGCTTTCTGGCATCCATAGAAATAGGTAAGGGAAATGTTCTGCCAAATTTGAAAGAGAATCCAGGATGTGTTGTTGAAGGCTTTCATGGCCAGAATCACTGCGTTGCTGTGAGTTTTCCAGGCTGTGTGGCCATGTTCCAGAAGCATTCTTTCCTGACGTTTCGCCCACTTCTGTGGCAGGCACCCTCAGAGACGCTGAAGTCTGTTGGAAACTTGGCAAGTGCAGTTTCTATATCTGTGGAACGATGTCCAGGGTGGGAGAAATAATTCTAGTCTGCGTGAGGCAAGTGTGAATGTTTCAATTGGCCACCTTGTTTAGCATTGAATGGCTTTTTCAGCTTCAAAGCCTGGCTGTTTCCTGCCTGGGGAATCCTTTGTTGGGAGGTGTTAACTGGCCCTGGTTGTTTCATGTCTGGAATTCCTCTGTTTTTTGAAATCTGGTTCCCAGTATAAATAATAATAATAACAACAACAACTTTATTCTTATACCCTGCCCCATCTCTCCGAAGGGACTTGGGGCGGCTTACATGGGGCCAAGCCCGGAACAACAATATAAAAACAAAAGCAAACAGTAAAAACAAATCAATCAAAAATAAAAAAATCTAAAATCAGGACAGTAAAAAAAAAGAAAACAGGAGGATTGCAGACAGGAAATAATCTGGACCAGCAAACACCTCCCAACAAAGGATTCCCCATGCAGCACATGCCAGGCTTTGAAGCTGCAAGGCCATTCAGTGCTAATCAAGCTGGCCAATGGCAACATTCCCACTTGCCTCAAGCAGACAAGGAGTCCCCCAGGCAGGAAACAGCCAGGCTTTGAAATTGCAAGACTATTCATTGCTAATCAAGGTGGCCAAATGAAAGATTCACACTCACCACAGGCAGACAAGAGTTCTTTCTTTCTCCAACCCTGGACATCATTCTACATGTATGTATGTATATATATGTATATGTGTGTGTGTATATGCCACTTGCCTAGTTTCCAACAGACCTCACAACTTCTCCAGATGCCTGCCATAGATGTGGGCGAAACGTCAGGAAAGAATGCTTCCAGAACATGGCCGTACAGCTCTGAAAACATTCAGCAACCCAGAATCCAGGATAATGTTCTGAGAATGACAACTTTCACAGAATCCAGATTTCTGGGTTGGAAAAAGTCAAGCAAAATTTGGGATTCCTGTCGATTGGACCCTGATTCTGTTGAATGAGTTGGTGAAGGAAATGTTACTCGTTTGAAAATGGAAAACACTGGTTTCATAAAATGGCCTTGATTAAAAATCACCAGTTCAAGGATAAGTGTCCTCCCGGCTGTGTGCACAAAGCGGAGTCTTGCGAGTCTATGGCGACAGTTCCAAATGGCTTTTCATTTCAGGCCCGATTTTCTCATACTCCCTTAACCGGGTGGTTCGGTGTCACCCCCTCGAGATTCGCACAAGTTGCCAAAAGGAAAGAAAGACAAAGCTCTCTCTTTCTTCCTTTGACAGGAGCAGCTGATGCAGAGTTTTCTGTCATTCCTCCCTCTGTTCTTTGTGGGAGTTTGAGAGAACATCGCATCAGCCTCTCCTCCTGCGTATAGAGAAATTGTGTACATATCTTCCATTTTGCCATATTTGTGTCACTTCTTTCTACGGTTTTTGGACCTCCGAAAAACCCTAAAATTACAGCTGATTTCAGTTGCCATAAAAGCAAATTAGTTTCAGATTTATTTTCTGAAACGCAGAAACTGTGTTATTTCACCCTTTATTTTACTGTCCAGAATGGCCATCCCAAGCCTCAAGGATATATGTTATCCAAGGCTTTCATGGCCAAAATCACTGGGTTGCTGCGAGTTTTCCGGGCTGTATGGCTATGTTCCAGAAGCATTCTCTTCTGACGTTTTGCAAGTGGGGTTTATATATGTGTGGAATGTCCAGGGTGGGAGAAAAAACTTTTGTCTACTTGAGGCAAGTGTGAATGTTGCAATTGGTCACCTTGGCCTTTCATCTTCAAAGCCTGGCTGCTTCCTGCCTGGGGAACCCTTTGTTAGGAGGTGTTAGCTGGCCCTGATTGTTTCATGTCTGGAATTCCTCTGTTTTCTGAAATTTAACTCCAGTATTAAAAAAAATTCTAAAATCAGGACTGTAAAAAAAAAAAAAGAACAACACTCAGAAAACAAGGGAATTGCAGACAGGAAATAATCTGGACCAGTAAACACCTCCCAACAAAGGATTCCCCCATGCAGCAACAGCCAGGCTTTGAAGCTGCAAGGCCATTCTATTCTAATCAAGCTGGCCAATGGCAACATTCACACTTGCCTCCAGCAGAGAAGAATTTTTTCTCCCACCCTGGACATCATTCCACAGATATATAAACCCTACTTGCCTCATTTCCAACAGACCTCACAACCTCTGGGGATGCCTGCCACAGATGTGGGCAAAATGTCAGGAGAGAATGCTTCTGGAACATGGCCATACAGCCCGGAAAATTCACAGCACAACTTAAGGATATATTTTGCCCCAGCACACATCAGTTCCAACTATCAGTGGCCCTGCTGGCTGGGGATGATGAGAATTACAGCCAGACGCATCTCAATTCAAGTGTTTGGCTGTGTTTTGCAGCACCAAATTGGCACATTTCCTTTTTATTTGGTTCCGATGCACAGTGAATTCTTTTCTATTCATTAGCCTTATTCCCTGATGTGAAGAAACTTTTCTCATCATTTCACATTACACTGGCCATCATGTTTATTTCAAACATACTTAACACCTTCCATTGGGTGGAGAAGGTTATTTGCACATTCAATTTGATTTGGACTTTGGGGAATAACTAGAAAGCGAGGGAACTATCCCAATCCATCAACCTTGACTCTGAAAATCTCAATTTCTTAACGTCTTTGGAGGGGGGGGGGAGTTGTTTAACTTAAATGTTCTTGTCCCTTGTATAATGTTATTGTATAGAAAATCGTTCTGAAATCAGTAAAGTTTATTTTCATTGAAAATTCAAAGAGAAGGAGGTGTCTCTTGGAAAACTAAAAAGCAATATATTGCAGTTTGAATTTTTGGGGTGGTCTTGGGTTTGCTCGGCTCCAATGCAAATTTGGCCTGCTCTCTCTGAGTTATCGGCACCAATTTGGCATTTGGTGAACAACCGTCTCCATAAAGCAACCAAATACTGTAAGCTGGTTTTGTTGGAATATAATAATAATAATAACAACAACAATACTTTATTTATATTCTGTCCTATCTCCCCAAGGGGACTCGGCGCGGATCACAGTACACATACACGGCCAACCTTCAATGCCGTTTTTGGACAGACAGAACAGAACAGAAGAGCATTCAATACCATTATCAGACATATCACATATCACTTAGACAGACAGTAGAGGCTATTAACGTTCTCCAGCTTCTGACTTCATGAGGCTATGCTTGATTCCGGCCACACTGTGATGCCGAGTCCTTTTTATGGTAGTACTTCCTCATGTGCTGGCAGTTTTATGGTGTCATAAATTAAGTAAAATTAGCCTCCCCACATTAAGCGGTACCTAGAATTCTCTAATCACAGACACAGCTGTTTTCGAGCTGCTTAGGTGGACAGCGAGCTAGAGTTATTAATGTTTGGGAGCTCATCCCGACCTGAGCTTCGAACCACCAACCTCTCGGTCAGTGGTGATTTATTGCTGCTGGTTACTAACCAGCTGCACCACAGCCCACTAATATGATTCCAATGCAGTCAGTGGTTCCCTTGATGTCTGGTATGAATAAAGAACAACACTCAGAAAACAGGGAAGTTACAAACAGAAAACAATCAGGGCCAGCTAATAATAATAATAATAATAAACTTTATTTTTATATCCCGCCCCATCTCCCCGAAGGGACTCGGGGCGGCTCACAACCGGGACAAGCCCGAGACAACAACACAACATATTTGACAAACACTTCCCAACAAAGGATTCCCCCAGGCAGGAGGCAGGCAGGCTTTGAAGCTGCAAGGCTTTTCAGTGCTAATCAAGTTGGCCAGTGGCAACATTCACACTTGCCTCCAACAGAGAAGACTTCTTTCTCTCACCTTGGACATTATTCCACAGATATATAAACCTTGCTTGCTTAGTTTCCAACAGACCTCACAACCTCTGAGTGTGACTGTCATAGATATGGGCAAAACATCAGGAGAGAATGCTTCTGGAACATGGCCATACAGCTCGGAAAACTCACAGCAACCCAATTTCTTAAAAGCCTGCCTGAGGCCAGATGTAAAGCTGAATCTCCGGGGTTTGAAAAGACAAATGTCATCCCAGTTTCCTCTCCGAAACGTTTCCCTGCTATTCTTCTGCACTTTGCAGCCATCAATAACATTGTCAAGGAAAAGCACTCACGTCTCCTTGGCTTTACGAACCGGCCGCTTTCAGCCTTGGCTCTTTTACAAGACACACGTCTTTAGTGCCTGGCAGTAAAAACGCGTGATATGGACTCCTGTCGCTGTGTCCTTTTTTTGAAGTGATCTGCAAAAGAACAACATGCTCTGGCCATAGATTTTGGAAAGCGCAATCAATTCCCGAAGAATAGGACAAAGACAGAGAGCGACGCAGAGGCCTTTGGAAAGGAAATTAGGTCAGCTGATACTGGCACCATCTGAAAACAAATAAGGAAAATGTGCCGCTTTCAAGATGTTGGGATAGAAAAGGAAGCCAATGGAAGGAATATGGGATCGAAACGCGGCAGAGTTTAATGCGGGAAATCTAAGTAAAATTCAAAATACATTGGAAGAGGAATGAAGAAGGAGAGAACAGTGGAGAAACCGAGGCAGGCGTTTCTCTAAAAGTGGGGAGAAGGGAACTGTTTTGATCAGGAAGAAACTGATCCCGAAAAAGAGACAAGCGCAGGATGGAAACATGAAGGGATCCCTGTTTTCTTCTGTGCATAGGATGCATATCTCAACGTTATTCGTTGTGAGACGAGCTTTGGAACCAATCAGGTCTCGTCCATATTATTAATACTGTTAATGTTAGGGTTAGACAACATTCTGCCTCAACTACTTTGTATTGTAAATGAAATACTTTCCTTTTCTTAAATAAAAACAAGGAAGCAGCTGCCTTCCCTTTTGGCTCATTGATGTGAAAGGCCTCTTCTTGACCGAATTCACATCTTCCCTTTCTGGCTCTCCATTTCGCTGCCGAAATTGCCGAGTCACTGGATCCCAAAATATTGTGACATTGATTTAAAATGTGAAAGCGGTTTCTTCATAGACTTATTAGCAGCATACGATACTGTAAATCATTGCCTCCTCCTGTGAAAAATGTATAATATCACAAAGGACTACCACCTCACCCATTTCATAGGAAATCTACTACAAAACTGGAGCTTTTTTGTTGAGTTCCAGGGCCAGAGAAACAGATGGCGGAAACAGAAAAACTGCCTACCTCAGTGAAGCGTGCTTGCTTCATCAATGTTTTAACTTTTACACAAATGATCAGCCACTGCCAGAAGGAAAAGAGAGTTTTATCTATGTTGACGATCGTGCCATCACCGCCCAAGCAGGGAACTTTGAAATGGTTGAACAGAGGCTCTCCGAAGCTTTAAGTTCTCTTGTTACAAGGAAAGGCAGCTGATTTCTAATGTATCTAAAATGCAAATGTGTGCTTTTCATCTTGAGAACAGATAATAATAATAATAATAATAATAATAATAATAATAATAATAATAATAATAACAACAACTTTATTCTTATACCCCGCCCCATCTCCCCGGAGGGATTCGGGGCGGCTCACATGGGGCCATGCCCAATGCAACAATCAAAAAACCAATCGCAAAGCCCGATAAAAACATCAACATCAATAAAAACAAACATTAAAAAGCAATATTAAAATCAGGGGACTAAATTCATAGATCCCGAACAAAGTGCAGAGAATACTAAATGGAAGCATATCCCAAGCTCTGAGGATGACCTGGGAAGGAATCCACTGGAGCATTACAGCACAACAACATACCTGGGAGTTACCGTGGACTTCCAAGGATATCAAGCAAAAAGTGGGTGCTAGAAATAATATCATGCGAAAGCTCACCGGCACAATCTGGGGTTAACAACCAGACACAGTGAAGATGTCTGCCCTTGCGCTTGGCTACTCTGCTGCTGAACACGCACACCCAGTGTGGAATACATTTCACCACGTTAAAACAGTGAATGTGGCTCTCAATGAGACATGCTGTTTTAGCACAGGATATCTGTCGTAGGGGCGATGGGTGAGACTCTGTTTGCCATGCAGAGTGGGTTCCAAAATCATCATCCTGGTCTCACCAATCCCTCCTTCTCCAGGCTGCCTTCTCATGCGGAGAATCAGCACTGGTCAACAAAACGCTAGCAGTCAAATATTCAGTTGAATCCAACAGTACTTAATCTTTATTTACATTGCTATATACAGTAGCACTCATTAGCAATAAGTCCTAGACACATGGCAGTGTCTCCTTCTGGGAACGCTCACGCCGAACACACGAAAACTCCCCTGCATTCCACAGATCATGAAGGAAGTCCCGGTCAATCAGGCTTGACCCCATTGGCCCATTGGTCCTGTGTTACATCAATCAAAGCAGGCTCTTTTTAACTCCTCCGCTGCTGAAATGCCTTGCTGAAACTCATACAGAAAACATTCCTAACAGCCTAGATTGATTTTAACATTTCACAAAATTCACAATACCCTGACGATATCCGCCGGGAAGTAGCAGCCAGTAATGAAAGAACCAAGGCAGTGACATCTCCAGCCCATCCTCTGTCCGGATATCAGCCACCATGTCGACACCTTAAATCAAGAAATAGCTTCCTAAGATCCACAGAGATACTTGCAGATACTTGCAGATCCACAGAGATACTTGCAGGAACAAAAGTGGCAGGCTAGAACTCGGAACCTCAATCAGTGGCGGAGACCGGATGAGAAACTCCCTCCTGGACACACACAAGACGGGGCGACTTAGAAGGCACCCCGAGATGCCGAGCCAATCTTCAGAAATGGAGCCACAAAGTAGAGTCCACAACCCGCGAGTGTGGAGAAGAGCAAACCACAGACTACCTGAGCCCTGCAACATGCACAAAGGAGGACCTTCTTACAGCAACACCAGGGGCACTCCAAGTGGCCAGCTTCTGGTCAAAGGTATCTGGTCTGATTCTTTGATTTTTCTCTCCTGCTGGGATTGAAACTGGGCTGGGCTGTGGTGCAACTGGTTAGTAACCAGCTGCAATAAATCACTACTGACCGAGAGGTCATGAATTCAAAGCCCGGGTCGGGTTAAGCCCCCGACCATTAAATAGCCCCGGCTTGCTGTTAACCTATGCAGCCCCGAAAGACAGTTGCATCTGTCAAGTAGGGAAATTTAGGTACGCTTTTAACTAATTTACAACACCATAAAACTGCCAGCAAAACACGAGGAAAGGAATGAGGAAGTACAGCCCCTAGTGGACGGTGAAGCAACAGCTCCCCCTGTCGCCGGAATCGTAAAGCTGGAAAAATGTTAAATGCCTCTGTGTCTGTCTATATTGTATGTTGTTTGTCTGTTGGCATTGAATGTTTGCCATATATGTGTTTATTGTAATCCGCCCTGAGTCCCCTTCGGGGTGAGAAAGAAGGGCGGAATATAAATACTGTAAATAAATAAAAGACATTTAATATCATGCCAAGTTTTTAACTTTATGTTCTTTTATACATTATAACTGTGTTCTCAATTTGCTTCTGACAAAATAATAAATACGTAGCAGCTTCCTTCTTCCTAAAATGATTCTGTAGGGTTTCTTCTCCTTTTCTGACATGCTTTGAGAGGCTGAAAGCGTTCGCTAAACGGCTGCGTGAAGCATGCAATGGATACACTCTCATCAAGAGTCTTTGCAGGAGGCATCTACGCTGCAGCAGAATGAAGGCAGTTTGACACCCCTGTGACAGACCATACAAAGCTTCCAGACCCATAGCATTGAGCCATGGCGGTCAATGGGATGCCAAGCTGCCTTCCTTCTCCATTAGACATGAGCCAAGTCCAGTCTGCTGGTGTATCCGTCTCCCTTTGCAAGAGCTCCCTCCCTCTCTCTGAAATGCGTATTGTGCTGAATGCTTCAGACAGCGAACACTTTCTTCCTTCCCAAAGATGCCACCAATTTATTTGTACATTGAAAGCTTTCCTCCTACTCAATGTTCCAAGTAAACGGGGAATTGGCCATTAGAAAGCCCTCGGAGGAAGGCAACCAAGGCAGCCTGCAATGGACTACACAACCAGGATCCCATTGCCTTTTCCTGTTTATACTCCCAATGTCGTTGTGTTGCTTTAATTTGTATTGTCTTGTATACTATTTGCAGCCTTGGGTCCCTGCCTTGATGTGAGTTGTAGTTCACCCAACATTTCGTACAATTAAATAATAGACTTTTTCAAATAACCTGGGCCATGCCAGGTACCCAAGCTAATATATATATATACAGTAGAGTCTCACTTATCCAACATAAATGGGCCAGCAGAATTGTTGTGTGTCTTTCGGGCTGTGTGGCCATGTTCCAGAAGCATTCTCTCCTGACGTTTCGCCCACATCTATGGCAGGCATCCTCAGAGGTTGCCTGCCATAGATGTGGGTGAAACGTCAGGAGAGAATGCTTCTGGAACATGGCCACACAGCCCGAAAGACACACAACAACCCTGTGATCCTGGCCATGAAAGCCTTCGACAACACATTGAACATCTCTACGGCCAGCAGAATGTTGGATAAGCGAATATGTTGGATAATAAGGAGGCATTAAGGAAAAGCCTATTAAACATCAAATTATGTTATAATTTTACAAATTAAGCACCAAAACATCATGTTAGACAACAAATTTGGCAGAAAAAGTAGTTCAATACGCAGTAATGCTATGTAGTAATCACTGTATTTACGAATTTAGCACCAAAATATCACGATGTATTGAAAACATTGACTACAAAAATGCGTTGGATAATCCAGAACGTTGGATAAGCGAGTGTTGGATAAGTGAGACTCTACTGTATATATATATATATATATATATATATATATATATATATATATACACACACACACACACACACACACATATATACAGTAGAGTCTCACTTATCCAAGCCTCGCTTATCCAAGCTTCTGGATAATCCAAGCAATTTTTGTAGTCAATGTTTTCTATATATCATGATATTTTGGTGCTACATTTGTAAATACAGTCATTACAACATAACATTACTGTGTATTGAACTACTTTTTCTGTCAAATTTGTTGTATAACATGGTGCTTAATTTGTAAAATGATAACCTAATTTGATGTTTAATAGGCTTTTCCTTAATCCCTCCTTATTATCCAAGATATTCGCTTATCCAAGCTTCTGCCGGCCCGTTTAGCTTGGATAAGTGAGACTCTACTGTAATAGATCTTTTTCAAATAACCTGGGCCATGCCAGGTACCCAAGCTAGTATATATATATATATATATATATTCTTCATGCACTTAAAGATGCAGTAGAATCTCACTTATCCAACATAAACGGGCCAGCAGAATGTTGGATAAGCGAATATGTTGGATAATAAGGAGGCATTAAGGAAAAGCCTATTAAACATCAAATTAGTTTATGATTTTACAAATTAAGCACCAAAACATCATGTTATACAACAAATTTGACAGAAAAAGTAGTTCAATACGCAGTCATGTTATGTTGTAATTACTGTATTTACAAAATTAGCACCAAAATATCATGATGTATTGAAAACATTGACTACAAAATGCGTTGGATAATCCAGAATGTTGGATAAGCGAGACTCCACTGTACAACTGTTTCTCTCCATGTTATGTACAGTATAGTCTCAATTATCCAACATCGCTTATCCAGCATTCTGGATTATCCAATGCATTTTTGTAGTCACATCGTGATATTTTGGTGCTAAATTCGTAAATACAGTAATTACTACATAGCATTACTGCATATTGAACTACCTTTTCTGTCAAATTTGTTGTATAACATGAAGTTTTGGTGCTTCATTTGTAAAATCATAACCTAATTTGATGTTTAATAGGCTTCTCCTTAATCTCTCCTTATTATCCAACATATTTGCTCATCCAACGTTCTGCCGGCCCATTTTTGTTGGATAAGTGAGACTCTACTGTATATATATCTCAGACACTTCCGTTTGTTTATCTGGTTGTTTCCTATTTTGTTTCTGCCCCGTCTTTCTTCCTAAATGGGACCCAATTGAATCAACACCAAAAAAAAAGCAACACAAAAATAAATTAATGAAAACATCCAACCCATGTTACCACTCTGCCAGATTTACCTGTTTGTTTGGGATTTCCTTGGTGCTGACGATAACCTTGGATAGACAGACTTAATTTGGTTTTATTAGTCAATGATGAGACATCATTGCATCCTAATTGAAACTAATATTCTGCCAGGCTCCAGAGACGTTTCCTGAGAATAGAAATGGGCCTAGTTTTTCCTTGTGGCTCAGAAATTTTAAAAAATCATAATCAAAATTTACCTTTTCGTCTAGAACATAGATGTTGCCATGGGCTTTTTATTAGTGTATTAATAATAATAATAATAATAATAATAATAATAATAATAATAATAATAATAATAATAATAAGTGATCAATACAACATCCAGCAGAGTGTCTGCTGTGGACTCATCTTGTTGTGTTTCTAATAATAATAATAATAATAATAATAATAATAATAATAATAATAATAATAATAATGCCACAACAATGATGAAATGATGATGTATACTTACACTTCCATATGTGTGTGTGTATAAATGTGTGTGTGTGTGTGTGTGTGTGTGTGTGTGTGTGTGTGTGTGTGTATATATATATATATATATATATATATATAAGAGTGATGGCATCACGGCGACCCACAAAACAACAAAACTACAGGCCCCCCAACCTCGAAATTTGACGACACAACCCATCATCCACGCCTCAAGGTTGATACAACGAAAAGAAAAGAAAAATAAAGTCCTAATTAGAGAGAGAGGAATAATTGCTTTTATCCAATTGCTGCCAGTTAGAAGGCTAAGCTCCTCCAACTTGGTCTCCTAGCAACCCAATGAAAAATAATAAAAAACACTAAAAAAAATTAAAAACACTAAAAAAATTAATACAATAAAATACCATCCATAATAACAAAAATAACTAAAAATTATACAAGAAAATAATAAAATATAATAAATAAAAATATAACTTACAATAAAATTAATTAAAAAATGCAAATAACGTCAAATACAAATTACACAACAATTTTTAACCAATACCACCACCACTTTGCCACAGCAACGCGTGGCCGGGCACAGCTAGTATATATATATATATATATATATATATATATATATATATATGTGTGTGTGTGTGTGTGTGTGTGTGTGTGTTTATATATACATGCACATACATATATATACATATACACACATAGGTATGCACACACCCATGTATATATACACATATGTATACATTCATACATATACGTTTCTATACCTCTTGCATTAGCTGCCTAATTATTCCTGACTAAGGAATTCTACAGGATTCCTTAGCATTGAGCCACGGCACGTAAAGTGGTATTAAACTGCATTAATTCTACAGTGCAGATGCATCCTAAGTCATCTCTCCTGGCCTTAACCCTCCTAAACCTAAATGAAATGCTCCAATCACCAGCAAAATGGACTCGGTTAGCTCAACGGGCTAAACTGCTAGTTGCAGGAAAGCTGCTGACCAGAGGGTTGGCAGTTTGAAGCTGTGAGTCAGGGTGAGCTCCTGCTGTTAGCCCTAGCATCTGCCAACCTTGCAGTTCGAAAGCATGCGATGCAAGTAGGTCTATAGAACCACTGATCTATCATCTCTATCTATCTATTGGCTCTATCTAGCTATCTATCTGCTCTATTTATTGGCTCTATCTATCTATCTGTCCGTCCATCCATCCCTCTATATCTATCTGTCTATCTATCTATCTATCTATCTATCTATCTATCTATCTATCTATCTATCTCTATCTATATCTGTCTATCATCTATCGCATATATCTACCATCTCTATCTACCATCTCTATCTACCGTATCTATTGGCTCTATCTATCTATCTATCTATCTATCTATCTATCTATCTATCTATCTATCATCTATCTATCTATATCTGCTCTATTTATCGGTTCTGTCTATCTATCAGCTCTATCTGTCTGTCTGTCAGCTCTAGCTTGTGGGGACATGAGTGAAGCCCCCCAGCAAGATGTTAACACATCAGGGCATCCTCTGGGTAACGTCTTTGTAGACAGCCAATTCTCTCACACCAGAAGTGACTTGCAGTATGTTCTCAAGTCACTTCTGATAATAATAATAATAATAATAATAATAATAATAATAATAATAATAATAATAACTTTATTTTTATACCCCGCCCCATCTCCCCGAAGGGACTCGGGGCGGCTTACATGGGGCCTAGCCCGATAAAACAATCAAATATCAATGATACAACAATAAAACAATTATACCAATAAAACCTCAATTATCAGTAAAACAATCGATAAAATCAACATGAAGCATACAATATTAAAAACAGGAGACTAATTCATAAAACCCAGTGCACGTTAAAAAAAAAAACCCCTATCTATCTCTGTATCTAGGTCACTACAGGTTAGCGGTTCAAATCTGGGAAGAGAAGGTGAGCTCCCTCTGTCAGCTCTAGCTCCCCATACAGGGACATGAGAGAAGCCTCCCACAAGGATGGTAAAACATCAAAACATCCGAGCAATGTCTCCTGGGCAATGTCCTTGCAGACAACCATTTCTCTCACACCAGAAGCAACTTGCAGTTCCTGACACAAAAAGTTGGCTCTATCTATCAACCTAACAACCTAAAAGACGGCTTTATACATGGACTTCACCAGATCGTCAACAACGAAATCAGATTGACTACATCCTTTGCTGCCAAAGGTGACGGAGATCCATCCAGTCAGTGAAAACAAGACCTGGAGCTGACTGTAGTTCAGATCTATCTATCTAGCCACCTATCTAACTATTCATTTATTTAATTTATTTACAGTATTTATATTCCGCCCTTCTCACCCCGAAGGGGACTCACATATATGAACACATATATGGCAAACTTTCAATGCCAACAGACAAACAACATATATATATATATATATATAGACAGACACAGAGGCATTTAACATTTTTTCCCAGCTTCACGATTCCGGCCACAGGGGGAGCTGTTGCTTCACCGTCCAGACGTGGCTGTACTTCCTCATTCCTTTCCTCGTGTTTTCTGGCAGTTTTATGATGTTGTAAATTAGTTAAATTAGCCTAAATTTCCCTAATTGACAGATGCAATTGTCTTTCGGGGCTGCATAGGTCAACAGCAAGCCGGGCTATTTAATGGTCGGGGGCTTAACCCGATCCAGGCTTCGAACTCATGATTTCTCAGTCAGTAGTGATTTATTGCAGCTGGTTACTAGCCAGCTGCGCCACAGCCCGGCCCAGAACTAATGGTTTTTAGCCTGCCACTTTTGGACTCTCGCTTGCTGCGGTGTTCTTGCGAATATCTCTGTAGATCTTAGAAAACTATTTGTTGATCTGTTGGGTCTATCTATCATCTGCCCCATGTATCACCAGATCTAGGTATCTATCGGTTTTATCCATCTGTTGAATCAATCTATGTATCTGCCTTCTCTATCAGCCCTATCTATCAATTGGCTCTATCTTCCTCCATTCATCCAGACCATCAACTTCAGATCCAATAGTAACTTATATTAACTGTTTACCAATGTGCATATCAGGACCAAGCTTCAGGTGTGTGAAGTTGCCTCTCTTTGGCTGGATGCCTAATGGGCTGCAGCTGTTGGAGGATGTTCACAAATGGAAAAGCTGCAGAAAAGAGAAAAGCTGCTTAGGAGAGTTTGGGAACAATACAGCTATGTTCCTGTAACCAGGTAAGAATCTGCAACCATGCTCCCAGCTCATCTACAATCCATCCGTCGAAGCAAATATGGTTCCTGTCCACTTGATCAGGTTGTGTAAGTGTTATTTATTGCTATATAATTGTACTAGCTTTGCCCGGCCACGCGTTGCTGTGGCTCATGCTTTCAGAGTGTTGCTCTTTATTTACTGTCCTGATTTTAGAGATTATATTGTTCTGTATTATTATTAATCTCTTTGAATGCGATTTCCTGCTTCTTGGCAGAATGGGGTGGGACTGGATGGCCCATGAGGTCTCTTCCAACTCTACTATTCTATGATTCTATGATTCTATATCACAGTAATTATTACATATTATATTTATAATCTTATATTATCTGCTTAGAACTGGATTACATGAGGCCCCTTCTTCACAGCCTTATAAATGGGTTATATAGCTGTGTGGAAGGGCCTTGAGTCTACACTGCCATATAATCCAGTGCAAATTAGATAATCTGTGGAACAGGCCAAGGCCTAAGTCTGCCTGTCCCCTGGGCTGAGTAGGTTGCTAGGAGACCAAGTGGGCAGAGATTAGTCCTCTAACTGGCAACAATTGGATAAAAGCAATGATTCCTCTCTCTCTAATTAGGACTTTATTTTTCTTTTCTTTTTGTTGTATCAACCTAGAGCCGTGGATGATGGGTTGTGTTGTCAAATTTCGAGGTTGGGGGGCCTGTAGTTTTGTTGTTTTGTCCGCTTCCCTGATGCCATCACTCTTTTATATATATAGATTGTTTTGCCTTGTTTAATAATGTGTTATCATGCTGCTATGTAATGTATGTGTTGTTTTTATGATTGGAAACCACCCTGAGTCCCATTGGAGAGATAGGGCGGTATATAAATAAAGTTTTATTTTATTATTATTATAAATATGTAACAGTCGGAAGCCAAACTGTAGAGGTGAGCCACTCAGAAAGAAAGGCATGACTCTCATTCGTAATACTATAAAGTCTGTGTTTGCATTTGCATATGTATAAGTGTGTATATATACCCTGTTTCCCCGAAAATAAGACATCCCCGAAAAATAAGACCTAGTAGAAATTTTGCTGAATTGCTAAATATAAGGCCTCCCCCGAAAGTAAGACCTAGCAAAGTTTTTGTTTGGAAGCATGCCCAGCGCCTGCCAAACAGAACAACAGAGCATTCAAGATTGGTAAATGTACATACCAGTTGTACATGGAAATAATGGTAGTAACAAGAAATTCTTGATAGGATTCACAGTTTGTCTGGGTATGCTGGTTTGTGATGATAACTACTGTACAGTGTATAATAAATGTTCATTTTTTGTTCAACAATAAATGTGAATTCTTCTTCATGGAAAAATAAGACATCCCCTGAAAATAAGACCTAGCACATCTTTGGGAGCAAAAATTAATATAAGACACTGTCTTATTTTCGGGGAAACACGGTACAGTAGAGTCTCACTTATCCAAGACTCGCTTATCCAAGGCTCTGGATTATCCAAGTGTGCATATATGTATGCATGTATGCATATATATGCATATGTGTGTGTATATATGTATACAGATATGTGTGTACATACATATGTTGTGTATGTGCATATAAATTGGTACATATGTATATGTGTGTGTCTATATATACAGTAAAGTCTCACTTATCCAACACTCGCTTATCAAAGGTTCTGGATTATCCAACGCATTTTTGTAGTCAATGTTTTCAATATATCGTGATATTTTGGTGCTAAATTCATAAATACAGTAATTACTACATATTAAACTACTTTTTCTGTCAAATTTGTTGTATAACGTGATGTTTTGGTGCTTAATTTGTAAAATCATAAACAAATTTGATGTTTAATAGGCTTTTTCTTAATGCCTTATTATCCAACATATTCGCTTATCCAACGTTCTGCCGGCCCGTTTATGTTGGATAAGTGAGACTCTACTGTATATAGATATGTATATCTACACATGTACGCATACATGTGTATATATGTATATGCATTTGTATGCATATATGTGTGTGTCCATATAATCAAATGTATATATTTATGTCTATATATGTGTATCTATATATGTGTGTATATGCATATATATTTGTTTAAGTGTATATAAATGTGTGTTTATAAGCATTTGTGTGTGTATATATATGGATGTGTGTGTATGTATATATAGGTAAAGGTTTCCTTTGACATTAAGTGCAGTTGTGTCCGACTCTGGGGGTTGGTGCTCATCTCCATTTCTAAGCCGAAGAGCCCGCGTTGTCCGTAGACACCTCCAAGGTCATGTGGCCGGCATGATTGCATGGAGCGCCGTTTATATATATATATATATATATATATATATATATATATATATGTGTGTGTGTGTGTGTGTGTGTGTGTGTGTGTGTGTGTGTGTGTGTATATATATATATATATATATATATATATATATATATATATATATATAGAGCTGTGCCCAGCCACGTGGTGTTGTGGTCTTGGCAAGTACGAATGTTGTAACTGGTTACCTTAATTAGCATTGAATGGGCTTGCAGCTTCAAAGCATGGTTGTTTCCTCACTGGGGGAATCCTTTGTTGGGAGGTGTTAGCTGGCTCTAGTTGTTTCCTGTCTGGCATTCCCCTGTTTTCAGAGTGTTGTTCTTTATTTACTGTCCTGGTTGTAGAGTTTTGTAATGCTGGGGGCCTGGTTTTGCTCATTTTCATGGTTCACAGCAACCCAAGAATACTACTACTACTACTACTAGTAGTAGTAATAATAATAATAATAGCAGTAATAATAATGACTCTGAGGTGGGAAGTGTCCAGAGAAAGAGGGCAACTAAAAGGATGATGAAGTCGACACTCTGTTTCCACAACCGGCGTCTCACAGGACCCATCCATTGTGCAGAGATCTTCCGAAAGCCAAGCAAAGCAATAATGTGACCCACACGTTCTTGTGAAATCCCGATTCTGCTTTAAATTTCTCTCTGAGTGATATGACTATCGTCCTGAATCAATCTGTCAACCTTTTGCTTGTGAAACCTGGTGGTGGCTGTCATAGGACGTCCAACTCTTTGTTTGTCATGCAAGTCAGATGTTCCCACCTCAACATCTTTAAACTTACTCGCCCAACGACACACAGGACTCACATCAACACAATCACCACAAACAGCTTGCATTCTATAACGAATCTCCTTTGGGGTGACACCTTCCATGACTGCACATTGCTTAAGTCGCATTGACCGACCATCTGCACAGGGTTCCATACTTCACACTTTAACAACACAACCGTTCAATGCTAAGGCTTCCCACCAAATGGAACTAACTGTAGAGGAGAGTCTACTGAACAAGCCAGGACCTGTCACATATCAGGACTGCCATTTGTTGAGGAGTTACGAAGGTGGAGGCATTACTTTTCATTCAACTCTCGTATCTGTCTGTCTATCTACCTATGTATCTATCTATGTATCTGTATCTATTTATCTGTCTGTCTATGTATCTGTCTATGTAACTATGTATGTATCTATGAATTTATCTGTCTATCTATGTATGTATCTGTTTGTCTATATATCTGTCCATGTATCTATGTATCTATGTATGTATGAATCTGTCTATGTATGTATCTATCTGTCTATGCATCTGTCTGTATGTCTGTCTATATATCTGTCCATGTATCTATGTATCTATGTATGTATGAATCTGTCTATGTATGTATCTATCTGTCTATGCATCTGTCTATGTATCTGTCTGTGTGTCTGTCTATATATCTGTCCATGTATCTATGTATCTATGTGTCATGGAACCCAGTTACAGGGCTTTGGTAATTCAGCCCTGTAACTGGGAGTCATAACATAAACAATCCCAGGAGCACCTGGCAGAAGAAGATAGAATATGCCTGGGAACTTGGGGCCGAAAGTATAAACAATTATAATTGGTCTAGTGTGTGAAAATGGTAGTAATGTGATATTTGGGGGTGGGACTTGATGATGATATTTACGTGTGGTGTTACGTAGCATCAAAAGTTATAAAAATAGTTGTATGTAAACATTGGGTCATTCCTGACTTTTCCAAAGTCATGTGTTCTTCAATAAAGATTGGATTTGAGAGCAGCCATCTCTGATCTGCGTTCAGACTGATCCTTTGAAGTGAGCAGGACAATTAAGTCAGGAATACAGTTCTCACCCTCCTGCAAATTTGCAGTGAAGTGATAATGAGCAGGGAAGGAGATCAAAGCCATGACGGAGCAAAGGGGCCTCCGCTGGGAGCTCTGCCGTTGGCAGAAGAGACATTGCAAGCCATAGCTTCCTCTACGGGGTACCCCAAGCCGGACGGCGTGACCCAGAGGATTCCCAGAGGGGGAAGAGGCGTTCCGGCGGCGGCAGAAACCAGTTGGGGATCTGGAGGAAGCATGCCGGAGACCGTGGCCCTGCGGCTATCCATCCTGGAAACTCATTTATCCAGGCTGACGGATACCGTGGGGAGAATAGTGCCAATATTGGAAGAGAATCTCCAAAAAGAGCACATCCGATATGGCGCCGAGAGAGAGCCAAGCAAAGGAGATGATTGGAGTCAGAGGGGACAGCGAGCTTCAACGCAGAGTCCCGCGGTGGCAAGGGACGAGGGAGACGAGGAATATTGGCAAGAGCTTGAGTTCCGGGACAGAATGGCGCGCGAAGTGGAGCGCCAGCAAACTCTGGGAATTCTGAGGCCGCCAACCCCAACAGAGCTCCCAACCCCCCGAATGGGAGTCGGAGTAGAAAGACCACTAGGGCCAGGGATCGGGTCCAGTGGATTAGCAGACGAAGGCGGAGAGCAGCAGGAGACCCAGGAAGAGGAGGAGGATGTGCCGTACGACGGGGAAAGGCGAGATGAGGGGGCTACAGCGAGGCCAGTATGCAGATGGGCGGAAGGGCCGACAGCGGCGGCAGACTTTCAGGAGCCGCGCAGAATGACCACCGGAGTGGGGCGCGGCGTGTTCCAAGGAGCCGCCCGAGGAAACCTGATGCAACCCCTCCCCATGCCTCCCAGACAGCATCAACGGGCCGCAGAATGGATGCCAAGAAGAGAAGATCTCAAACTGGAATACGGAGGGGAATCAGATGAACTGAACTTTTTTCTAATTAGCATCAGAGGATACATGGAAGACAATGCACACACATTCCCCTCCGAAGCAAGCAGGGTTCGAGCCATCGGCAACACACTAAAGCGAGGAGCAGCAAGCTGGTACGTGCAACTCCACGCCAGACACGACCCATGCCTGAGGTCAGTACCCCGCTTCCTCGCCGCACTGGAAAACCGGTTCAGAGACCGGCTAGAGCAATTGAGGGCTCGAGACCAGCTGAAAGGAATAAAGCAGAGGGACAAAACAGTGCCCGAGTACGCTGAGGAATTCCTTCACCTCGCGGAAAGGGTACCAGAATGGTCTGAAGTGACCAAAGTGGAGTTATTTAAAGAGGGACTGCGCCCCGAGATTTTCAGCTGGGCAGCGCACAGAGACGACCCCGAAACGCTCCAGGGATGGATTCAACTAGCGGGGCGCGTCGAATCCACCCTGGCCCAAGTAAAGCGCTTCAGGAGCGGCAGCGGCCAGCAAAGACCGGTGGCGAGGGGTCGAGGAGAAACGAGGAAGCAGGAAAGACCCGGAGGGAGGCCGGGGATTCCCTCCAGAGGAGACGACAACAAACCTAAACCGGGATGCTTTGTATGTGGGAAGACGGGCCATCGAGCAGCAGAATGCTGGGCCCGGAAGGGGGAGCCGCCAAAAGCCCCAAAGCCCAAGCCAGCAACCGGGAGGCGCGCGGAAGAGGAGGTGCAGGCCCCAGAATCTTCAGAAAAACTGGTGAGTCGGGACAACCGCATGATAGTAGTGCCAATCTGCCTCTCAGGGCTAGAAAATCGGGCCACCTGCAAGGCATTTGTGGATTGTGGGTGTTCTAGAAATATTATAACCCCGGAGTTAGCAGGAGCGCTGAAATGCCAGCAGATGGCGCTTGACTCCCCAATTGCATTTTCGCAGCTAGATGGATCAGTCGCTGCTGGGGAAGTATCTACAAAGGAAATACGAGGAATCCCATGTAAAATAGGCAAATGGGAAGGAAGAATATCCTTTGTGATAGCCCCTATTGCCACATACCACGTAATATTAGGGATACCATGGCTCGAACAGGCAAATCCTGAAGTAGATTGGAGAGGAAAAAGCCTAGCATTCAAAGAACAGAAGATGCAATGGGAGATAAGCAAAATTGCAGAAGAGGAGGACGAGGGAGATGAAGAAGGTGAAATAGACCCACAGCTATTGCCACCTGAATACAGAGATTTTGTGGATGTGTTCAATCAGAAAGAGGCGAGTAAATTACCCCCCAAAAGGAATGTAGAAGTAGAAATTGAAATAACCCCAGGAGCAAACTTACCAAAACCAAAAGTGTATCCCATGTCTGTGCAGGAAAAGGAGGAATTGAGGAAATACATTGATAAAAACCTGGCGCGAGGCTTCATTAAGCCATCCAATTCTCCTCTCGGGGCCCCAGTGTTATTCAGGAGAAAGAAAGACAACTCCCTGAGATTGTGCATTGATTATCGAAATTTAAATGCAATTACTAAGGACAATAAATACCCTATGCCATTAGTAAAGGATTTAATTACCGTATTAAAGAAAGGGAGCATATTTACTAAACTTGATTTAATTGAAGCATATCATAAATTAAGGATCAAACCGGAGGATACTTGGAAAACTGCATTTTCCTGCGCATTCGGCCATTTTGAATATAAAATTTTGCCTTTCGGTTTAAAAAATGGAGGCAGCTGCTTTATGCAACTTATAAATGAAATACTGCACCCATTGTTGTACAGAGGGGTATTCATATTTCTTGATGATATCTTGATTGTGACTGAAGATAAGGAAAAGCACGTGAAATTGGTCCGGGAAGTTTTGCAGAGACTAAGAGAAGCAAAGCTGTACGCCAAACTGTCCAAATGTGAATTTAATAAAACTCAAATTGACTTTCTGGGGTATCGGATATCTCCAGAAGGGTTAGCTATGGATCCAGCTAAAGTATCAGATGTAAAAGAATGGGGAGTGCCTCAAACAAGGAGGCAATTGCAATCGTTTCTGGGGTTTGCAAATTTTTATAGATCCTTCATAAAAGGCTTCGCGCAAATAACCGCACCCCTTACTGAACTTTTAAAAACAAAAGGGAAAGGAGAGACAGCAAAAGTAAAAGCTCCTGGCGCCAAACTAAGTTGGACGCCAGAATGCCAAAAGGCATTTGAAACCCTAAAAGAATGCTTCACAGAAGGACCCATTCTAAAACACCCCGATATCAGGAGCCCTTTCATAATCCATTGCGATGCCTCAGACTGTGCGTATGGGGCAGTACTATTGCAAAAGGATCAAAATGGGAACTTAAAACCCTGTGGATATTTGTCCCGGAAGTTCAGCGAAACTGAAAAATGTTGGCCGATATGGGAAAAAGAGGCACTAGCCATATTAAAAGCCTTAGAATGCTGGCGACACTTTCTCGAAGGAAGCGGAATCCCATTTGAAATTTGGTCTGACCATAAGAACCTCCAGTATTTAAAGTCCCCTCGAAAATTGTCCCCCAAACAGATTAGATGGGCACAATACTTCAGCAGGTTCGATTTCCAATTAAAGTTTTTTCAGGGGAAGCAGAATGTCTTGGCAGATGCTCTTTCACGCATGCCTCAACACGAAGGAATACCCACAGCAAAAGAGGGAACAATATTCTCTGACAAACAATGGGGTTTAGCTGTCAGAACAAGAGCACAAACCCAAAAGGAGAACACTGCTATGGTTGAACTCGACGGAAAAGATAATTGGGGAAACGAGCTGAAACAGTCTTATGAAGGAGACCAGTGGATCGCATCCAATGCAGAACAGGGGGAGCAGAAGGGGGGATTTTGGTTTGTGAACAAGAAACTGTATATCCCAGCAACATTAAGGATCAAGATTTTGCATCGTTTTCACAACAACCAGAGCGCTGGTCATACAGGAATTACAAAAACAACAAAAGCAATAGCAAAACATTGCTGGTGGCCAGGGATGAGGAAGGACATAAAAAATTATGTTGTTCAATGTGATGATTGTGCCAGAAATAAATCGAGAGGAGGGAAGCCAATGGGATTATTACAAACAGTAGCAGAACCTACCAGACCTTGGGAATGTGTAGCTATGGACTTTGTGGGGGAACTACCGGTTAGCAAAGGACATCGTTATATTTGGACGGTATTGGACCTGTTTTCTAAACAGGCCCACTTTATAGCACTGACGAAACTACCATCAGCCGAGAAACTAGCTGAATTGTACATAAACCACATTTACAAACTGCATGGATGTCCCAGTAGAGTGGTCAGTGACAGAGGAGTACAATTCACAGCAAAATTTTGGGAAAAATTCCTAGAAATGCTAGGAGCAGAAAGGAGTTTAAGTTCTGCTTTTCACCCCATGACAAATGGGGCGGTAGAACGTACTCAGCAGACACTTGGGCAGTTCCTTCGAATGTACTCTAACATGAGACAAAATGACTGGTCTCGGTGGTTGGCTTTTGCAGAACTAGCTTTTAATTCGACTATACATTCAGCAACAAATAAAACCCCCTTTGAAGTAGTTTACGGGTATGAAATACAGCCTCTGCCCCAGCTGCCAAGATGGACAGAGAATGAGGGAACAGAGGCAGGGAAATGGAAAGCGCAAATGATGGAATGCTGGAGTCAAGTGACTGCATCCTTAAAGGAAGCACATAAAAAGTATAAAGTATTCGCAGACAGAAAGAGGGTGGAAGGTGATAAATTGGAGAAAGGAGATTTAGTGTGGCTAAGTACCCAAAACATCAAACTGGGGCTACCTTCGAAAAAATTGGGCCCTAAATATATTGGACCATTTAGAATACAGGGTGTTATCAACGAGGTGACTTTCCAGTTGGCATTGCCAAAAAGTTTAGGGAAAATACACCCTGTATTCCATCGTAGCTTACTGAAAAAATATATGGGTACTTTGGACAAAATGGACACATAGAATTATTGTTTTGTTTCAGACTTGTGATGAAAGAAGAACCGAAGAGGAGGACGAAGAAAAGGAGGGCACCATGTCATGGAACCCAGTTACAGGGCTTTGGTAATTCAGCCCTGTAACTGGGAGTCATAACATAAACAATCCCAGGAGCACCTGGCAGAAGAAGATAGAATATGCCTGGGAACTTGGGGCCGAAAGTATAAACAATTATAATTGGTCTAGTGTGTGAAAATGGTAGTAATGTGATATTTGGGGGTGGGACTTGATGATGATATTTACGTGTGGTGTTACGTAGCATCAAAAGTTATAAAAATAGTTGTATGTAAACATTGGGTCATTCCTGACTTTTCCAAAGTCATGTGTTCTTCAATAAAGATTGGATTTGAGAGCAGCCATCTCTGATCTGCGTTCAGACTGATCCTTTGAAGTGAGCAGGACATCTATGTATGTATGAATCTGTCTATGTATGTATCTATCTGTCTATGCATCTGTCTATATATCTGTCCATTTATCTATGTATGTATCTATGTATGCATCTATGTATCTATGTATCTGTCTATGTATCTATGTATGTATCTGTCTATGTATGTATCTAAGTATCTATGTATCTGTCTATGTATCTGTCTATGTATCTATTTGTCTATATATCTGTCCATGTATCTATGTATGTATGTATCTATGAATCTGTCTTTGTATCTATGTATGTATCTATGAATCTGTCTATGTATCTATGTATGTATCTTTGAATCTGTCTGTCTATATATCTGTCTATGTATCTATGTATGTATCTATGTATGTATGTATGTATCTATGTATATGTCTATGTATCTACGTATCTGTCTATGTATTTATGTATTTATGTATCTGTCTATGTATCTATGTATTATCTATGTATGTATTTATGAATCTGTCTATGTATCTATGTATGCATCTATCTATGTATCTGTCTATGTATGTATCTAAGTATCTGTCTATGTACATGTCTATGTATGTATCTATGTATGTATGTATCTGTCTATCTATTTGTCTATCTATATTTCTGTCCATGTATCTATGTATGTATCTATGTATCTGTCTATGTATCTGTATGTATCTATTTGTCCGTCTATATTTCTGTCCATGTATCTATGTATGTATCTGTCTATGTATCTGTCTATGTATCTGTATGTATCTATTTGTCTGTCTATATATCTGTCCATGTATCTATGTATGTATCTATGTATGTATCTGTCTATGTATCTATTTGTCTGTCTATATATCTGTCCATGTATCTATGTATGTATCTATGTATGTATCTGTCTATGTATCTATTTGTCTGTCTATATATCTGTCCATGTATCTATGTATGTATCTATGTATCTGTCTATGTATCTGTCTATGTATCTATTTGTCTGTCTATATATCTGTCCATGTATCTATGTATGTATCTATGTATCTGTCTATGTATCTGTCTATGTATCTATTTGTCTGTCTATATATCTGTCCATGTATCTATGTATGTATCTATGTATCTGTCTATGTATCTGTCTATGTATCTATTTGTCTGTCTATATATCTGTCCATGTATCTATGTATGTATCTATGTATCTGTCTATGTATCTGTCTATGTATCTATTTGTCTGTCTATATATCTGTCCATGTATCTATGTATGTATCTATGTATCTGTCTATGTATCTGTCTATGTATCTATTTGTCTGTCTATATATCTGTCCATGTATCTATGTATGTATCTATGTATCTGTCTATGTATCTGTCTATGTATCTATTTGTCTGTCTATATATCTGTCCATGTATCTTTCCATGTATCTATGTATGTATCTATGTATCTGTCTATGTATCTATCTGTGTCTATATATCTTTCCATGTATCTATGTATGTATCTATGTATCTGTCCATGTATCTTTCCATGTATCTATGTATCTGTCTATGTATCTATGTGTCTATTTGTCTGTCTATATATCTGTCCATGTATCTTTCCATGTATCTATGTATGTATCTATGTATCTGTCTATGTATCTATCTGTCTGTCTATATATCTGTCCATGTATCTATGTATGTATCTATGAATCCCTCCATCTCTATCTCTGGATGCCTCCTCCCCCCGCGGGCCCTTTCGGGAGAGCGAGGCAGGCACGGGCGCGCGCCCCAAAAGAGAGCGAGAGAGAGCGTGCGCGCCCCTTTTCCCCGCGCCTGCGCCTGGGCGGCGAGCGGGGGCGCGCCCGGAGAGGGAGGGGTCTCTCTCTCTCTCTCTCTCCTTGCTCCCTTCCCTCCCTCCCTCCCTTAGATTTCCCGACGCAGGTGGAGGAGTGAATGGCTGCGTAAATAAGAGGCAGGGATGCAGTGAGGGAGGAAGAAGAGGAGGAGGAGGAGGAGGAGGAGGAGGGGGCCAGCGGCGCATCCCCCTCCCCAATATCGCATGCCTTCCCGGCCTGTGGATGGAGCGGGAGAAGCACCTGCATCGCTTGCATCGCCCGCCTTTTGCAGCGCCCAGGCCTCGGTAAGGATGCTTTTGTGCCCAATGGAAGGCAAAGGCAAGAGCTCTCTCTCCATCTCCCTCTTTTCCTTTCCTGCAGCAGGATGAGTGTGTCTCTGTGTCTGTCTCTGTCTGTGTGTGTGTGTGTGAGTGTGTGTGTGTGCAATGGGCATGCCTATGCAATGCATTGGTGCCCACAGCACTGCAAAGCCCCCCTTGTTCCCAGCCTTGCTTATTCTGCAGGCAAGGCAGCCAGCCTGCCTCTGAGGATGGGGCTCTGGGAAGTGAAGGGAGCCAGGCTCTGGGTGGGATGGGAACCAGGGGATGGGAAGGAAGAGAAGGGGAATGAGGCAGGCTTGCCATGGGGAAGCCTCTCCCTCTTTGCCATTTTAATCCTTCTCTCCATTGCCAGCCTTTGTTGGGAGAAGGAGGAGGCTCGGGTTGGGGAGAGGCTGCCTTGGAAGGAAGGAAGGAAGGAAGGAAGGAAGGAAGGAAGGAAGGAAGGAGAGAAGGAAGGAGAGAAGGAAGGAAGGAAGGAAGGGAAGGAAGGAGAGAAGGAAGGAAGGAGAGAAGGAGAGAAGGAAGGAAGGAAGGAGGGAAGGAAGGAGGGAAGGAGAGAAGGAAGGAAGGAGGGAAGGAAGGAGGGAAGGAGGGAAGGAGAGAAGGAAGGAAGGAAGGAGGGAAGGAGAGAAGGAAGGAGAGAAGGAAGGAAGGAAGGAGGGAAGGAAGGAGGGAAGGAAGGAGGGAAGGAGAGAAGGAAGGAAGGAAGGAAGGAGGGAAGGAGAGAAGGAAGGAGAGAAGGAAGGAAGGAGAGAAGGAAGGAGAGAAGGAAGGAAGGAAGGAGGGAAGGAAGGAGGGAAGGAAGGAGAGAAGGAAGGAGAGAAGGAAGGAAGGAGAGAAGGAAGGAGAGAAGGAAGGAAGGAAGGAGGGAAGGAAGGAGGGAAGGAAGGAGGGAAGGAGAGAAGGAAGGAAGGAAGGAGGGAAGGAAGGAGGGAAGGAAGGAGAGAAGGAAGGAGAGAAGGAAGGAAGGAGAGAAGGAAGGAAGGAGAGAAGGAAGGAAGGAAAAAAGGAAGGAAGGAAAAAAGGAAGGAAGGAAAAAAGGAAGGAAGGAGAGAAGGAAGGAAGAAGCAAAGGAAGGAGGAAGGCAGGCAGGCAAATAAGGGGGCAAGGGAAGGGGATACAGCAAGGTATACATCAATATAATAATAATTATTTTATTATGACATAGAAAGCAAGATATATATGATATGAAATCCAGCATATCTATCTTGTTTGCTGTGTCATAATAATAATAATAATAATAATAATAATAATAATAATAATAATAATAATAATAATCGATACATAGCTGTTTAGAGGAAGAAAGTGGGGTATAAATCAATATTATAATATTATAATGATAGGTTTCTTCCTCTAAGACAACTCCAAGAAGCTGTGTATCTATTATTATTATTAATAGCCCCTGCCAGACCCCTTCAAAAGAGATACAGCGGTGTATACATCAATATAATAATAATAATAATAATAACAATAATAACAATAATCATAATAATGGATACATAGCTGCTTGGAGTCCTCTTTGAGGAAGAAAGTCGGGTATAAATCAATATAATAATAATAATAATAATAATAATAATAATAGATTTCTTCCTCAAAGAGGACTCCAAGCAGCTATGTATCTATTATTATTATTATTATTATTATTATTATTATTATTATTATATTGATGTATACTCCACGATATCTCTCCCGAAGGGTGCTGGAAGAGGCTTGCACCCAAGGAGGACTGTGACTCCTTCCCTTGCCCAATAATAATAATAATAATAATAATAATAATAATAATACATAGCTGCTTGGAGTCCTCTTTGGTTGATTTATACCCTGCTTTCTTCCTCAAAGAGCACTCCAAGCAGCTCTGTATCTATTATTATTATTATTATTATTATTATTATTATTATATTGATTTATACCCTGCTTTATCTCTCCCGAAGGAGGTTCGAGGCAGCTATGTGCCTATTATTATTATATTTATATCTTGTTTTGGGCTATGTATTTATTATTATGATATTATATTTCTTTATACTCTGCTTTATCTCCTCCCAAAAGATATTATTGTATTATATTGATTTATACAACACTTTCTTTCTCAAAGACAAGTCCAAGCAATATTATAATAATAATAATAATAATAATAATAATAATAATAATAATAATAATAATAATAATAATAGAGACATAGCTTCTTGGAGTCATCTTTGAGAAAGGAAGTGGGGTATAAATCAATATAATAATATAATAATATCTCTTTAGAGGAGATAAAGCAGGGCATACATCAATATAATAATAATAGATACATAGCTGCTTGGAGTCGTCTTTGAGAAAGAAAGTGGGGCATAAATCAATAATAATAATAATAATAATAATAATAATAATGGTGTATAGCTGCTTCGAGTCTCCTTTGGAAGAGATAAAGCAGGGTATAAAGAAATATAATATCATAATAATAGATACATAGCCCAAAGCAGGGTATAAATATAATAAAATAATTGATACATAGCCGCTTGGAGTTTCCTTCGGGAGAGATAAAGCGGGTTATACATCAATATAATATATAATACTATATAATAATAATAATAATAATAGATACATGGCTGCTTTGATTCTCCTTCAGGAATGGAGCACAAACCGAACCCTGTCTTCCCTGAAATGCATGCTTTTTCGGGGTATTTTGGGGCTATTTGAAGGGAGATGGGACCCATCTGAACCCATACTTTGTTATTAGAAATAATGATTGGTTTAAATGGGTTTTTGCCTTGGTTGGCCATTAAGACAGGGTGCAAAGTCCTCCCTGCTGCTGAAGCGAACCATTGCTGCTCATCTTCGCTTGGATTATTGCGTAAAATTGGCTGACGGTCTGAAATTCCAAAATATTGTGTGCCATCTGCCTTGCGTGCTGTATTTTTCATTCTGTTGTAACCCGCCTCGAGCTTTGACGAAAGGCAGAAAGGATGAAGATGGGGATACTATTAAAATAATCATCAACTTCTTTGGTTGATTAGCTGCCCCTGGGATTTCTGCAATTATTATTATTATTATTATTATTATTATTATTATTATTATTATTATCATCATCATCATCATCATACTATTATATTATTATAATAGTATAATATATTATTATTATACTACTACTATTATATTATTATTATTACTACTACTACTACTACTACTACTACTACTACTATTACTACTACAAAGGCTGGATGGCCATCTGTTGGGAGTGCTTTGATTGTGCATTTTCCTGTATGGCAGATGGGGGTTGGACTGGATGGCCCCTGGGGTTGCTCCTATTGTTATTATTATTGCTATTACTACTACTACTACTACTACTACTACTACAAAGGCTGGATGACAATCTGTTTGATTGTGCTTTTCCTGTATGGCAAACAGGGGTTGGACTGGATGGCCCCTGGGGTTGCTCCTACTGTTATTATTATTGCTATTATTATTACTACTACTACTACTACTACTACTACTACTACTATGAAGCCTGGATGGCCATCTGTTGGGAGTGCTTTGGTTGTGCTTTTCCTGTATGGCAGACGAGGGTTGGACTGGATGGCCCCTGGGGTTGCTCCTATTGTCATTATTATTGCTGTTATTATTACTACTACTACTACTACTACTACAAAGGCTGGATGACCATCTGTTGGGAGAGCTTTGATTGTGCTTTTTCTGTAAGGCAGATGGGGGTTGGACTGGATAGCCCCTGGGGTTGCTCCTATTGTCATTATTATTGCTGTTATTATTATTACTACTACTACTACTACTACTACTACTACAAAGGCTGGATGGCCATCTTTTCGGAGTGCTTTGATTGTGCTTTTCCTGTATGGCAAACGGGGGTTGGACTGGATGGCCCCTGGGGTTGCTCCTATTGTCATTATTATTGCTGTTATTACTACTACTACTACTACTACTACAAAGGCTGGATGGCCATCTGTTGGGGGTGCTTTGATTATGCCTTTCCTGGCTGGGTGATAGTACTTTGATTGTGTTTTTCCTGCATGGCAGAAGGGGGTTGGACTGGATGTGCCCTAGGATTGCTCCTATTATTATTATTGCTGCTATTATTATTACTGCTACTACTACTACTATTAGTATTGCTATCATTATTACAAAGACTGGTGGCCATCTGTTGGGGGTGCTTTGATT